>NW_024527488.1:1939936-1983810 GCF_017590135.1 Pyrgilauda ruficollis
GCTGAGCGGCGATGCGGCGCGGCGCCCCCGGCCGCCCCCCAGCCCCGGAGCGGCGGCGGGAGGAGCGGCGGCAGAGGCAGAGCCGGAGCGTCCCGTGAGCGCGGCGCGCCGCCGGGTCCGCTCCCGTCCGCGTCCGGAGCGCAGCGAGCGCGGGTGCCGAGAGAGGCGGCGGGCAGGGCAGGGCAGCGGGAGTGGGGCGAGCGGCGGCGCCGGGCCGCCCCCTCGGGGCGCTGCGCCCTCGGGTCGCCATGGGCCGCCCCCCCGCCGCCCGCGGGCCGCCGCCGCCGCTGCTGCTGTCGCTGCTGCTGCCGCTGCTGCCGCCGCTGGGGAGCGCCGCCGCCGCCGCGGAGCCGCGCCAGGTGTTCCGGGTGCTGGAGGAGCAGCCGCCCGGCACTTGGGTGGGCACCATCGCCACCCGGCCCGGCTTCACCTACCGCCTGAGCGAGCACCACGAGCTCTTCGCCATCAACGCCACCTCGGGCGCTCTGCACACCCGCGCCACCATCGACCGCGAGAGCCTGGCCAGCGACGTGGTGGACCTGGTGGTGCTCTCCAGCCAGCCCACCTACCCCAGCGAGGTGCGCGTCCTGGTGCTCGACCTCAACGACAACGCGCCCGTCTTCCCCGACCCCTCCATCGTGGTGACTTTCAAGGAGGACACGGGCAGCGGGCGCCAGCTCATCCTGGACACTGCCACTGACGCCGACAGTGGCACCAATGGCGTAGACCATGGCTCCTATCGGATTGTGGCCGGCAACGAGGAGGGCCGTTTCCGCCTCAACATCACCCTCAACCCCAGCGGTGAGGGGGCTTTCCTGCACCTGGTTTCCCGTGGAGGGTTGGATCGGGAGGCCACCCCCACCTACCAGCTGTTGGTGCAGGTGGAGGACAAGGGCGAGCCCCGTCGGCGAGGGTACCTTCAGGTCAATGTGACCGTGCAGGATATCAATGATAACCCGCCCATCTTCAGCCAGACACTTTACCAGGCACGAGTGCCTGAGGATGCACCTGTCGGGGCCAGCGTTCTCCAGGTCACCGCAGCTGATGCTGATGAGGGCACCAATGCTGACATCCGCTACCGCCTGGAAGGAGGCGATGGCAGCGGTGCTGGGGATGGGGCTGGCAGCCTCCCCTTTGAGGTGGACCCCGAGAGCGGGGTGATCCGCATCCGTGAGCGCTTGGACTATGAGATGCGACAGCAGTACTCGCTGACGGTCCAGGCCATGGACCGCGGGGTGCCGGCACTGAGCGGCCGGGCCGAGGCCCTCATCCGCCTGCTCGACGTCAACGACAACGAGCCCCGGGTGAAGTTCCGCTACTTCCCTGCCACCTCCCGCTTTGCCTCTGTGGATGAGAACGCGGCCCCTGGCACGGTGGTGGCCCTGCTGACGGTGAGTGATGCCGACTCTCCTGCGGCCAACGGGAACATCTCCGTGTCCATCCTGGCGGGAAATGAACAGCGGCACTTTGAGGTGCACAGCAGTAAGGTACCCAACCTCAGCCTCATCAAGGTAGCGGCCGCGCTGGACCGGGAGCGCATCCCGGCCTATAACCTTACCGTGGCAGTGGCAGATAACTACGGGGCCCCACCGCCACCTCCAGGCTCCCCCACTTCCGTCTTTTCCCCCGATGGAGCGGTGGCAGCTCCTGTGAGCCGCTCCTCGGTGGCCAGCCTGGTGATCTTTGTGAACGACATCAATGACCACCCGCCTGTCTTCGGGCAGTCGGTGTACGGGGTGAACATCAGCGAGGACGTGCCCCCGGGCAGTTACGTGCGGGGCCTCAGTGCCACGGACCGTGACTCGGGCCTCAACGCCAACCTCAAGTATAGCATCGTCTCGGGCAACGAGCTGGGCTGGTTCCGCATCAGCGAGCACAGTGGGCTGGTCACCACGGCTGTCCCTGAGGGTGGCACTGCCGCAGGCACATCCAGCTCCAGCAGGCTGGACCGGGAGACTGCTTCTCAGGTGGTGCTCAACATCAGTGCCCGTGACCAGGGGGTGCAGCCCAAATTCTCCTACGCGCAGCTGGTGGTGACCATCCTGGATGTCAATGACAACAAGCCTCGCTTCGGTCAGCCTGAGGGTTACCAGGTGTCCTTGGCTGAAAACTCCCCATCAGGAACTGAGCTGCTTGTCCTGAGTGCCACTGATGGGGACCTGGGGGACAATGGGACTGTCCGCTTCTCCCTGCAGGAAGCAGAGCCAGCGCTGGTAGCAGTTGGCCCTTCCTCTGTGACCCCTCGCCAGATGTTTCGCTTGGACCCGGTTTCAGGCAAGCTCAGCACCATCTCGCAGCTGGACCGGGAAGAGCAGTCTCACTTCTCCTTGCAGGTCCTGGCTACTGATTTGGGCACTCCTCCCCTTTCTTCGGTGGCCCGAGTTAACGTGAGCATCCTGGATGTGAATGACAATAGCCCCGTGTTTTACCCCATTCAGTATTTTGCCCATATCCAAGAGAATGAGCCAGCCGGCACCTATGTGACCACCGTGTCTGCCACGGACCCCGATCTGGGACCCAATGGGACAGTCAAGTACAGCATCTCAGCTGGAGATACCTCCAGGTTTCAGGTCCATGGGCAGACAGGCATCATCACAACAAAAATAGCCCTGGACAGGGAGGAGAAAACTGCTTACCAGCTGCAGATTGTGGCCACTGATGGTGGCCATCTTCAGTCGCAGAACCAAGCCATTGTCACCATCACTGTCTTGGACACACAGGACAACCCCCCTGTTTTCAGCCAGGGCGTGTACAGTTTTGTTGTCTTTGAAAACGTTGCCCTGGGTTACCATGTAGGTACTGTTTTTGCTTCCACCATGGACCTCAACACCAACATCAGTTACCTCATTACGATGGGTGACCAGAGGGGCGTGTTTGCCATCAACAGGGCGACGGGGCAGATCACCACAGCCAGTATTATTGACAGGGAGGAGCAAGCATTTTACCAGCTGAAGGTGGTTGCTAGGGGTGGGGCGATAACTGGCGACGCTGTGGTCAATATAACTGTCAAAGATTTAAATGACAATTCCCCACACTTCATTCAAGTGGTGGAAAGTGTAAATGTTGTTGAGAACTGGAAAGCTGGGCATACCATATTCCAGGCCAAAGCTCTTGATCCTGATGAAGGTGTTAATGGCATGGTCCTTTACAGCCTTAAGCAAAACCCAAAGGGCTTGTTCTCAATCAATGAACAAACTGGTGCTATAAGCTTAACGGGGCCGCTTGACATAAATGCTGGGTCTTACCAGGTTGAAATCCTGGCCTCGGATATGGGGGTGCCTCAGCTGTCCTCCACCTTTATCCTGACTGTCTCTGTTCATGATGTAAATGATAACCCACCTGTGTTTGACCAGCTTTCCTATGAAATTACTATTTTGGAGTCAGAGCCTGTGAATACCAGGTTCTTTAAGGTACAGGCTTCTGACAAAGACTCAGGAGTGAACGGTGAAATAGCTTACAGTATAATTGAAGGAAATGCTGGGGATGCCTTTGGCATATTTCCAGATGGCCAGCTGTATATAAAAAGTGAACTGGACCGTGAGCTTCAGGAAAGATATGTTTTACTGGTTGTTGCCTCTGATAGAGCCGTAGAACCACTCAATGCTACTGTGAACGTTACGGTGATTCTGGAGGATGTAAATGATAACAGGCCCCTGTTCAACAGTACCAACTATGTGTTTTATTTTGAAGAGGAACAGAGAGGTGGGTCGTATGTGGGTAAAATAAATGCTGTAGATAAAGACTTTGGGCCAAATGGTGAGGTCAGGTATTCATTTGAGCATATGCAGCCAGATTTTGAGCTGAACACGGTAACTGGGGAAATCAGAAGCACTCACCAGTTTGACAGAGAAGCTCTCATGAGACAGAGGGGAGCTGCAGTATTTAGCCTTACAGTAATAGCCACAGATCAGGGGTTGCCAAAGCCTCTGAAAGATCAGGCAACTGTACAGATCTACATGAAAGACATCAATGATAACGCCCCCAAATTTTTGAAAGATCTTTACCAAGCTACTATATCAGAATTGGCAGCAAATCTGACTCAAGTCCTGCGAGTTTCTGCCTCAGATGTTGATGAAGGGGTTAATGGGTTGATTCAGTATTCTGTAATCAAGGGAAATGAAGAAAATCAGTTTGTAATAGACAGCAGCACAGGTCAAGTGACCTTAGTAGGCAGACTAGATTATGAGGCTACTGCATCGTATTCCCTTGTCATCCAAGCAGTAGACTCTGGAGCCGTTCCTTTAAGTTCAACTTGCATGTTGAGCATTGATGTGTTGGATGAAAATGACAACAGCCCTTCCTTCCCTAAATCAACCTTGTTAGTGGATGTCTTAGAAAATATGAGGGTTGGTGAACTTGTGTCATCTGTCACTGCCACTGATTCTGATTCAGGTGACAACGCTGACCTCCACTACAGCATTACAGGGACAAACAATCACGGGACCTTTAGCATCAGCCCCAACACCGGGAGTATTTTTCTTGCCAAGAAACTGGACTTTGAGACACAATCTCTGTATAAGCTAAATATAACTGCAAAAGACCAAGGAAGGCCCCCGCGATCCTCTACCATGTCAGTGGTCATACACGTTAGGGATTTCAACGATAACCCTCCTCATTTTCCTCCGGGAGACATCTTTAAATCAATTGTTGAGAACGTTCCTGTGGGTAGCTCTGTCATTTCTGTGACTGCTCACGATCCAGACGCGGATATTAACGGGCAGCTAACGTATGCCATCATCCAGCAGATGCCAAGGGGGAATCACTTCCGTATCGACGAGGTGAGAGGGACAATATTTACCAATGCTGAAATCGATCGGGAGTTTGCCAGTCTCTTTGAGTTGACAGTCAAAGCCACCGATCAGGCCGTTCCTGTGGAGTCCAGGCGCTTTGCCCTCAAGAACGTGACCATTCTGGTGACGGATCAAAATGACAATGTACCTGTGTTCATATCGCAGAACGCCCTTGCAGCCGACCCCTCGGTTGTGATCGGCTCGATCCTGACCACCATTATCGCTGCGGATCCTGACGAGGGTGCCAATGGGGAGGTGGAGTATGAGATTGTCAATGGTGACACCGAAACCTTCATCGTGGATCGCTACAGCGGAGATTTAAGAGTAGCCTCAGCGTTGGTGCCTTCTCAGCTCATCTACAATCTCATAGTTTCTGCCACCGACCTGGGCCCCGAAAGGAGAAAATCCACCACTGAGATGACTATAATTCTGCAAGGGGTTGACGGGCCTGTTTTCACTCAGCCGAAATACATCACCATCCTGAAGGAGGGCGAGCCCATCGGGACAAACGTGATATCCTTGGAAGCGGCGAGCCCGCGGGGCTCCGAGGCGCAGGTGGAATATTACATCGTGTCCGTCCGGTGCGAGGACAGGAGCCTCGGGCGCCTCTTCACCATCGGGCGCCACACCGGGGTCATCCAGACCGCTGCCATTCTGGACAGGGAGCAAGGAGCACGGCTCTACCTGGTGGATGTTTATGCCATTGAGAAGTCTTCTGTTTTGCCCCGCACGCAACGAGCAGAGGTAAAGGTTTATTCAGTAATTATTTGTCTTGTTACTCCTGTGTAATTCCAGGATTATGGCTGATTTTTCACTGAAGTTGTGGTGTTGGTGTTGAATATGAGCATTGGCTCTGAACAGCTCATGTCATGGAAGTTCTTGTCATCCCTGCCTGACTAAGTCCCTGGGATGATAGGCCTCCTCACACGCCTCCAATTTTGGTTACTTTTCTACATAGCTGACTGATGAGTATGAAAGTGGTTTTGTTTCTCTTCCTGGATGCGACAGGTGGTAAAAGTGTAACATTTTATTTGGAAACTTCCCTTATCACAAAGCCATTTGCCTTGACTGAAGGGTCTTTAAAGGTTTTCTGCCTGACTAGCTTGAAAACCAGTGGGTGGAAACCAGGTTTGGAACATCATCTGTGAAGTACGAGTGTTTTATTTGCTCTGTCTTCAGTCACAGAGCTGATCATTCACACCATTCCTCCTGTCTTGTGTGGCAATACTGAGAAACCAGGTGTGAGAATGAGTCTTGTGCTTGTTTTAAGTTGCAGCATCTCCTGGAGCTGCCTTCTGCACTTCTCCACCTTTGACTTGCCATTCCTGGAAATTTGGGGCTGGCACTGCTGAGTGGGCCAGCCAGGAGAGGATGGTGGTAGTGTGTAGTGGTTTAACCATTTCCCTCTCTGGCTGAACATACCCTTCGGTACTGCACAGCCCTACAGATCCCCCAGCCATGCTTCCTCCTGGGAATTTTGTTAGTTTTGATGCTGTAGTGGTTTGCAGGTTTGGGGTTTTTTTTTGTTTGATCTTACCAAAAGTGGTATTTCCAATTCTTACTTGACAGCTGTGGATTTTTTTCTCTTCATAGCTGCTTTTGCTGTTTCTTCTGCAGATTATGATCTGTGTGTAATGTTGCTGTCCTATACTGGCAGTGACAGATCCTCTCTGAAGTGATTGCCAGGGAATTTGAGCACTGTTCCATCTCAGAGATGTGATCCCATCCTGCTGTGTGTGCAGTGTGCTGCTGATGGTTGTGTTGTGACCAACAGCAGAGTATTGGAAAAGGACCTGTTTTAGCAGTGCTGCTGGTTTAAGTAATTCATGCTATTTTTATTGAGAATATTCCTGTTGTGCAGGGCTTTGTACCCCTGCTAACAATTTGTAAAAGATACACCTTTATAATTTTTTCCTTACTATTGTGTGACATTTTGTCTTGATGGACAGTTGTTTCTAGGGTCAGGCCTTTGCCATTGGGCATTTGGATCACAACCCTTCAGCTCTGAGTTTGAGCAAAGAGTTTCTTGACTCGGGAAGGACTCAATCCTATGGCTGCAATATTCTTACATGTTGTAAAAGCATTTAACATGAGTATTTGCTGAGCAGGGAAGAGAGCAACCATTGAAACTTCAAACAACTTTTACATTGTTCAATGTAAACCACTTCTGAAATCACAAGCAAATGTTTTATTCTGTAAAGAACACTGAGAGGCATAATTGGGAGTTAGAATTTCCTATTACTGGTTGTATCTTCATAGCCTCTAAAATGTGCCTTCTCCCAAATGTAATTAGCTTACTGTGCTTCTTTATAAATGTATTATAAATTATAATCAGCTTTCAACTTTCAAAAACATAACCATATGCAGTCTTCCTCTTAACGGATGGAATTTCTCTGGAAGGCTTTTGCTGTCCAGCACAAGAACTGCTACAGTGACATTCTGGGTGCAAGCTGACTGTCAATGGGTACTGAATAAGCAGTGAAGCTTTTTTTCACATATTTATATATTTTTTCTATTTGATTTTGTTTGTTGGTTTTGGTTTGGATTTTGGTTTTTTTGGGGGGGGGAAGGAATGTGAATATTGTGGTTTTTTTTCTTCTCTTATGAAGAGTGTGTTGGGTTTTGTGTCTCGGTATGGTTAAAGAAGAGGGAAAAACAGTAATAGGATAGTCTTCACAATGTCTACATGATTACTCTTCATTGCCTGCTATGCTCTTTACCCTGATGCCAGAAATCATGTTAATTGCACCGTGGCATGTGAGTGAACCACTGAGCATGGGGAGCTGCCCAGTGCTAGACGTGCTGTCTGAGCTTGGCGAGGAGAGCAGCGGGAGTAAGGATGTTAATATGCCTTTTGTCTAATACAGACTGTAGCAATGGGTTTGGGTGACAGATACCTGGTGTGAAATAGAGATATTTACAGTTTTGGAACAGTGGCCCAGCTTTGTCTTGCCAGCAGGCAGTATAAAAGAAGAGCAGGCTTGTGTGAAACCACTTGCTCTAGAAGTGAATTAATCCTTGTGCTTGGGAAGTGGTGTGATTCCCTCCGCCCCCCCCCCCCAATTCTGTCACTAATTTATTTCTAAAATCATATCAAATATATGGAAAAGATCCACCTAGTGCCCTAACTGAAGAAGAAAGGATCTTTTCAATATTTCTCATCCATCCCTGGGGTTTGCCCTGTGGAGTCAGACTGAAGACCCAGTGACTGCACAGCTCCCAGGGTTGTATGTAGGTGCTTTGTGAACAGTGTCCAAGGGCAGAACTTTTCAGTGGCGGGACTGTGGGGAATCCTTGCTGAACCCAGAGCAGCTGACATGCCTTGAAACTGAAGGGTTCTGTTATTTTCAGTAAAGTAACAACAAAAGTTTAGGAAACAAAATGTTTGTTTGGAATTTGTGGTTTATTTCTTAATCACTAGCTTTTTATCTTGTGTATGTTTCCATGTATGTTGTTACTATATGGAAAGAAAAGTGGTGGTGGTGGTGGGGTGTGTGTCAGGAAAACGCAAGTAGTGTGGTAAAGCTTTCTTCAAATACCAAATATTTGAGATTCTAAGGAAAACTCCAGTGCTTCTTCCAGTGTATTTTACAGCTAGATGGTAATTTTAGATAGTAGTTGTTGAATCTGAAAAGTTGTTTTTTAATTTTATTTTGGATTTTTATCCTGTTTATAATCTACGGTGACAGACCAGATGATTTGACATTGTGTTGAATGTGTTTGGTGATCAGTCTCAGCTTTTCCCCCTGTTGTATTAATCATTGGCTTAATACAATCATCACTGTTGTTCTCATGTAAAAAAGAGTAAGGTAGGTGTCCTAAAGGGGTCCCTTCAGTTTGCCATCCTTTGCCTTTTTTAATGTTTCTGCTGGGGAAAAAAACCCTCAGCAACTGCTAAACTCCTTCCTCTTGGCTCTCCAACATAAATCCTCTTTTAACCTTTTGGGCAGGGCTGAGGGTTTCACCGCCATGATTTTGTATTTAATATAGAATGACTAATGCCTGCTGGCATCACTTGCACACCTCATGGCTCCCCTCAGCCCTGCCTCCCCAAACAACGACTGCATGCTGTGGGATATTTTGGGTGGCCTTGTGTTGTACCCTACTTTGTGTCTGGCAGCAGTAATACCTCATCTTCTGTGCTGTGTATCCAGGGATTAAGAGGAATTAGACAGGATCTCCAGTTTGTGTGTTTAACCCTTCAGGGGGTGGCTTCCTTGAAGGGAGTTGTGGCCCTATGTATATAATTTATAGTGATTTATGTATCGTCTCTGCCAGCTGAGAGAGGGTAACACTTTGGGAGGTGAGCTCCTTGTTCAGTTCAACATCTTACATATACTTTAAATAGGATCATAGCTCCCAAGGAAGGGAGGAGAAGGGTGTAAATGAGGAAGGTGCATAAACTTCAAATGAAAGATTTTGTGGTGGTAATGATTTGAAAATGGAAATACATGGAGAGGCAGATCAATGGTCCTGTTAGCGCTTTTTACCTGGGAATGTCAATGTCCTCTCAAAAGAGGGGGATTGTCTTCATTCGCAGGCAGGGTGACATGGGACTGGGTTTTCTTCTGCTCTGCTTCCTCTTGGGAGTGCTTCATGATTGCTGTAGGCACACAGTTTGTGGTGGTTGGGATTGGGGCTGAGCCTCATCCCCGGTGGGCACAGCTGTGAGGAGCAGGGAGCAGCACGGACAGCAATGAGCCATGGAGTGCCCAGGGGCACTGACCAACCACCAAAGGGAGCAGAGGGCACACAGGGGCAGTGCATCAACATCAGGGGATAAAAGGTTGGGCTGAGGGACAAGAAGGGCAGATGCTTGTAGCTTCTGAAGTGGTGTGGTGTGACTGTGGGTTGAAGCCTTCTGGAATTGTATGGTGACACTCTGTGTGTTGTGGCTGTCTCAGCTGTGACAGATTTGCACTGTTGGGAATCTTGGACTTCCAAGCTGGGGGTGTTTCTTCCTTATTCAGGTAAGATGTGGGGATTTCAGACAATGTTTGTTAAAGATCTGGAAATTAAAGAAGAAAGGCAGAGTGAATAGCCCTGGCCTCCTGGAAAGACCATCACAGGAGGGTTTGCCTTGACTCAGTAGGAACTGCAGCCATTGCCATAAACCTAGCATTGCATGGTGTAAGCAGCTGATGTGGAGCTTTTTGTCTCAGCCCAGGCTGTGTCCTGTGGCTGAGCTTGCTCAGTGTCACTCCTGCATGCCTTGGCTGGGTACTGCTTCAGGGGTGTGGTGACACTCTCCATCCCATTGAGAGAGGAAGAGGGGTGACCTGGTGGGGCCAGACATTGAAGGTGCTGCTTCTCCAGCCATGCTGGCTAATGCAAGGCTTTAAATTCAGTAAGGACCCACTTCAGAGAAGTCTTATCTGGCATGTCTCATATTTACCAGCGCAAATAAGAACAATGGGGTTCTCCTTGTATTCATGCTATTTATAAGTCGCTTCATTCTTTAATGATACATAGCACATCAATTGTTGCCTGAAAAAGGAAACTGCTTATGAAATGTTGGAGTAAACAATGAAAATCTGCTGCCTTGTCCCAGCTCCAAAGACACATTTTTTTTTTTCTTCCTAAAGCTGATGTTGCTGATTCTAAGAAACATGTAATTATTTAAGTTACTGCTGTCATTTACATGAGCTGAAAAAGGATCTCTAAGCTGTCCTTGAACTAGAGTGGGTGATGAATGTTCCTTATGGGGAAAACTATTCAAAACCAATTTGTGTGTTTTGGTTCAAAGTTGGCCCTTTTTTCATCCTCTCTAATTTCTTTAATGAATCTGCCTTGCTACATGTTCTTAATATCTAAAATTTCTCATTTCTTTGCTATTTTAGCAGCCTTTGGGCATTTTTGCATGTGAGGTCACCTAATAATTTTTATGTTAAAAATCACTAGACTTCTAAAAACAACATTCTTTATTACAGAAAATATTATTTTTCATGTGTCTCTAGTGCAAACACTAGAAATAATAGCCAAAAAAACAGGGCAAAATTTTCGTGTGCTTATTTTTGCTAAGTGTTAAATTCTTCGTACAAATCTCCAAATGGTTCTTGGGTCCTATCGATGTTAGTGAGTCCTTTTCCATGTAAAATGATATCCCCAGGGCTGAGGGAGTGCAGTGTTCTCTCCATGTGTTAGGTGAGGTAAGGAGTGGCTGCCCATTTGCTCCAGGAGTTGGTCACCAAAGCCTGTTTTGCCCTCTTGTTGTCCCCAGCCCTCGCCTGTATTTTTACTGGGGTAAGACTGTGTTGGTGCTGCTGTCTGAGACCTTTGCTGTTGTTCCTGTCCTGTTTCTTGTGCAGTTTCTCTGAGACTGCACCTCACCAAAGGATGCTCATTCCCTTTTGACTGGTAGAAGTTTCCATGTTCTGAGTCTTTCCAAGTTTGAATTGCCACTTCCCACCCCTCCAGGAGCAAGGTGTCCATTTAATTTATATCAAAGCGAGCCCTTGGCATGACATAGTTCTGCTGGTACAGTTTGTTTTAACTGTGTCTAGACTAGGGAGAAGCACTGCTGTTAACTCAGTTTGGTTTCTTACTCTGTGCAAGACCTTGTGTGGAGACGAGCCCTAGCACACTCGTGTCCCAATTAAAAAAGGAATTTGTGGTGACTGAAACTGAAGTGAAACAAAGAGTTTTCCTTGCATGTTCCCCAAGTCTGGAAAAGCAATGCTAGATCAGAATGATGCATCAGTGCCATACTGATTTGTTTCAGTGAATTTATAGCCTGGCTGGGCTTTGCCAAGAATAATACCAGATACGTTAGAGAAACTGTGTCTTTGTTTTACTGCGACGTTTCTCTCTATTCTAATAAATCTTATTTTTAATTAGACCCTCAGTCTAGACTGTCAGGCAGGTTTGTTTTTACAGTGCTCTATTTTTGTTTACTTCCTCGCAGCAAAAACATTCCAAAAGGACAGTAGAACAGATGGAAACTGATAGCCATGATCGCACTGTAAAAATACATCGAGCTGCATTAGTTAATGCAAAAAAATTCCAAAGGGCCTGTTATGAAGTGGTAATTTATGTGCCAACAGCTAGGCAGAAAGTAATGGAAACAAGAGTTTGCCTCAGCATTTCATGTCTGTAGCCATCACACATGCACGCTGATGGTAGGTAGGCTGTGGCTTGTGTTGACGCAGTCTCAATAAGATCTTAAGATCTTGATCTTAAATAAGTGTGCAAGGGTTCTGCTGCAGTTAATGCAGCCATCCAGAGCTACAGACAGAAAGGCATTCAGCAGCTCTGAGGCTCAGACAGGTGGAAGGAGCTTTGGGGGTCCTTTTGGAGAAGAGCATCTTGTTGCAGTTCATCGCCTTCCTGTCCTCTACACTCTGTCCCAAAGGTGGCATCATCCCGTGGGCAAGTTTGGGTTCCCTGCAGTGGCCTTGTGAGGATAATATGACTCCTAAGAGCCCTGTGAAGCTGATTGGATTCTCTAATAGAGCTGAAACGTGAAGACAGGGTTTTTCTCACAGATGTTTAAGTGAGATGAATGGGAATAGGTTTGTGATGTGCCATATATTGAGCCTTGTAAATAGTCCCTCTCCAGCTCTCTCGTTGATCCTTTAGGTGCTCTGAAGCCTCCCTGGACTCTTCTCCAGGCTGAACAACCCAGCTCTGTCAGCCTGTCCTGACAGAAGAGGTGCTCCAGCCCTCATGTCATCTCCTCCTTGTTAAATTCTGCATGAATGGCACTGATAAAACTGATGAGCTGGAGCCTTTGTGTTTTACAAGTTACTTCTGACTCCTTTCCAGGCCCTTAGTTGGATCTCTCTTTTATGGGGCATCTTAAGAGTATGGAGCGTGACTGTCTCTGTTGCTGACAGGAACCAAGAGGGGATTTATGAGCTGGGTTAGGACAGCAGCTCCTTTTGGAGGCCTCCATCACCAGATGGAGCCTCACAACTCATTCCTGTGCTCTCTCCTGGAGGGCAGAGCTGGACCAGCAGCACCCATGTGCGTGTCCTGCCTTTGGGAGCAGGCTCTGCCATCCTGCCAGAGGCTTTCTGCCAGGTGTCACGTGTGGGGCTGCCTCTGCTCTGCTCATAACTCTGCTCTGATATTGCTGCTGGTGCACTCCTAAGTTTATTGTCTACTATTGAAGCAAAAATTAACAAAAGACAACTTTCAACTCAATTAGTTATGCTAATGGATGTTGGTTTTGGCTATAAAATAATTTAAACTTTTTTCCTCAAGGATTTCTCTGGAGATTGTTTGAATTTTAATGCTTCTGAAGCCTTTTCAAGATGTTTTTTTTTTGTCTAAAACAGAAATGAGAAGAACATTAATGTAAGGTTTTAAGCAAGTGCTCCATACTTAGTTGTCTTTGGGTTTTATGGCAAACATGTTATTTTTGGTGGCTGCAATATAATCCAGGAGAAGACTATTAGTTCTAAGAACATGTGTATGATATTTCACCTACCCAAATGTGTAGTCCTTTTTCTAGGCTATGAACAGAATTTATATCCTACTTGTACCAAATTACTTTAAGTAGCATCCAGCACTAGATAGTGCTGAATTGCACACAGCCATGCTAATTGGCTTTCAAAACAAGAATTTGATCTGCAGCATCCTGAAGCATTTGGGGAGAGAAAAAAAATCCAAATTCACATCACAGGGCATGAATGTGTATTAGGACAGAAGAAACCTCTAAGCTGGAGGGGTAGGTTTGCCATGGGCACTGTGCATGGGGAAATAGATGATTTTATTTCTCTGAGTGTACTAGGACATAAATTGTTCCTTGGAGAGAGCTGAGCTGAGTGCTTTTCATGTCAACTCCTTTCTGGATCATTTTTGATAAATTAAGAGAATTCTCCTGAAATAGTTCAGAGGAATAAATAAGATGCCAGAGCTGTGCTGCACATCTGTAGTATATGTGTTTAAAGCTTGACTTTTCCATAGGGGTTTTCTTCTATAATATTACATTTCAGGGTTCCTGGTATTTTCCCCATTTTCATTCTTTATTCTTTTCAATACAGCATTTCTTTTTAATCTATCAAAGTGTCATGCTTCCTGAAATATTGAAGATGTGTTGCTGTTACGAGGCTGTTCAGAAATAGAAGGCAAACTCAGTAGTTGGTTGTACTCTTAATCTTTTGAGACCTGCATTTCTGAGTGTATTTAAATGCCTTTTTTTTTCCTGAGCATGATTCTAGTCCCTTTGCAAGTTGCCTTATAAATGTTTTTATACCTGCTTGCTTTGAGGAAAGAATTTGAGCCTTTATGATTTCAGTGAACACATTAATGAAAATCCAGATTTTTAACCTCAGTAGGGTCATGTCAGATTGTCTGGAAACTAATTTATGGTGGTGGTGATTTTCTTACTGCTGTTTTCTTTCTTCAGCAGTGCTCTTAGCTCCTGCATTTTAAACTTTTGAGGAATTAGCCTGTTTTATTTTAGTTTTACCTATACATTTCTAAACTCCAGATAATTCCTATGGTCAGCACTGAAAGTTGTGAGGTTTTTTTGACATCTGTTTGGTTTTTGGGCCAAGCTAGCAAGTGGGGTTTGCAATTCCTCAGAAGGAGGTTAAGTGATTGTGTTGAGATGGTAATTAATTAAACATATGCACCAATACCTTGTTATTTCAAGTCCTGGAATTAAAAAACTCAGAGCATTGCCTGACCTGCACCAGCGGAGAAGGGAGGAAGAGGGAGGGGACTTTTTCTTGCAGGGCAGGATGATATGGGGTAGGAGCAAGCTGCACACATGCCTGCCAAAATGCTTGGATCAGACTAAAGGAACACAGATGGCTGAGGCTGATAAAGGTGTCTCTTATTGTGTTGGTTTTATTATTTTTTTTTCTTTCTCCTCAGCAGTGTTTTGAATTTGTGTGTGAGGGACGGGTAAGAGGGGAGGAAGACAACTGCATTGTATGCTGTGTTTATTTTGATACATTTTACAGCGTAGGAAAGGAGTTGTGTAAATTCAGTACTCCTCAGTAGCATGCCAAGGGCTGGAGCTAAGCCCTCCTTTTAGGTTTCTGTAACAAATGAGCAATAATGGATCTTCAGGGATTTATGTCATGCTGTCCAACCTTCAGTTCTTATCTGCTAATAGAAAAATCTCCATCCACTGCCTAAAGTAGCTCCTAAAAATTGGACTGAGAGGCCTTGGAAGCACGTGGCTGCCTCTGCTCATAACCAGCTCTCCTCTTACATGGCCCCTTTGTGTCTCCTGGACCCCCAGGTGATTTATCACTGTGATTTTTTTTTATTTATTGCCATGCTTTATGATACCTGTGTGTAAACATTATGTGCATGCGTGTGTATACAGAAGACACCAATGTAGAAGTAAATGTCCTGCCCTCCAGGAAGATGGTGCCCAGCTCTGCCTCCAGTTTCCTTGGAGGAGGAAGCCAGGCCATCACAGGACAGGAATGTGTTAAGGAATAACAAGTCCCACAAACTCTAAACCTGGGCAAAGCCCGGTTCTTCTTAGCATTTGTTATTTATTGTTCTAGAAATTAACTGGTCACTGCTATCTGGAAGTGTCTTGTCTGAACTTTAAAGCTGCTTGCAGAAATAAATCACTGCTGGCAGACGTGGTGGCTGTTCCAAGTCTGCCAGAGCTGTTCCACCCATGAGCAACACCATCCATCAGGGCAAGGCTGAGGAGAAGGCAGTAGAAACAAGGCCTTTTTTCCCTCCATCTATTTAAAGCAAAAATTATCTTTAGAGAGGCAATTTCTTTAGAGGGCCCTAAGATTCTTGTCTTGTGAATGATGGCAGTAGCGTAGCTGGAAAGCTGCAAGGTGTTCTTCCCAGTGAGCATGGAAGAAAAATGGTACATGAGACTTCACACTAGGGCAAATAAATTTCATTTTGAATATCTTTTTTTTCAATTTGCAGTCATTAAGTTGAATTATCACAGTTGTTTTTTGTAGAAACTAAGATATTAAAAACCTAATTGCAAAGTCATACTCCTAATGGTGTAACTAAGCTTCATCCACATTGGGGCTGCTTTGATCTGTTGTCTTCTAGATACTCTTTTTGTCCTTCCTTGATCATCCCACATTTATGTGTTTTTAAAATACCCATGGAAATAAAATTTACAACAGTAAAGCTGCCCCACACTGATGGAGGGAGAGGTTCTTTAATTCTGAGATTTAGTGCCATAGAAATGGATGTGCTTTTCTGATGCCATGAGGTCTCACATGTGCAAACAGTCTCTTCTAAAAATACACCATAATATTATGATTATTAATTGTGGCTACCACTATACAAATAGAAAAATAAATGCAGTCCAGCTACATTCCCGTTTCTTTAAAAAAAAAAAAAAGCCCCTTTGTGTGAGCAAGAAAATGCTACTTTTCTTTCCTGTGAAAATATAACATTGTTATTACAGCTTTAGCTCTCTAATGGATGTATGAGCATGAGAATCTGGAGTATATGACAGAAATTATTACTAAACAGTGGACTGGCTTTCCTTTGAGTTATGCTAATTTTCCTTCACTGTAACTGTATTTTATTCAGTTAAATTGCTCTTAATTTACATTGGTATAACCAAGCAGAAAACAAGCCTCCGAGTACATGAGAAGGAGCCTTATAGATTTTAATTTGTGGAAATTAAAATCTATATTGAAAGTGACACAGGGTAAACACTAAACATCTAACAAAAGGCTTGGCCCTTGCCAAGGGAATCAAGACATTCTGCAGCCTATAGTTAGGCACTTTACATGGCTGGAGCTCTGTGGAAAGGAATAGAAGACAATGGTGGCAGCACAGTACTCCAAGAAAAGGAACTGGGGATAAATTTTCCTGTGAAGTGGGCTACAGGGCAGCTTGATGGGGGGGCAGTTTTGTGGGAGCCTGGGTCGAAAAGTCAAACTCCAGAATGTAATTTATAAACAAACACACTGCTCCCTGCTCATATAGTTACAAGTAACTGAGCATTAATTTAGAGGCTTTCTGTTGTGGTGTAGTTTTAAAAAGACAAAAATTGGCTGTTTTGTCTGACTTATGTAGGTACATGATGTTCACACAGGGACCTGTATGCCTTGCTTAAAGTAAGCCCACTATATTTGGGATTTGGCTAAATTTCAGTATAGATCCCATAGTAGGTGCAGGTTTCTGTTTCTAGTGGGAATAGCAACCAGAAAATCCTTCTGGAATGCCAGAGAGCTGGTTGGTGGTGACAAGTCCACATTTCTGAGGGTCCAACTTCACCTACAGATGGAAGGATATGAAATAGACTGTGTGAAATTCAGTGCTTCATAAATACTTAATCATGTTTAGGTGGCAGTCTCCTGATAAGAAATTCAGTTTACTCGTAGTTTTTTTTTAAATTTTCATTTCAGAAAGTTGTATTGGAATGAACGAATTGCTTTTAGTGGGCTGAAATATAACTTTCACCACCACTCCAAAATCAATTTTATTATGATTACAGCAAGTATCTGTGTGTGTATTTCTTCATTTCTTCAGCTGTGTGTGTATTTCTTCATTTGAAAACCAGAAGGCTGGTGTTTAGAATAAAGGATTCTGAAACAGAAACAGTGCATTAAATTTCCTTTGCAACTTCCAGAGACATTGATTAATTGGGACAGTCAGCATGGCTTGCTTTTAGAAAGAAAAAGCTCAATGATTAACTAAATTCTTTTTCTGTCCCCCCACTGAGCATATAAAATGGTTATAAAAGAATGTAGAAGAGGCACAGTTGGAGTTGTTGTTGTTGTGCACAATAAAAACACAGGCAAATATTTCACAATCTACTAAATGTAGCCAGAAACATTAATTTCCATGTGATAGCTATCAAGATCTTAATATAATGTGTGCTCCAGGTCATTTGATGGTTTTGGGAGAGAAAAGCTGTCACAATCTGTGGATTTTAGGTTAAGTAACACCTACGTTGAGCGATTTAGCAACGCTTCTTTTTGTGTTTTGCTCTGCTGGAATTGCAAACCAGGGATTTGATAAATTTTTACCAGTTCTAAGCCAAATGACATTGCTCTAGCTTGATATTTCTAAGTGGTTGGTGAAAAGTAACAGGGCTTGAGATGTACCCTTTCCAAGATGAGGTTTTTTTGTCATCTGGGGAGATGAGAACTTTGTCCTGTAAGTAAGGGAATTCTAACCTTGTCCAACACCACTGTCAATGGTTATCATATTCCACTTGTAATTCCATGTTGTTGGTTACCACCAGCAATGATTGCATTTTGCTGACAAGTGTAATTATGTAGCTCCTGAATGAATCCTACACAATATCCAGGGTTTTGGAGATACCTAGATGTGTGGGACACTACAATTTTCACTCCTGTTCAATATCCTCCGTTGCAATTCTCTGCTTTTAAACCAGGGATCTCGAGAGAAGTTGTTTGTGGAAAACTCTGCTCTGTTGGGGAAGAATTGTCCTTATGTTAGCTGATAGCACTTTGTAAAATTGCTGTGATTTTCCTTCTCTCTTTCTTCTTTCTTCTCTCTCTCTTCTCTCTTTCCTTCCCCCCTAGTCATATGAAGGAGAATAGTGTGATTCACCACAGCTTTACAAGTACAAGAGTTTATGTAATGTAGTGGCAGTCTTGAATCCATTTAACAGATGTTATGTGTAGATTTAGGTGAAAGTTACACCAGGCTTTAATTTATATGTTTTGAAAGATATATCCTATGTTGAACTACTTTATAAATATGCCATTGGAGGCTTACACAGTCAATGCCCATCAGCAGCTTCCAGCTCAGTGTTCTCATCCAATAAAGTAATTTTCCCTCCAAGATATTAAGTTCAGCCAGTGGTAGTTTCCCAATTGCCAGCTTGTGCACGGCTAAGCATTTGAAATTCTGTTTTATCATGACAGAGGATGGCGTTAGGTCTCTTAGAGTGTGTGAAAATCTTGTCAGAAAGATTTACAGCTTCAATCCCAGCCTAACATATACTTCTGAGGGATTGTTTGTGTTACAGGCTGATAGGTTTTGTCTGGCTCCCCTGGATTTTGAAAACATTGGTGGGATGGTGACATGCTGATGGGATGGTCTGGTGGTCTCTTGTCTTGAGGATTTACTGTCCTTTGAGGAATGTAAATTCTATTCCAGGCTGGTTTGCATTAATTTTTAATGCTGACAGTGGCTCTGTCTTCTGAAAATTGGCTGCACTGGACATTGGTATAAAAGCATTCAACAGGTCTGGGGCATCTGGACAGTCTCCTGGGACTTGGTTCCTTTCTTGTGTGCCTATTTTGGGGTGGGAAGGGATTCCTCTGCAAGGCTGGACCTTGCCTTCAATGGGAAGAGCCCCCATACTGTATCCTTGACATACCTGGAGCCAGAGGATAACTCATTTTCTTTAAGATTTTCTCTATACTGAGCCTTCATCTATTCTTGTCTATAAAATTCTGTTCTTTGTCCTTTTATCTTTTTTCATAGTTACACTTAACATTTCTCTTTAATCAAACAGAAACTCATGCTTGTAATTTTTAACAACGTAACTTCTGTGTTTAGCAGCTTTCTTTTGAACTCAGAAATGTTGCAGTGGTTGGGTTTTACCTGTGCCTTGCAACAAACCTGCCAAAAAATAAGAAAGTTATCTAAAGATTTCATTAGTGGTGCAACAGCTCTGTCATCCTGGGAGGATAATGGATTCCAGGAATGAGTGGAATGAAGTAATGTAGGTTCCAGGACAAGCCAGGGCTGTCCACAGTCCCAGTGGTCCTTGAGGATGAGCACTTGGCTGTTTGCAAAGGGATTTTCCCCAGGCATGGAGGGCTCCTGGTTGAGAGCTCTGACAGCAGAGCAGATAAACACGCTTGTGTTGTGTAAATGTCCTCTTGCAGAGCGTAGGGACCTCCTGTGGGAGAGATAGGGAGACAAGGTTAGGGCAAGGAAATGGGATGTGTCACCTTCCCCAGGGAGAGATGGAGCCTCTGGTCCATTTAAGTACCTTTGCTATAAACGACAGGTACTATACTTCTTTTCTTGAAATTCTAGTCTGGTTTTCTCTGTCATTGGTGGCACCCATGGAACTTACACTCCACTGTTAATTTCCAAATGTTAATAATCTATGTGTGTTTGTTTGAGAGAGTAATAATTTGTAATTATTGTTTTTGTTTAACACTCCTTCCTGCTCTGTTACTGGTAGCGGTATTTGATTTATTTCTGTGATTAATTCTTGCCCCTTTGAAATCCACAGAGCCTTTAAAAAAAGAAGAAAGAAATCCTAACAATAATAGTAGCATTCAAACTCCTTTATCTTCATTTTGTTCCAGTGCAGTGGTGGATATTCCAAATTCTCCATGGTAATAGAGAAGTATTTCAGAAGCAAATATCTTGCCAGATCTTTGCATTTTCACTACAATTATTGCTAAGGAGAAAGAGTACTTTATCAGCCATAGGCTTTGTAGCGCCAGAACACGGACGTTTCAAGCTGATGCAAATGAGAATTCTCTTTTCATTGTGAGTTTACTGCTGAAGCAGTGCAATTTTTTTAAGAACCAGGGTTCTTTTCTTAGAAAAACTTGCCTGGCATCTCTTTGGTAGGCGAGCGGCGCGGGGCATCCCCGCGGTTCCTTGCAGGCGGAGCAGAAAGGTCTCCTTCCCTGGGCCGGCTCTGTTCCGCAGGGATTATGTGCTTTAGCTGTTATCCCTTTGTGTGCTGCATTCAGAACTCTGCTGCTCGGGACTGCGGTGCCCACGGGGCCACTGTCCTGCTGACACGCAAAGAGCAAAGGCAAAAAAAGGAGCTGAGCGTTTGGCTGCTGCAAAGACAAGTAATTAACCAAGGTTTTGTATGGATTCGAATCATAGAATGGTTTGGGGACAAGGCACCCTAAAGACCATCTAGTTCAACTCCCACAGGGACACTTTCCACTAGACCAGGGTGTCACTGTGTTTGCAGGTCCCAGGATGAGGGAGGAGATGAATCTGACTCCATATCTCTTAGAAGGCTGATTTATTATATTATGATATTACATTATGTGCAAAATTGCTATACTAAAAAGAATAGAGAAAGGAATGCATCAGAAGGCCAGGAAAAGAATGAATAATAAAAACTTTTGACAGACAGAGTCTGACACAGCTGGCTGTGATTGGTCACCAAGTAAAAACAACTCACATGAGACCAATCCAAGATGTACCTGTTGGTAAAAAACCTCCAAACCACATTCAAAGGCAATCAGATAGTTATTGTTTGCATCTCTTTTCTGAGGCTTCTCAGGAGAAAATCCTAGCGAAAGGATTTTCATAAAATATCACAGTGACACCAGGGTGCTCAGAGCCCCCCACATCCAGCCAAATCAGTTCAGCATTTCTTTTTTTCTTGGACATTTGCTGGTCTCAGGTAGACATCTATAGCATTCAGGGCACCCGTGATGAAGGGGAGAGAATGATGAGGAGGCATCTGACTCCATCTTATCAGAAGGCTAATTGATTACATTATTATGCTATATTATTCTATATTTTATTACACTGTATTAGAGTACATCTAAACTGAATCTGCCAAGCACTCAACTCTGCGCAGCACTGCACTCCTCTC
The DNA here is from genome assembly GCF_017590135.1 of Pyrgilauda ruficollis. NCBI lineage: Eukaryota > Metazoa > Chordata > Aves > Passeriformes > Passeridae > Pyrgilauda > Pyrgilauda ruficollis. The sequence goes on from NW_024527488.1 coordinate 1,961,195, forward strand.
ATGACTGTCTTGTGACAGTCCCAGCACACACACACGCTTGGCCCCGACAGCCCAAGGAGCCAAAACACCATCACTCTGGGTAAACAATCTCCATATTGCATTCTGCTTTTGCACAAACACAGGCACAGCAAATGAGATAAGAATTGTTTTTCCTTTCTCTGAGGTTCAGAGAATGTGAAACCCAGAAATATTCTTGGGAGGAATTGTGCCTTGCTTTTCTCTGTGAAGAGAAATGTGGCTACAGACATCTCCCACCTTTGGTGTCACATCTGGCCTCCACTGCAAGCAGGGAAATAATTTGTTGCTCCTGGAAGTTCTGCCTGATCCTCCAGTGGCACGAATAAGGGTTTGTTCCTACACTGTAAATCTTACAAAAATCAAGAGCTTCTCTACATTAATTAAAGGCACATTCGAGTTGCAATAACAAGTACATTGTTTTTCCTGTGATAATGTTGTGTTTTTATTGTTTCGTTCCTGTAATTTAATCCTATAACTGATATTCTACTTTGGTCTGAATTTAGAATTAGCACTTGTATCATTAAACTGGTGTAATATCTGTTTATTCTGCTCTGAGACTTTATGGGATAAACACTACCCTTTCAGAGCAAATATTTATTTATTTATTTATTTATTTTAATCTAGGCTTTTTATACTAAAAATAGCTCTTGTTGAGGAAGGGGTAGTAATGAATGCAGCACTGTCCTTGACCGGGCTAATTACCAAATATTTCAAATTAAGGATATTCATCAAGTAAACCCATGAAAGAAGTGATCTAATAAAAAAATTGTTTAAAGAGCTTTCATCTCCAGTGAGATTATTTGCATGAGTCAGTTGAAAAACATTCACCTTTGTTCACTGACATTTAAGAAGTAAGTAGCTTGGAGCTACATGTTATGTTGTAGTTATTTAACACTTGTTTAACTACCAATTGTTTTGTCTGCAATACAGAGGATTAATTAGGAGAAGTTATGTATGATAGCTAATTTGATATTTAAGGCTTCCTCAATTGCTAGGGTAAAGGATTACTGACAGTGAAACTTTAAAAGAATTGCTATGCCAATTATTAGTAGCAATAAAACCACCTCAATTCCCTTTATTAATATGGCATAATATCTTATTAAAAGTTTGTGCACCTACCAAGTTTTGCCTGCAAGGCAGTGGAGCTCTGTGAGACGTGGGCCTCTCCAGCATAATGCAAGACAGAGTGCATGGAATTGTCTGCATTTGGATTAATGTATTAGGAGTCTTTTTTATTTATTTTTTTTTTTAACTGCTCCCTTCACCTTTAATGGGCATTCCTGCCAGGATGAATGTTGGATGGAAGAAGAAACTAAAAAACTGTTTCATGCATTTGTGAGAGCTGAACCTTTATGAGAGCATTGCATTTGGGTCCATGATGTATGTGTGCCCCTGTGTCAGCTAAAAAGATGTGTGTAGAGGGGAAGGAATTTTACCTTTCCTTACAGGCTTTAATGAAAATTTCATGTTGACAGATTACTTTTTCAGACATCATTTTTTTTGTGGATAAACATCTCAATCCAAATGAAGTTTGGATCAAGTGTGGAGGATGGGTAGAAATGGTTATTATATCATCACCTTTGAAGTATTTTTATGGCTAGCACTGGAGTTTGTGTTGCTGCTGTGCCCCGAAAAAGGTGGTGTATCTTCTTAAGGGTAACGTGTGGATAACTCTTCAATGTTCCTTATGATGTGCTCCTCACAGCATTGTGTCATAGTCCAGGAGAATTACCAGGGAAGCAGAGAAAGGCCACTGTAGGAAAGGATAAACTTGTGGTGCAGGTCCACAATGCTGGGCTTGAGTCCCAGCGTGGGCTCTGTCACGCTAAGGGGATTACTTGGTCTGTGCTGTGACAGCTCGCCCAAAATGTGTCGGAAATGTTAGTCACCTGTTAGTTCAGGTTAATGAGCTTTACATGTTTGTGTTTGGCAGGTTTGGAATAGGTGCTGCCAGTTTTTTCCCTCTGGTTTGAGAGGTAAGTCACCTAGCAGCACACCCTGTAGGGAAGTGATCTATACCAGCACTTGAAACCCCTGCGTCTGCCCTGTTTGCTGGGACCTGGTCCCTAAAATCAGAGAGCCCGTGTCTGCTGCCCATGGTCATGTCTAAAGGAAGTTTTCCATCCATTTGACTTTGAAATACTTTTGACTAAAGGATTGCCAAAGACTAGGACTCAGTTAAATATTGTGCTGATTTGCTGCTCAGTGTAGCTAAAGAGCCCACATAACAAGAATATAATCTCACTACTGAAAGAGAACCATAGGTATGGGTAGTGTTTGTACTGCACTCTTTTGAAGCATAATGAAGGCACTAGAATAAGCAAACTAAATTTTGACTGCCTTCTAGATGATCTTACTCAGTTCTGAAAGCTACCTGCTTGGCTCTGAAGTATAATGTTAACTTCTAGAACTGTTCAGTCCATATTACAGGATACTTTCCTATTACTGATGGTTGTTTCTAGTAGGTGGTTCCTACACCCAGAGGGTTTTTGAACTGGTATGAAAGGCACAGCAAATACTTGAATAAGCAGAAAAAGAATGAAGATGCAGGAGTAAAGATTCAAAAGGATGATGCCTATGGGAGGAATCCTTGCTGCATGAACCGGGAGAGCTGCCCAGAGCTGCAGGGGGTTGTATGGGGAGGAACAACAAGTTTTAGGCACAGAACACCTGGTGTAACTCCAGAGACAGAACCAAACTGGAGGTGATGCATGTTAAATGACCTGTGACTCAGGTAGCCTTCTGATTAGTGACAGTTGTCATGTGGATGTAACTTATTTTCAGTCTTTCCTGTATTTTGGCACTGCTGATATGGATAAACACCATTTCCTAATGAACCTTGTAAGGTATTTTTTCTCATCCCTGTTTCATTGCATGGGGATATTAACGTCAAAATAATATTTCATATATTTCATTCAAAGTTTGTCTTAAACTGTCCTGAATGAAAGCAAATGCTTAGTTGTCCACACAGTATAAAGGAGATTTGGAGATTGTTGTCTAATATGAGCCTGCTTCTAGAGACATAGTTCAGTTCTGTTCTTGTGAGCTGCATGGGATTACTCATTTCTTAGAGGCAATCAAGTTTTTCTTACTTAACTTGCTGTTGACAAGTGGCTTTTTTTAAATGTAATGCTCTTAGAAGGTCATTTGACTTTTGAGGGTTATTCACGTTGTTAGCCCAAACACTAAAACCTTGTGTCCTTGGGTTCTGATTAGTGACACTTTAATAAAGTCATTTGAAGTTCAGTAGACTGAATTTTCCACCTTTTCTAATGTTTCTATGGTCACAGGGAAGCGACCTGTATTCAATCTTTTAAATGCAAATCTTTTGAAAGTTACTGTGCAATTTTGTGGACCAGGCTTCTTCATGGGTTACAGAAAGCCCCCCTATTTTTAAAACAGCTACAGCAGTGTCTTTTCTCTTTCTTTTCTGTTTTCCTCCTCTCTTTCTTTCTAGTGATGTGACAGCAATTGACTAAACTTGGGTCTTTTGGGATAACAAAGGATAGAGAAAAATCTTAAAGGTTTTTATTGCCTCACTTGTTTTTTGGCAGGGCCAGGACAGACGAAGGCCTTTCCACTTGATTAGATAATAAGGCTAACGTAGTCTTTGAGTGAAAAATATCTTTGCATTCTGCTCTTCTTTTTTCACCAACTCCAAAAGAAGGGGGGGTGGCAAAGGAGAAAACTATGCCTAATCAGCAACAATTAAATCTTTCATGGGGAACTCACTTCGGAGGAATTAATGCATTTTGTATTGCCTAACAACTCGAGTGAACATTAACAACACGTGAGAACTGAGAGGAAGAAAAATTATGGCTTTTTTCTTCCTTTATTTTTTTTGGTTCTTAAGGAACACGGAAGGGCAGGTCATTGACTTTTGATTTTCATGGGAAGATTGACTCCGGAGCGCTCGCATATCCAGGAGCGGAGCGAGGGGGTATTGACAGCTGGGCTTTGGGGAGGGGGGCTGCAGGACTGCAGGAGCAGGGATGGCTTGTTGGGGGAAAAACAAGGGAAGATGGAAAACAAAGCCCAGAGAGAGGGAACAGTAGCTGCAGTGTCCCAGGCTGAGGGGCCGCTGCTCCTTGGTGCTGGATGTGTGTTGTGCTTGGACTCGCTGAGCTGTGGTGGAGAAATAGCGGTATAAAGAAAGGGGCTGTCCTTAAGTGGGGAATAGTCTGCTGTAAAAAGAGCTGGAGAAGTTGTGCCGTGTCCCTCCATGCGTGCTGTGGAAGGGTAGAGAGGGTGCTGTCAGCCCTTTCACACCACCTCACTGCTGAAAAGCAGCTCATGCCAAAGAAATCCAGGAAGCCAGGTGTGTTTTGCCAAGATTTCTAAGTTCTACAAGCTAAGAACAATAACTAAAGGTGTTTTTTTAAATTAATATTTTCAATACTTCTTTTGTCTGGCACCTGCTTTGCTTGTACTCTGTGTTAGAAATAATCTGGATGCTGAGGTGAGCTCGTGTAAATAGAGCAGGCCATCTATTCCCCCTTTCCAGGTCCTGGATGTGGACACATGGATATTCATCCACTCTTGTCACCCCCTCTGCTGAGAGCCAAAAATGCACGCCCCGTCCTCTGCTCCTTGTGACCCTCCTGCCTCTGCCAGCACATCCCAGACTTTTCTCTCCTCCTCCTCCTCCCTTCACTCTGTGTGCTCATTCCCAAAACGGTCACAGCCCGCAAGACCTCGAGTTGTCATTTGTCTCCTTTTATCCCATTAATCCCGTGTCTTTCTCGTCCCTCCCTCTACCTCTGCCATTATTTCCCACCCTCACTGCGTGCCAGCAGCTCTATCCCCAGCCAAGTTTCCCTCTTGCAGTGGTTTTTCCAACTTTTTCCTCTGGAAGGTTTTGGTCCCTTTTGAGCATTACGTGTGGGATACAAGATTGTTATTCAAAGTAAATATTTTTTTCCCCTTAAGAAGTCCATACTTCAAGTCAAGTTGCAATTCATTATAGCCTAATCTCATAAGCTATTACAAGGCAAATTAAATTTGTGTGTGGTTTTGCAGGTAAAGGAAGCATGGAAAGAGCCAAAACAAACAATTTTGGCCCTTAGTGCTTCTTAAGACAGGGCTGTCTCCACTCCTTTAGGCTCTTACCTTGGCACCCAGGCTTTTTTTGGGGCTCCAAAATGTTGATACCCTTTGGAGCAGCTAAACAAACCCCTCTCCTTGCTCAGGGTCCCACACCTGGTTGTGTGATGCAGTTGTAAAGGTTTCACCATTGCATGCTGAAAAACCACCGCCTAAAATCTCAGAACCATTTTCTATTTTATTTTTATTTTGGTTTTCACCACTTTTTTTGGCAGCAAAAGCCTATTCGGCTGCGTCAGAAGTTTCTTCATTCATTTAATTCAGGTCATTTAGAGCTGGGAAACTGATTGGAAGCTGGGAAAATACTGAGAAATAATAATTTCCTTACCCAAAACCAATGAAGAAACTGTGAGGAAATGAGATCTGCTAGTTGTGTGCTCCTGGAGAGCAGGGTGATAAGAGGTGATGGCTGGGTTTTTCCTTCCACTCTCTGAGTACAAAGGAAAGGCAAGGAGGTAGGAGCTGTCTGCTAGTAGCTTTTTCCTGACTCACAAACAAATTACTGGGTTTTTAAAAAAATATTTCTCTCTATTTTTTAGACAATTTAGCACAGTTTCACTGAGTATGACTTCACAGATGACAATGCATTTAAGCACATCTTCATAGCCTGATCTTAAAGGCAAGTTTTCATTAATTCTTTTGAATTGCCTGTAATGGCTTGTGAGTATATATCAAGATATGCAAACATATGAAAGCTGTTTGTTTTATTAAGATGTGTATGTGGTGTTCCTCTGAGAAGTGCTAGCTCCTTTAATAAGTAATACTTCTTAATGTTTATTTTTTGCTTTTTAACAAAAATTGTTTCATTATTAATTACTCAGCTGGTCTTGTGAAAGTATTCTTTAATTTTTAAAATTTTTTTTAAACTCTTGTGAAGTCCATCAGCTGAATTTCTGTTTTTAGAGAGCTGGGGTTCCTTTCACACATGCAACAATTACATTTACAGAGTTGCTTAATTTACAGAGTTGCTCTGAATTGGAACTGTTCTCTGCAGAGGCACAGAACAGCAATCCAAGGCAAAGTCCATGGTTTTTGATGCTGGCTGAAAGCAAACCGACCCACACTGCCCAGCATCCAAAAAACCCTGGGGTTAGTGCTGCACAAAGATCACTATAGGAAGTGGCTGAGTTGTTTCTTTTTTCTTTCCTAGCGCTGTCTTTTATCTGAATCCCCGCTTTGCTTGAGCTTTAGAAGTCAAATGAGCAGAAGAAATGCAGTAGATGATTTGAGATGTGTGTGGGAAGAATGGGAGCTGAAAGATTGGCTTTCTGAGGACTTCGCTCAGTTCCTGCCATCCCAAAGAGACCGCAGGGAGGTTATTCTTCCTGACTGCATCTCTGCAGCAGAATAATTGCTTTGAGGATAGTGCTATGGAAAAACATTTACTTCAGATTGTCTTTGTTTTATTGGTGGTTAAAAAACATGAACAAAAAAAAAAAAAAAAAAGGGAAGCTGCAGAGGGTAGGGAATTGGTTTGGCTAAATTAAAGCATTTTATGGATAATTTAATAGGCGTAAATGGCATCATGAAAATCAAACAGAAATGTGGGCTCCTGAGTTTTAATGAATGTTCTGTGTTTCACAAAGTGGCAGCTGTGAGTGCTGGAACATTGCTGTGTCTTGTGAGCTCCTCAGTCTGGGTGGGAGCGGGGGGTCTCTCTGTGCTTGGGATGTGGTGGGGGGTGAAAGGATGCAAAGCAAGGAGAAGGATCAGGTGTCAGGAGGCCCTGGTGCAATGAAAGCTCAGGGCAACTGTGTGGGCACCACAGGAACAGGACTCTGGCAGCAGGTGGCTTCTGCCTGCTGGAGGTACCCCTTGCTGGGTATTTTCCAGCTGAAAGATCCGTGAGCAAAGCTCGATCCCATGAGGAAAGCTCTGTGAATCCCATGGGGTCTCCATAGCATCCACTGATCAAATGCTCTCCTCAGCTTAGGTGCCTTAATCAATTAGTCCTGGGAAGCAGCTTCCAGCTGTAATTGGTCTGATCTGTAATCTTTATCACCTCGTCCAGCAGATTATCCATTTTTAGCTGATTTGTGGGCCAGCATGTCCTGGCAAACCCACGGTCTCAGTTCACTCCCTCTGCTTGCAGCATTCCTATAGCTGCCTCGTTCCCTTCTGGCAGTTCAGTGCCTCTCTAAACTCACAAGAAGAATTGACTGGAAAAGGAACATCAGGTCAGGAGAAGATGATGTTTGAGTGTTCAGAGAAAGCTGTGTATTATTGCTGTTCAGTCAAGCAAAAAAAAAGAAAGAAAATCTGCTTTCGTTGAATCCAGAGCTAATGTATGAAGACGACAAATCGTGGCACTCCATGCTGTAGATAGACAAATGTGGTGCAGTGATGCTGCATAAAATACAGTAATAGCTGAAAAGAACTGAAGGCACAAAAAGTGAAAAATTAATTTGTGAAGATTTTGTATTTCTGCAGGCAACTGCCATTTTCATAACAAGCTGTTTCATAACACTGTGGCTGTTACCCAGCATATTTTTTAAGTTGTAGCCCTTTTGTCTGAAGTGCAGTGAAAAGTTTCTGATCTAACCTGTTGTGTATATTTAGTGACATTATTCCAACAGGACAGTTAGGGTGCAAAGTCATTCCTAGACATTCCTAGTTAACATGATTTCCAATTATTTGTCACACCTTCCTTTCTGTCCCACTATAAAAAGTGAGAGTGTTTTCACTGCCATCCCCCAAGCTCCAGACCTCACTGCTGGCCTTTTTCCACCCCATGCTTTCTGACTTTTTGGAAGTCCTGGGTATTTTGTATTTCTACCCTTTTCTAACCTCTTGCACACTGAAAGGGTGGAATCTCTGATTTATCACTCCTATTGTTTGTATTATACTAGGCCTCAAGTAGATCTATTCTCTATCTTCAGCTTTTATTACTGATAGTTTTCCCAAGTTTCCTGGCACTTTTTTTTAGTGGTTGTGTGGTTGGCTATTGCAGAACTGTAATTTTTCTGAAGTCAGTAAAAATCCCATTGCTGTTGGTTGCAATTAGGATTTCACGATCGTGATGAACAAGCTGATTCTCTCTGTGTAGTTTCTCAACTTTTTTCCTCTGTGCATTATGAGAATAAAGGCACACATTGCTCCTTGCAATTTGGGATAGGCAACTGAGCTGATGCAGTTCTTGTAAGTTAGACAGCTTTTATTTCCAATGCATGTAAGTGATTAAGTGGCTTGGCAGCTGGTCAGTGATTGCTTAAGGACCGCAGCATCTTTCAAATGGAAAACAAGCCAGTAATTTAGTGATATCATTGAGAAACATAACATTCTTTCAAAGCAGGCAAAGATGTTGTGCACGAGGGATAGACATCATCCCTGCTTTTGGCCTCTGCTGGCTCATGTATTCCTATATGCTGCTTTGCTCCACGATAAGCAAAAATGAATGTTGAGTATTTTCTTTAACCTAGTATTTTCCTTTTGTCAAAGCCGTAGGAGGCGTTAGAGCACATCCACCCTGGAATTACAGACTCTTGCTTTGTGCTGTGTTAATTGGATTAAATTGTTAGTGTTATCTCTTCAAGAGGAAGAGACAAACTCTCCCTGGCAGTGTTAGTTAGCATGGGACAGCCTGTTTGTGTGAGTGGCTGGGCTTTTTTGCAATCTTTGGGGGGCAAACTGGCAGTGGGGATAGATCTTTCCACCTATGCAAAACAGTACAGGTTATGATCCAGAAATCCTTATCACTCACAAGGCAAGATGAGCAGCAGCACGGGAGGACGCAGGCACACCAAAGCGAGTCTTCTGAGTCTCACACCAGTGCTGTCCCCTAGGTTTGTATCATTTTTAATTCCTACTGGCTTTATTACTAACAGTGCTTGCACACCAGGGGAGGGGGGTCCAGTATGGACAGGGGAATTTCAGTTCTAGCTGCAAAAGCCACCTCGTAGTTGTACAGTGTTGCTCTTATTGCATACTGTTCATTTTCGGGACTAAAATGAATCACTGTCAGGCTTGTACATAATTCCATGTTTAGTCCTAATGCAGTGGTTACAGAGCTTGTCTTTAACCACACACACACTTATTCCATGGGAAATACATTTTCTCAAAAGTAGGCAAGAGAAAGCTAACAAACAGTGTCTCCAGACTCCAATTTCCTTCACAGAAAAGCTTGGATGTGTAAATTGCCTTTTAGAAGGCACACAGCAGTGCAAAGCAGTCTGAATATTGTGTGTTTTGGGTGGATGCTGCAGATCTGGCCATGGCAGTGCCAAAGGCGCTGGGGATGGCTGGCCCGGCTGCACTCCGTGAGCCATGGCCCACTGCGGCTTTCCTTACAAATCAAAGCAGCTTTTAGGTCTTGCCCAGAACAATTCTCATGTCTCGTTATTCCCGTGAAGGTAAACCAGTCTAAAATTGGCACGGGCCAGCAGGCAAGAGTCGGGCTGCTTTGTCCAAGAGCTGCCTGCGTCGCAGCTGCTTCCTGTGATTGACGCGGCAGCATCCGGAGAGGAGCAGCCTGGCTGCTTGCTCTGTGCAGTGCTTTTGGTCTGTGCTGTGTCTCACTCACACTCTCCTTGGTGGGTGCTGTGCTCCCCCAGTGGATAAAAAGCCTCCTTGTCAGTGTCTTTGAGTTATTTAGGAGATGAGGTGGGTGCTGTGGTGGTGCTCCTGCCAGCACGCACAGCAGTGCTGCTTCCATACCCGCTCCTCTCCATGGCTTGGATCTTTCCTGTCGTTTTATCCAGCAGTGAACTGAAAATACCAATTACTGGATAACTTGGCCTTGCTTGAGGGAATCAAAGACAAGAACTTGTATGTGTAATCTTTAGCAATGCCATGGCTTTGGGGGAGGGAATGATGATAGCTAGAGGATCCATTTTAATGGGATTTCAGATCTCGCTTGCATTCTTTGCGTGGCTTACAGCTCCTTCCTTGTGCAGGGCAGGGCTAGCTGGGGGTGAGGGATGCTCTGTTCCCCCTCCCCATCAGCCTTGGAGGTGGCCACCAGTGGTGTCCCTGCATCCCTCCGGCTGGTACCCAGCCTGGGAGCACTGAGGGCAGAGAGGAGCAGCTGACCACAGGCGATTGGGCAAATCCCACTGAGGAATTCCTGTAAATTGAGCAGCTCCTTGTGGTCCAGAGAGCAGGAGTCAGCCTGAAGGCTCAAGCAAGCCTGATGTTTAACAAGTCACTGTAATCCAGCCCCTCAAGCTTTATGGAATGCCACTCGCTCCGGTTTTGGTCTGTGTGATGTGATGTGCACTTCCTTAAATTACATGGAGTAAGGGCATTAAGATAACTTCTATTTTTTTTAACTCCCCCCTAAAGGAAGGTGTTTCCTGAGAGAGTGCCAGAAAAATTCCCATTTGTTTGATAGGAAGTGTGTGTGATGTTAGGAGAAATTACAGCTTTAAGCAGTCCATGTTTGTGGAGAACAGTTTGCTCTTGAGGTTTCTTAACAGTACAAACTGTTAAGGCACACAAATGCTCAGTAATGACAAATTGAAACCAAAAAAGCCCAAATCACATAACTAGCAGACAATTTAGGCAAGAATTTGTTTCTTAATCCCAGTACTTCCAGCTAGTAATTTGCCTGTAGTCTGGGATATCAGGGAACTGCCACCAGGTTTTTTTTTTTTCCCTAGTATGGGAGATTGTATCTGCAGACTGCATTGCTAATGTATCAGTTTTGAACTGAGCCATGGGGGAATTTGTTCTGAAGAAAAACCTACCTTGTAACTGAGTCAGAAATGGAGAAAAAGCCAGAATTCAACAAATGGCTTTTCATCCTATCCCACAGGTAGGAAGTAGTAACAGAAAAATTGACTAAGAATGAACCAAAAAAAAAATTTATACTCAAATTGCAGGGAAAAAAACCTAAAAAGTTTATTAGCTTGATTAAAAAAAAAAAAAAAAAACAAAACAACCAAAAGACAAAACGTGTTTTCAGTCCTATCATTCTTCTTTCCATTAACAAAATAAACCCTCTAGACCCTTCCCCCAGCTAATGTTATCCTGCACACAGCGACATTCAAAAGCCCATTGACAAACTGCAAATGATGTGTGAAGCAAACTCCAGGATTAAGTTTATAACCTTTCCCCAGGGGGAATGAATTTGGAGGCAGGAATGAATTTGGGATGGTGAAACAAAAGGGTACAACTGAGATGGATCAGGAAAACTCATATTCATATTTAGCTAAATGAAAAATACCAGCCAATCCTAGTTTATGTGATATCCCAGGGGTTTCCCACACAGATATATAGGACATTATTTTACAGCTCCTTCTGGCAGGTTTTACTGCTTTTGCTAATGAGAACCCACATCTCTCTCTCTTCAGCTTTGCAGCTGGGATTTGGAAGCCTGATAAATAAAATAAAAATGGTAGAAGACAGAGGGTTGTAGCCTGTGGATATTGTTTGCATCTTGGGTTTTGAAACGCATGTATCTTCCTCTTGGGGGGGTTTCATTTCCCACTGAGTTTGTTGTGGGTTGGGTGTGAATAGGCTCTGGAGGCCTTTAGACACTGTTAAATCTCAGCTGTTAATGAAGTGATGGAGCCAGGGGCCTCCTTCCCTGCAGTAATCAAAGAAGCAGCTAGCTCCTTCACCTATCCGTAAGATTATTTCCTTTCATCTGCCAGTATTAGTTTCTTTTGAAGCCATTTAGTCTTTGCTTCCCCCCATATAAATTGAGAAAAGTTATTTTAATCAGCTCGGTGAGGAAAAGGCAGTCTTGTGACAGATTGTTCACAAAAAGAGGTCTGACCACAGGAGTTAACCCCTGTCACCCTGGCATCGCTGAGGACCCTCCTAGTTAGCTGGGCCCTGCTGACAGCTGGATGCCTGGGTGAGCTGTGCCCAGCCAGAAATGTGGCTTTACTGCAAATAGATAATTGGGGAGATCTACAATGAAAAGCATCTAAAGGCCTGCCAGAACTGCTACTTCTTCAAAAAGATAAAAAAACCACAAGCAAACAACAAAGCTTGGGTTGTAAAATCAATAAGAGGCATAAATGGGTTCCTGGGAGAGTTATAGGTACTCTGAAGTAAAGTAAGCCTGGTGGGGTTAAAGTGGAGTTCAGCCATTGCCACAAAATGAGCTCATAGAAAGTCATGGAATGGTTTTGAGTTTGAAAGGCTTTTTGAAGGTCACGTTGCCAACCCGCCCTGCAATGAACAGGACACCAGGTTGCTCAAAGTCCCATACAACCTGGCCTTGAATATTCCCAGGGATGGAATGTTTCCACCTCTCTGGGCAACCTGTGCCAGTGCCTCACCCCCCTGATCATGAGCAACTTCTTCCTTATGCCTGGTCTAAATCTGTCCCTCCAGGACAGCTGTGTCCTGTCACAATGGGCCCTGCTAAAAGTCTGTCCCCATTTCCTTTTAAGTTCCCTAAAAGTCCTGGAGGACCACAGTGAGGTGTGGTGGTCTGACCAGACCTGGCTTCCCAACTTTCCACATGTTGCTCCACAGAATTTGACACTTGGGCTTTTGGCTTATTTTTGTTTCCTGACAGCACACTTATGAAAATGAAAAATCAGGATGACTTGCTAGCAGCTGCCAAAAATGGGAGCGGAGAGCTCCTCTGTGAAGCTGAGCTCCATCAGCAGGACAATACAACCGGACACACATTCCTCTTGCCAAGTTAAGATGTATGCTTGGAATGAGAGGTCAGGCCCCTGCGTCGTTATTCCATCTGATGCTCTATTATCAAAAATATGATAAATTACTGTCCTCTTTATGCTTGTGCCAGTCCTCTCCCCCTCTAGATCTCAGAGCCTTGGATCACATGTCTTCAGTTTTAAGGACAATACCACCTTTCCTCTCTTTGGGTCACTGTGTGCTTTTGGCACTTCTGCTCCTTCTGCCTGGGCTGCTGTTTTTAAGGGGGGATTTTAGTTTGGAAAGCACAGAAATGTGTTCTTTCAAGAATTCAAGACAGAAAATATTTGGCAAGGTTTTTTTGTGAGATATCCTTTGGAAATATGATAGTTCAAAAGTAAATATGAAGTAATAAATTCAGATTGACAGGAAAAATTTTTTAGTAATAACCAGTCTTTTTCATATAGGAGTGAAGTTGGTGTAATCTATCTTTTTAATTACAAAGCATGAGTTCATATTTGTGTTTCCAGCCCTTCTCTCGACTCTCAGCTCTCACCGCCTGGATTGCAGATGTTCCTGCTGTGTCCACATCAGGGATGATGGAAAGAGGCAACAAACGACCTACAGAAACTAGCCAATTGAATTATGGAAAATATGCAAACACACATTGTCTTCTGCTCTTCTCCCAAGTAAAAAGAGTTCCTTGTAAGCTGTAATGCCTCCCAGAATTTAAGGACTGGTGTGCTGTGGCTGATCCCTGCCTCCATGTGTCAGAGGGGGTTGTTTCCAGTGATCTGATACCTGTTTGGTGTCTCCAGGTGGTAACCTAAAGGTGAAAGGCTGTGGGCCTCTCCCCAGTTGTTGTTCTGTCTGGTCTTTGTCAGAGATGCTTCTGGGGGGGAGAGTGGGGACAACAGGTGACATTCTACTCAGAGGTGGATAGTTACCCTGAAGTGGGAAAACAAGAACAGCTGAAGGCTGTGTTTGTGTTTGGCACCCTGCAACACAAGCCTGGTCCTGCGCCCCAACTGTTTTTCCTGTGTTCACTGTCAAGCCCTGAGTGCAATATTTTGGGTGCATTTACCGAATATCATGGTCAGAAAGCCAGGTGGATTGTTGTGTGGGGAGGCTGCATGTCATCCTGTGGCTTTGGGCTGCGATATCCATCAAGCACTTACTTCTGTGCTATCACTTAAGCTCTTGCACCAGAAAACATGTACATTCCAGGGGCTGTCCTGTTTGTGTGTTGGTGTTGTTGCACCTGTTGCTATTGTCTGAGCCAGAAGGTGGGGGTGATGGCAATAGCAGATGGAAGCCGTGGCCATCCGCAGGGAGATGTGGCAGCAGCCAGCTGTGAGAGTCCCTCAAGCTTGGATGAGAAGCTCTGGCTGGATGTCTGGCTGACTTGTTTTCAAACAGGCTTTTTTTTCCCCTTGCTGTTCCTTTGTAGTCCTGTTTTATAAAAGAAATCAAAGAGCAGATTACAGTTCTCTGTTGGGAGAAGGGAAGGGGAGGCCGTTGCCCAGATCTTCTTTAGAGGTTATCTCAGATGGTTTTCAGATGATGGTGGAAGGGGAGTGTGCCAAGAAGTTGAATCATACAGTGTCATACCAGAGCCTTGAGTCTTCCAGAATACTTTTGTGTCGCACATAATGCCCACATCTTGGATGCTGAGCTCTGAAATGTTTCCTCAGTGTTCCTGTGGTGCTTTGATGAGAAAGTCTTTTTGAATTACAGGGATTGGTTAGCTGTCTTTTAGAAAAACAAATTCCGAGTGGTCTTTGTTAACCACTGAATGATAGGTTTTTTGTGGCATAAAATAGCAGTTCACTTAGACTGCACATTTTTGTTCTGAAATCGGCAGGAGGAGGAAATGCTGATATGGGTGTATACTTGGGAGGAAGATTTATCAAAGAAGCATACATTCACACACCCTCTCTTTTTTAAAGTTATGGTCAGTAAATGATAGGCTTCCTTCCCTTGTTTTTGTCTGCCAAATAGATTTCTAACAAAATTATTTATATGCACTTCCATTTAAAAAAATATAAAGCATCACTGGGTCAGTGCAAGGCCTCAGCATCCAATTTAAAGTGGGAGACTGGGAAACTTCAGGCACAACCTCCAGCCTATCTTGTCAGCACAATTTCTCTCCAGGAAGGGAAGATGGATAAAGTTAATTTCACATTTTATTGTGGATAGTTTGCATATCAGTTTCTTCCTGCTTATTTTAATGTGCATTGATTGTAGTGGATGCTCCTTGCTGTTGGCTGGCTTAGTTCTGTAACTTTGACCATTTTTATGGCTTTTTGGCTGCTTCTATTGAATAAGGCTCATGGTGACAGTGGTAGTAGGATTGGTTGTCATTCTCCACTCCCTTGCAGCATGAACAGGTTTTTCTCCTGCCTTGTCCATCATGACAGCACCTCGTGAATGATGAGTTATTAGTCAGAATTGTGAGAGTTATTTTAAAAAAAATAAATACAAGCAAACCTGGAAAAAATGCGTGTTATCCAACCTGTAATCCTAAAATCCTAGATACTGAGGGAAGTATTTTCCCCATACCAAGCAAAAATACATGTATAGAAATACTAGACTTCTGCTATTTATATTGTTGAGCTTGCCAAGACAGTCAGGATGTAAGTTTTCCAGCCAATGGACCTGTGTGTGTACGCTTGCACAGCCTTTCTGCATCGGGGACATGCTTCCTGTTTCCTTCTCAGTGTTTCTCCTAAAATTAGTGTCTTTTTGACAGTTGACACAATTGGGTACTTCTAGATAAAATGTTATGAGTGAAGGGGAAAAAATGTTACTGATCTTAGTCTTCCTGTGAGTCTGAGTGATGCTGGTGGTGATTAGTTAGTACCATTTGGTTTAATTGGTGGTGTTCATGCTGTGAGAACCAAGGACGTGCTTAACCATCAATAACCAAACCATCTCCTCAAAGGCTTGGTTTGTAGCTGGGCTGAGCAAGATGATGTAATTCTGGAGAAATGTTTCTCTTCTTACACTTTGTTACCAATCTTTATATTTTAATGGACTGCCAAAGCTAGTTTTATGGTCAGCCTTTGTCCGAAGTTTCATACTCACTCTTCCCAGCCCACTGCCCCCAAGATGCAGTGGCCCTGCAGGGGCGATGTCTTTGGCAAAGGCAGAAAGTCGGGCTGCCTGTCACTGCCACGACAGGAGTGTGCCACCCTGGCAGGGCAGCAGCCTGGGGGATGAGGGCTTTGTGAGAGCTGCTCCTTCACACACCCTTCAACTGGCTCTGCATCCCCCTGACAGGAGATAGCTCAAGCCTGTGCAGCAGGGCCACAAGGACTTTGGGATCCCAAAGGACTTGAAGTCCCACCTAGATCTGTTATCTCAGAAATCACTTTGTTTAAAACTGTACATGTTTGTGCACATCAGTACTCTATTTTAAAATCTCCCCTTTTAAAAAAGTGCAGAAAAAATAGTGAAATGGACTGAATCAAAGAGCAGAAGCCCCAGGGATCTTTAGGTGGGATCCAGCTGTGCTTTGCTGTGCTGCAGCAGGAGCAGCAGAGGGAGCACAAGCTAACACATCATCCCTTTACCAAGAGCTGTACTGTCATCACTGATGGATGAACATAAAGAATGGGGAAAAAAAAAAAAAAAAAAACAAAAACCCAGACTAGAGAGTTTGTATTAGGATAGGAGGATAATATCCCTTCTATTAAATGTGGAGGGATAACAAATGGAAATGTATCCTATTACGGCTTCTGTTTTAGATTTTATGCTCTCTGTGAAGCTCCAGGTTGCATGATGTCAGTGCAGTTTCATGCCAGGCTGCAGCTGAGGGGAGATTGATGCTGTGTGGTTTTGGAGGGCTGTGGTGCCATCCTGCCTCGTGGTGCTCTCCTGATAGATCTGAAGCAGCAGATGAATAATTTTAGGTATTGAAAAGGAAAATGATGATGGCAAACAACTGAGTTGTCTTTGGTGGGTGAGATCAGAGCCGTGAGCTGGCCAGGTTCTTTCAGCACACTGGAGCCTGGCCTCGCCTCCAGGCAAGATTTAAACCAGAGCTCCATTCCCGTTGAGTTTACAGTCATGCACAAAAACTAAATATCTTTTCCTTGAAGTCTGTTGTGTCCTCTCAGACCTGGGCCGTGTGGGCTCTTGTTGTCAATGCAGTCCTTGCCATGCTGCCAGGGCTTTCAGAGTGGATTGTCATCAGCAATGTCACCAACTCTTATTTGTCACTGTTGCCTTAACCCTTAGGCGTGCAATTTTGTCAGTTGTTTTCCCCATAATCAAAATTTTGGACAGCATTGGATTTCCTCCTGCCAGTTCCCAAAGCATAGTCCCAAATAAGGTCAAAGAGGAGAGATATGTTATCTTTTTCCCCTCCTCTGGGAGTCTTAATAAACCAAATGCAAGCTTTTGTTTTTTCTTTTAGATTAGAAATTGCCAATAGCAAATCTTTGCTGTGTTGAATTATTCAGCAGAAGTAAAGGTTACTGAAACGTGTTCAAATAGACCCAGAGCAGTAACTTCAGAAAGTTACCCTGGCAGTGCTGGGGCAGGAGCCATTTTTGGTCTCAGAGAACAGAATCGTCTTTGTGCAGATAAAATAAAAGCAGGGGTGTGCTTGGATAAAGTCACCCTTTGCACCTTGCTGTTTTATTCAGCAATCTGCTTTGTTTCTGAGGCCACTGCTGAGTGCACAGTGCAGATAGGCACGGGCTGCTGGAGTGCACAGGTTATCTGAGCAGGTCAGGCAGCGAGGGCATTGTTTTCCAGGAACACTTGTCCAACACGCAGTTGCACAATGCTCAGAAGCTGGATGTAGACAGTGGCCTTTATAGTATTCATTACCTGTGAAATTAATTACCAGCTCCATAGATTTTTAATGTGGGATTTCCTTGATAGCTGCTTTTAAGTATCTTCTAGAAGCTGCTGTTTATTCTCCTAAGTATTGATTTTTTGGGTTTTGGAGAAGCTTCCCTGGTGTATCTCATTCATAGTTCTCCTGTGAATCTCCACAAGGATCAAGTGGGCTCTGAGCATGTCAGCTGCTCTTCCTGAATTTATTTAGGCTTTTCTGTAGTCTCCTACTGCCCAGGAGCCCATCTCCCATGGCCATGAGGAGGGAATTAGGCAAGGAATAGCATCAGGCTGAAAGGCCAGAGAGACCACCATGACGTCCAGCCTGACCCCTGGCTTTCACAGGCTGCAGGGCTCCTCTGCTTATTAAAACGTCTCCCTGGGATATCTAGTCTTTTCTAAATAGCTATTTACCTCCAACACAAATAGGAAAACCTTGCCTGGTTTTATTCATGCCAGTTTTCCTTATGGGCAGTCTCATAATAGGTTAGAGCAAGGTGAGATCCAGTTACAGACTCGTTTGTGTGAAGAATCTCCTTATAAAAACATGGGAAGTCTAGTGCAAGACCTCTGGCATTGAATATCTGCTACAAAACATGGTAACCTGTTATAGTCTGTGTTTTTCCATGACTCTTTTTCATTTACCAGAAGCAGGAAGCTAAAGACCAGAAGCCACAAATAGACATCACCATGGTCTGCTGTTGACAACCATTGGTAGAGAGGTGACTTTATCCAGCATTGGTACTTTACCCATAATACTCTTAAACACAGTAGTTTTAAGGAAAACCTCCAGATGCTAATATTGGAGAGGTACATTTTCTTTTTCTCCTTTAAAATGATGTTGGCTGTATGAATATGATTTGTCATGACTTGGTTTAGCTTTAGCCAGCTGTTTTTTATTGAAAAGCTGATCTTGTTTCACCAGCAGGAGAGCTCAGAAGTGAGAGAAGTAGCACCCAAAGAGCAGAATTCTAGCATCATCTATAAACTTCCAGGCTGGTTTTCCTTCTAACCTTTCCTGTTTGTTTAATATAGAAGCGGGAGATTAATCTTGTGGCATTTTTGTGTGAGTGAGCTGTGAAGGTAGTTCTCTGCATATGTGCTTCTGTCTTACCAATATCCTGTGTGGGGAGAGAAAAATGGACATTTGCAACAGAAAACCACTATAATTTGTGACTTACTTTTTGAGGTAGCACAAAAAGCATTACATGAGCATACCCACCTGTGCAGATGTTTAAGAAAACTCTGAGCTTTAGGACTGGATTTACACAGACGTTTTTGCAATTGAAAGACCTCTCTGTAAATAACGAGGCAACCACACTTGGGTTTGTCACTTCTCATTTCTTTTGCTTTTTCTGCCCTGAGGAGCAGGGTTTGGCTCTGGAGCTCTGCTCGTGGGCAGTGTTTGGCAGTGTCCCTCCTGGTGCTGCTCACTGCTGGTAGCTTGGCCGTTCTGCCCGGGCTGGATGTAGGCCACCTACTGCCAGAAACGGCAAGGAGCTGAACAGTTGTACACCTGGCAGATCCATTTGTTCATTTCCTTAGATCCAGGGAGAGTTTACTTTACCCTAATCCAGTGTTGGGTTAGTAAATTCTGCTGAGGCATTGATCCTGTTTCCAAAATCATTTTGCTGGGTCTTGAGGGAAATCAAGATGAAAGTAGGACTACTTGATCTATCAGAGAAGTATTTGAAACAGCACATGTTGTGTCATTTTAAAGAAAAGAAGTGATCCAAGAAGATAGAAACCCCTTTGTCTCCAGAAGAGCTGGAAGGAGGTGGTTCTCTGCACAATTGATGGAGCTGCACAGTAAAGCTCCCTGCCAAAAAGCATTGTGTGTGCTGCAAGTCGAGGTGGGTTCAAGGGAACGTTGGACAATGTATAGAAACCACATCCTGCTCAAGAAATCCTTGAACTGAAAATGGCTGGGAGCTGGGAAGTGTGGGGGGATTTATTCTTATATATGTCCCAGTGGTTTTTTTTTTTTTTATTTCAATGGTTTTACACTTGCCTTTTCACTCAGAATTACAGAATCACAAAATCATTTCAGCTGAAAGAGACCTCTGAGATCACAGAGTCCAACCATTAACCCAGCACTGCCATGTCCAAACAAACCCAGACCCCAGCAGTATGATATATTTTTCTTAAAAAAAACTTTTATATCCATGCTTTTCATAAATTCTTTCACAAAATGATAGCTGCATGGAATAGAAGTTGGGCTCTTCTTGCTGCACTGGTGGAGGCCTGAGCAGGCGAACTTTTGGTCTGACTTAAGTATGAGCATTCTCATGCTGCTGCATAGCAGTAAAAGCAATGAAAGAATGGCTTCTGCAGCTCCATCTCTTTATTGGACAGCAAAATAAATGTTATTTTGGGCTTGGAGCATCAAGGGAGGGATTGCTTAGTCAGTTGGACAACTTTTCAATGGCAAAGCTACTGATGCTTTGTAAAGATATGTCCAGGGAGTTTATAAAACAGTTCTTAATATATATATTTCTCAGACTGCTTACAGAAGTGCCTGTCTGGGATACCACAGGTACAGTTGATCCTCTCTTTGGGCATGGGGATGAACCAGCTAGCTGATTTCCAGATTTTTCCAGTCTTTCTTCTTTTGTGTTTGTAATGCAGGACAGAAGGCCTTGGCATTGCTTTGAGGACTGCTAATCCTAGCAGGGTTGAATAACTCAGATGTACTCAAATTTTAAGCCAAGCCATGGTATAGTACAATTAATAAATTGCAATTCAAGCTGCAGTGCCCTGAAATAGGAACAAATGTGTTCTAAGCTGGAAAATCAATTAAGGTGTTTACAAATGAATTGCAGGAGTTGTTTTTTTTTTTTTTTTTTGTAGTGGGTTACCTTTCTCCCTATTAATAACTGTGAGTCCTATAAACCCTCTAGGTAGCCTTAAAACAAATAAAGACAAGATGTTTTTTTCCCATTCTTTTCCAGTAGATTGAAAAAGAAGGAATGGCTTGTTTCCAACCATTTGTGCTTCTGTAGCAAATGCTTACCTGAGTTATTCTGTTAAGGCACGTGCAGCCCAGGGCATTGCATTGTTCTGGCAAGAACAAGGGCTGCCAAAAACAATACTGAGCTGAGGTTTCAGGTTCATTCCTTATCCACTGCTGCTTTCATGATGTGCATCCCTTTTTCAGTCAAGAGGATGTGTTTCACAGTCTCAGGAAGGGCAGTGATTTTCCGACCCCTGGGTTCATTTCTGAATCTTTTTTTTTTTGGCCATAATGAAAGCTTTGCAAAAATATTTATTTTGATTTGAGTTCACAATTCTTCAGCTGCTGCATGGGTACAGGAGGTTGACTTTTACAGCATTGTGAGAGGCACAACAGAAATTCAGCATTTCAAAAACCTGGGCAGAAGCTGGTTAGTTGGCTGCCTTTCTCAGAGCATCTTCTTTAGTGTCAAAGACACCAAGGGTTGTTAAAATATTCATGTACCACTGTAACACTAGGAAGGAGGATACATCACCCAAAGAAGTCGAAGTGGGGTTAAATAAATAAATAATGCACATTCAGAAGCCATTATCATTAAGTAAAGGCTGAGTAAGCCATAGGTTTTATTCAGTTAGTGTGAAGTTCCTTATCAAATCTGTGAAGTCTAAGGTGGGAGAGCTTTCATCTTTTGCTGTCTTTTTGGTATAAGAAGATTAGACCAGTGTGCATATCTTAGTGTCAACATTGCTTTTAAAACACATATTTTGAAAATACCTTTGGTATGGTATTTTCAGGTATGTATACATATATTAGGGAAAGACAGCAAATAGATTTAAACCCCACAAAGGAAAAAGACCAACCAAACCTGAGATAGTAACATTATTAATATCAGGTTACTGTGCTTAAAATGTAAAAAGTTATTATTTTAAATTTTATTTTGGTGTATTTCTTTGATTAGAAGTTGAAGAAGCTGTCTTCCATCACATGCTCTGTCACCGAAATAGGGTTAAGGATTTCAGTCTTGGGTAATGATTTGTATTTTTGTGAATGTTTTGTCACACGATGTAACTGAAGCTTGAAATCCTAATGTCCTTTACAGGTGGCATGCCAAATAGATGATTAATGTTCTCTGAACTTTACAGATGATAATATGTCTACCAGAGACCGATTTCATCAAGAGAGTGAAAGGGGTAATTAGAATGAAGGACAGCCTTGCAGAAAGGGGAGACATTTGTTATTAAGAGCGCTATAAAAATATTTCCTTCGTAAACACAGCTGCTGTATGAAATGTTATTTTAAAATATATTGTGAGTGTCATATAAACGTCTAATTGACAGCTGAGATATTGCAGAATGCAATCTGTGCATGTGGGTCAGGAGAAGAAAGTGATAATTCAGTGATGGGCCTTTTTTGACAGAGTAGTCACAAATGCAAACTTTCTGTGTGCTTCATGCCTGCAGATTTAGATAATATTTAGCTTTTCTGATGGGATTTAAGTTGTCCAGGATGTGCCTCCTGCGTGTAATGCTGGTTTGAGCTCGATCAAGAGCCTGGTTAAACCCTTGTGCGGGGCAGCAGAGCAGTTTCCCTGCATTTTCCCTTCCAAGCCTGGCATAGCTGCCTTCAGTTGGCCATGTGTAGATGGCAGCATTTACCTACCGTGCTTTGCTCTCCAAAGCCTTCAGGTGATGGGGATGAGCAGTTCTCAGGGCTGTGAAAAGTAGGCTTTCAGAAAAGAAAGTTGCTATTTGGGCTAGAAAAAGGCAGTGCTGGGTGGTGGGTCCTGGCGAGAAGCACTGCTCTTGGACCCTGCCTCTGGGCCATCATACTGGAAATGGTGACTTTTCCTTTCCCAGAAACAGAATTCCTACTTGTTGGGGTCCCATCTGAATCTCATTGTTTTTCACAGTGAAAAATCTATATGAGAGCCCTCCAA
This sequence comes from Pyrgilauda ruficollis, assembly GCF_017590135.1. Lineage (NCBI taxonomy): Eukaryota > Metazoa > Chordata > Aves > Passeriformes > Passeridae > Pyrgilauda > Pyrgilauda ruficollis. The sequence goes on from NW_024527488.1 coordinate 1,983,610, forward strand.
ACTGTTTTTTCCTATTTGAGATTTGCCGTTTTTTAATTAAATGGCTGCTTCCTCATTATTCAAGTTTAACTTCAATAAAAAAATGTGAGGAATACATAAATTCTTACATGTGTCTCTTACATGTAGATTTTTTTCTTATTTATTTAAAATATTTTAAGTAATTTTATGCATAAGGATTAGATTCCCATCCCCGCCCCCCCC
>NW_024527488.1:1984006-2462090 GCF_017590135.1 Pyrgilauda ruficollis
CCACTTAGAGGGGGCTTGCCCCCCCCCCCCCCCAAAAAAAAAAAAGAAAAATCTCTCTTGCCATGAAGTCCCAGCTTTTCAACAATTAAGATACAGGTTTTGGAAAGTAAACACCGCATGGCGCACAGAATTTGAATGCATCACAAGGCAGCCTTTTTCATTTTGCAGCACTAATGTAAAATTAAGGAGAGTTTTCAAATTTTATTGCTCTTTTCTTTTGACCTAGTCTATCCCCTCACCCTGAAGGTGCTTATAATCTGTTAAACTGTTATTATTATTCCTCCCATGACGTTGCTCTCAGCAATCCATTGCAGGCAGCTCACAGGCAGCAGCTCCTGTGCTTCAGAGCAGGTGAGTTCCTGGGACGTGTCTAATGCTGTGAGAAACACTCCAAACTTGTCATCTCATGGGAAACTTACTGAAAATTACCAGATCTCTTTCCTTCTGCCAGCATCCCATAATCACAAGCCATCAGAAATAGCATCCCAGTGCTGCACAGATCCACTTGATCCCTGTGTGCTCAACCCCTGTAAACCTAGTGGCCAGTTAGTTTGTGGAGCTACCTTGATGATTTCCACCTTGTGGAACAACAGATTGCTTAATTTTACACAAGTTCAAACTTCTGCTGTAGTGCCAATGCACACACCTGGGGGAACCTTTTAACTTTCAGATTCCAAACCAAGGGTAATGATTGGCATGTTGGCCTGAGAGGAAGAAGCTGAACCCATGTATTTCCTACCTTGCTGATTCTGTGTTGTTTCTTTGATTTAAAGAAAGATTGCAGGAACAGGAACTAATGCAAACTCCATTGCCTCATGATGAACACAGTATTGGTCAATACAGCACTGCATTGATGAATACAGTAATCTTATTTTCAGACTGTTGGTGTGGGAACACATTTTACTGCAATGGGCTCAGCCTGGTGGACAGCACTTGGGTCAAATGATGAGGAAACATTCAGTGTTTGCTAGCAGGGATCACAGTTCAATATCCTACCTTCTGTAAACTCAGATTTAGAATGTGCTGCACAGACTGCCTCTGCCCCAAGGAGTTTGCAGTACAAACAAAATCAGAGCAGAGTGCACTGAGGAAAGCAGAAAGGAAATACCTAAGATTGGAAAAAAAAAAAAAAGAAAAATCTTCAACTTACTATTGTTGACTCATATTTCTGGCTATTATATTAAATATAAAATGATATGAGAGCAAAAACAATACCTGGAAACTCCACGTTGTCCAAGAGTAGGAGAAATCTCTCTGTACAGGGTTTTAGTATTATAAGATTTTTATAAGTCCATGACTTTGCAAGTTCTGTTGCCATAAGGATTGGCAGTGAAGCATAGTAAAGCAATAAAAGGGCAAGGCGGGGAGCCAAATACTTCTGTTTGTAATTGTGGTGGTGATGTGCAGAGCAGCAGGAAGAGCAAATCAAATGCAGATGGTTTCTGTATGAAGACCTGACTTTTATTGGTGATAGTGCTCAAGGTGGTGCTGGTACTCCCCTATCCCTGAAAAAAGGTTTGCACTGGGCATCTTTTAAAAGGGATTGCAGGGAAGTGTCCTGCACATCATGGATGGTGCTGAGCTGCAGTCTGAATCTTCACTTTGGTTATCCTCTTTTCTCAATGAGATCTCTGTCAGGTCTTACCAACCACTGGCAGTCACTCTTCACCTAAACTGCTGTGGTATTGACAGAAAGAAGGTTGGAATCCACACATTTTCCAGCACAGAGGCATGACCTCATGTGCCTTCAGTGTTCCTGGCAGTGACTTCTGCTTCTTCCTAGACACTCCTTCCTCCCAGTGCTGCAGTATTTCCTCCTAGGTGATAACCTAAGTTGGTTTTATTACTGTGTAAGTCCTTTGGTTTTTAGACAAAAAAAACCAAACCAAACCTTTTTGTGCTTCAGGGCTATTATAATACAATTTCTCCCCATCTTCATTTTCGAGACTGAATCTCATCTCTTTCAATATCAGTTTGTGGGTCATGTTCAATGACTGTAATCACCATTGCTCCTCTTTTCTGAGTGTTTTCCCTCGGTTCCATGCAGGCACACAGTTTGTGGTGATTGGGGTGGGGCTGAGCCTCATCCCCAGTGGGCACAGCTGTGAGGAGCAGGGAGCAGCACTGACAGCAATGAGCCATGGAGTGCCCAGGGACACTGACCAACCACCAAAGGGAGCAGAGGGCACACAGGTGCTGTGCATCAACATCAGGGGATAAAAGGCTGGGCTGAGGGACAGGAAGGGTAGATGCTGGCAGCCTTCTTTGGTGATGGTTGTACTTCCACTATCAGTTCCACGCAGCTCCTGGATTCCTGCCCTGGAATTTCATCCAGGGTTTGTAGCTGAGGTGAACCTGCGAGCAGCAGAACAGAAGGCTTTTTCCCATGCCATACATGTGGCTGGCCTAGCCTGCATCTGGGGCACGTCACTGGCCTGTGTTCAGATGGGATGATCCCGTCTCACAGAGACATGTGACATCTGTGGCTCTTCCCCTGTGGCAAGTGTTTGTTGCTCCCTCGCTGCAGGAAATTAGGTCTGTTATGCACAGTTACCTAGGTTTTATCTCCTGGCTGTCTCCTGGGTGCCTGTGAACCCTTTCCTTGGCTGTCTAGGTGGTCTCTCTCTCCTTTTGTGTTCCTCTAGGAAAAAAAGCATGCACAAAACCTTTTGCTGATGGCTCTGGGATGAGCAGGTAATCCTTCCTCCTTACCTCCTCGCTTCTCCTTGAGGAGCAATCCTGACGTGGAGAACAACGCTGGGATGTAACTGCCCTCCAGGAGGAACCTATTAAAGAGCTCATATCTCCCCTCTCAGGGGCATGGGTTGGAAGGTTGCTTGTAAAACATCAGAGTAGATTGACTGTGCCTCGCCCACAGCGCTGCCTGCCTGCTCAGGAAGGACATGGAAGCGTGCACACAAGAGCAATAAAAGCTCTGAGAAGACTGCAGGTAGAGAATAAGGCTGGTGAGAAAAGCCTGGGAGAGTTAGTTGATTTTTCAGTGGTTAAAAGACAGACACTTTGCTAGCTTGCCTGCTTACATACAGAGAGAGACAGATATTTATGGCAGGGGAATCAAAGTAGCAAGGTTAAGGAATGGAAAGAAGGTTTTGGAAAACTCTACTTTATGGCACCACCGAGGGGATGAACTGTGGGTGATGTTGGGAGCGGTAACTCAGGTGACCTGTTCTTCTCCTCTGCCTAAGGAAGTGTCAGACCTTTCAAATCCCACAGCACCACTAGGTGAATACTCTGCCAAGGAAAGTAATCTTAGGCTCTTCATAAATTATTCATATTTAATTCATACTTTTATGTTAATACACCCATAATCATGGTAACTCAACCCATTTAGAACTGTGCACCTACAAACAATGGAAGGGACCCAACAAGTGGTCTTGTTGGCACGTGGAAGTTGCACCCCAAACATGCATGTCACTGCTGCTTCAGCAGGACAGGAAAGCACAGATAGACCAAACTGCACATCTACAAAAATATCTGGACCTCTTCCACTTGGTTCTCATGTATTTGGCAGGACGGAGACTGAAACTGAGATAAAAACCTTGTTTGCCAGGCCTGGAATAATCCCAGTGGACACTTGGGAGAGGGAGCAGCCATTCCCAGAGGGTGCAGCTCTGCATGGTGCTAGCAGCAGAAAATACAGAGGTGGTCTCTATTCAGTATTGAAATTTTTTTTACCTTGTATTTGAAATCATCTTTCTGAGACTTTTTTGCAGGCTTTGAGGATATTCAGTAGCTTTGAGGTATGTCCCATTTTGAATTTCCTCTTAAATTACTCGCTTGTCCATCCCTCCTACTGAGATCACCTGGGAACTGGTCAAGGCTCCCTCTGAACTAAGTATCAGTGTGACACCTTCAGAAACCTTCTTCCTAAAATAGCAGGGAGGGTTGATGCTGACAGCACTCTTTGTTTTAAAATGTAGTGCTTTGCTTGTCCTGATCATTTTGTTTTGAGGAGATTTCTACTAAAATACATTTAACAGAACATTTTTATTAAAGGCTTTGTTTGTGAAACACAATTGCTAGACAATGCATTCTTATGATGAAGCCTCTCCCATGGAGATTATTCCTTTTGCTAATTCCTGGAAGGCAGCTCTTCAGTTTCACAAACCTTTTTGTATTTGAAACCATAAAACCCTACACACAGTTTTAAAACTGAGCTTTTGTCCAGTGGCTCATTAGCTTAGTCACATCAGTGTGTTATGCACTCTGTGAATTTAATGTTTTGGTTTTTTTGTTTTTTGGGGTTTTTTTTTGTTTTTTGGGGTTTTTTTGCTTGGCTTGAAGTTGTGAGATGATATCTGGTCATGGGTTTAAGGTTATTGTTGACAGTGCTGAGCAGCTGTACACAAGCAGATGCAAAAGCTTAAGAGCAGATGCCGTAATTACAGAATTACAGATGTACTCATTAATTCTTGTTTCTAAATTTACCTCTTTATTTTTTCCCTCCCTCTTTTTAGGCTGTACTCTTTAAGTGCCAAGTGTATTTTCCAAAAGCGTCTGCTGAGGATGGCTCACTCAAAAGCACAGCCCTGCATACAATGAAATTTAAGGCTGTATCTGGTAGTAAATGCAGTAATAACCTGATTTTTTTTTCTCCTGTGCATCATCTCTGTATAAATTATCTAGGTTACTGGAGCATTTGGCACTCAGCAAGCATTACCTGGCCCTGTGCCAAATGAGACACACAACTTTCGTTGCTGTGGTGCCTGAGTTGTACAAATAAGCTGCTTTTTAGGCCCACAGGAAGAAAAACACGTCAATTGAAATGGTTAGGCACCTTTCCTTGGTCACATTGGAGAGAAAAAAAGATGGTATCGTAGCCATTGTGCAGAGTTACACAACTCAAAGGGGCATATGGTGAGAGCAACATAAATCTTTTCAGTTGGCATTATTCTGTTGCATGGTTGCTGTTTTCTGTTTTGTAGCAGATGACTCACATAATGGACCCCTTTCTGGCATAGTTACTGAAGTCAGTAGGATTTACAGCAGCAGGATTTTTGATGTAAGTTAATTATGATTTCAATACCAGGAAATAAGCTCAAGTTCAGAAGAATTTAAAAAAATAAAATCAAAGTGCTGCTCTGTTTCCTTGCAGTCTGATGCCATTATTTGTCAAACTGATTATCGAATATTGGTGTTAATCGAGTTAGTCTTAATAAGATGTATACATAAATATACCCAAAAACCAGAGGAGCTGAGCTGTCCTTGTACATAAATTGGATAATTTGATGAGCTGCAACAATATAAGTGTGGTACAGGAAGCTTGATTAGAAAGTACTGATGAGCTGAATGCTGTATAGTATAAAAATTAGTACAGAATTTGATGTTCTTTGTTGTTTTGTGATGATTTTATTAGTTCAGCAACGTATTTATAATGTTGTATCTGTATATTAAATTAAAGAGCCACAAATACTGGTGGTCATGATTTGCAGCACATTTTCTAAACCTGCAAAGTACAAAGTTAATAAAAAACCAACATATGCTAAGCCCCAGAACTAAAAGTTTAGTGTTCCTTGTGGGTGTGCTGAAACACAGTGAATCAATATGATTTTGAAACTACTTGCATATTTTTAATGACCTTCTGTACAAAGAAAGTAGAGGTAGTGTGCTTTGTAAGTTGCTTTTTAATGCTGTTCTGATGTCTGTGGTGCTTTACGAGGGGCTGCTAGAAACATAGGAAAAGACTTTTGTCTAACACAAATGGAAGAAGGATGGCTTCATAAGTGTCAAAGTGCTTTATGTCAGTAGAAAGTTACTGTTTATGTTTCTGCTGGTTATTGGGCAGACATCCATCAGCCTGAAAAAGAAGAAATGGGTTGAGGCAGCAGGCAGGGATTTACCAGAGGTGCCAACAGGTGCTCGTGTATCCTAGGAATGGGAATGTCCGGGAGACCTGAAGACCCCAAAACACGGAAGGAATGTCAGAGCATTTGGGCCCCTCTGGCACATTCAAGGTCTCCTCTTCTTTTGAGGTTGTGCCCCTCCAAGCTGTGCTGTTGGTCTGGGCTTACAAAGTCATATTGGGAGGCTTATTCTGCTTTGTAAGGTTTTTCTTTGTGAGAGTTTTTTGGGGGTTTTTTGCTTTTGCTTGTTTTTTCTCTAAGGGCTAAGATGGGAGAAGCTGTAGAGCCAACATAGGGTATAATTATCAAAGGCCTCAATTGTGTTGCTCTCTGAAGTCGATAGATTGTGGGGGAAATGAAAGGAGGTTTTGCTCAGCCTGGTTCCCTTCAGCTGTGGGTCAGACCCAGTCTGCAGCGAGGGCTTTGTGGGCAGGATGGATTTGGGGAGGAGAGGTGGCTCTGTAGCTCAGACATTGTCACAACAAAGCCGTTTGGAGCTGCTCTGCCATCCAAGCATAACATTGATATCAAGCCACGAGAAATAAAATGTTTCCTTGTGCTTTTGTAGGCCAGGATGACAAAACTGGATATAAAGTGAATCACAGAATGGTTTGGGTTGGAGGGGACCATAAAGATCATGGGCAGGGACACCTTCCACCAGGTTGCCCCAAGCAGCATCCAACCTGGCCTTGAACACTTCCAGGGATGAGGCATCCACAGCTTCTCTGGGCAGCCTGTGCCAGGGCCTCAACACCCTCACAGCAGAGTTTCTTTTCTATAGCATTTATTAATGCAAGGCAGGCTGTAGGTTCTGGCAGTCTAGACTGAACCGTAATGTTTCTTCTGGCTTTTCTCATTAATTTTGACAGATTTGAGGGGCTTGCATTGCTGCACAAAGAGGTTTCAATTAACCCCTCTAACTTGCTTGTATTGTAGGCTCATTTTAATTCACTCAGCAGTGTTTGCCAAGTACCTCAGTCCATGCTGTATATTTGTGCAAAGAGAAGCATTAACCTTGCTGGAGTCTCTTGGGATTTGTTTTGGGGTAACTGAAAACAAAATGTGACTCCAGCCATCAGTTAGCATTGTTACAAATATTCCCCCTTCACTTCTTCCTACTGTTGTTATTTTTAACCTGAATTACTGTACTCATAGCCTGTAGCTTTCTCCCTGAAGCACACTGCAAATATGGACAGCATTTTGCATACCATCTCACGCCAGGGAATTGCCATGGCCTGCTTGGAGGGCATCTGGGACTTACTGGGCTTCAAGAAGTTAGAAAGCTGCTGGGTGTTGTTTGGTGTTGCCTGTGTAAGAAATGCATTTGGAAAAAGGCACAATTAATAGTTATCAGAAGATGTGTTAAATACACCAGCAGTTCATCATATTGAACAATATCTTCTTCTGAGACAAAATATGACATGTCAGCAAATGGCACACAGGAGGGAGTGTGTCAATGATTCATAAACCATGAAGCAAAGGTAAATAACAGCTCCTGCTTTTCTCTACTGTAGATTGGTCATAGGAAAGACTGAAGGAGTGACTTCAGTTTACACTTCAGTTTTTGGGGGCTGAGATTTCCTGCAAGAGGTTTCATCCTGCCTTTGTTGTTAGTGACCATAGAGATTTTGGATAATGTCACTTTCTGACTGAAAGTAAGGAGTGATGAGGGCTCAGGCTGGCAGCCAGATCTGCCCTGAATGCACTGTGCCAATCACATCACCTTATGCCTCTGGCCCTTGTTTTTCCCCTTTGAAGGACCGATACCATGATATTTTATTATTACCAAGATACCTTTAATCATGTTGGAGAAAGTCTGCTGGAAGTTTGTAGAAGGCTGCAGTTGATAAATGCTGGAATTGCCATTATTCATTTCTCACAAATGCTGATATTTCAAGCAATATGTTTCCAGATAGGTGTGGGTATTTTCAGCTTTAGCATGGTTTTAAGCAGAACATCTGAATCTCTACTTCCTCTGCCATTGTAAGAGAAACAAATCCCATGTAAAGCACACCATGAAGTCTTTGGGGCATGATGCTGTCCCTGTTGCCCTATCACCAGCTGTTCATTATGAAATTATGTTGGTAATTACGCTGTTGTCTCCATTAACATTATGAGCTAGCGGAGGCATTTGAGTTGTTGCCATTTTTTAAATTATTCAGAAGTCTTTGCCAGCCTTTTTTTCCTTCTTTTAACTGCTTGATGACTTCCTCAGAAAGCTTTCAGATTTATTACACTAGTACCTAGAAAATACTTTTTTACAGAAAAGTTTTGCTCTGTTTTTCTGCTGTGTTATGCTGAGGAAAATAAAATAAGGTGTCACACCTTACGGAAGGATCAAACCAGGCTGAGATTTAGCAATCTTGGTGGTGAGGGGGGCATGAATGGTACAAAAAAACCAGGAAACAAAACCCCTCAGCATTGTTTTTTAGACCTCTCCATGATCCCCAGGTTTGTTGATGTAATTTTCTTACTAAGAGTTAATGTGCAACTTTCTTTGGGTTTTTTTTGTATTAAATTTTGCCTACTCTGTTTCTATTTTGCTGCCCTGTAATATAATATAATCATTTAACTGTAATCCATTCAAATTTTGTCCTCAAAATACTTTTTTTTTTCTCAATTGTCTATAAAACTATTGAAATGCTTCAATTGTGAGCATACAATGAATGATCATTGTCTAATCTGTTCCACATGGGTAGTGGGCCAGTTTGTACATTCAGTACACAGCACTCCTGAATTCAGTTAAAACCAGAAAGACTGAGACTGTTGCAACCTACAAGATCTTTAGAAAAAAAAACTACTTAAAAAAAATAAATTCCCATGCCACATCATAGACACCCTACTGAAGACACAAATCAAAGGAAGTGAAACAAGGGGAAAGCACAAGGAAATTGAGCTTAGGTTCAGTCTTCAAAAGACAGAATTATATCTTTTAGTTGTGTATTTTGGGATTCTTGAACTCTGTTAAGAATTTCTGAATCTCTTTTGGTTACACTTGAACATTTATTCTGATTTGGTTTGTTTTGTTGGGGTTTTTTTGGTTTTTTTTTTTTTTTTTCTGTGTTCCTCAGCAGGGAACTGGTGATTCTCAGCTCTTCTAAAATTCCTCCCATACATTTTAAATATCCAGAAACTTGTAGTAATGACCAGTGGTGGTGAACTTCCAAAGGATCAAAGATCTGGCACAATCAGGATAATAACTGAAAAACCCAAGTGCTATAATACAAGGAATAGCTGAGTCACATCAGTCGGGACATCAGACAGGGACCTGAGCATGAAAAGGTTCTTTGGTTTCTCCTAGGCTTGAAATACCATGGGAACCATTCTCTTGTGGTATATCTGCATCCTGCCACACTGAAATTAAGATATACACAAGTGCCAGTATATTTCTCTCTTCTTTCTTTTTCCCCTCTAAAGGTTTGCTAAGATTATCAGAACTCAAAGTTTTTACTTGATTGAAGGGAGGCTTTGGTTTGTTACAATTGTCAGCTGCTAGTGATATTTCTGACCCAGTAATCAGGGCTTGCTTACGACTATCCACAATAAAAAATACACAAAGTCAGTGAGAGATTGGCTGTGCTGCAAAGTCAGGGTTGGGAAGAGAGATGTAATATAGGAATATGTCAGGATCTGGGCTATTGCAAGTTCTTATTATTGATTGTAGCATCCAGAGAGCTTAACTTCATAGTTTGCTGTAGGTGCTGCATCTAGGGAAGAAGTAGTGGATGTTTAGGAACCAATAAAAGTCAAATCTCTGAATTTATGCTCAAATAAAACACTTCATATTCTTTATTAAGGAAGATGACTGTAAGAATCCCACATAAGCACACTGTTCCAGCTATTTCTGTGAAAGTCTGGGGTTTACTTATTTTTTCTTCAGTGAACAAGGTCATGTGTGCATTTACAGATATGGTGAAATGACATGTTTCAAAAGGTCTTTTTAAAGACAATTTAATTAGTCTTTAATGCTTGATTTTCTAAATTTGCTGTGTCAAATCCAAAGTCCAACAGCTGAGTGAGAAAATTCAAAAAGGTGGGTGAGGGAAACAAAAATTGTTGGCTGACATGAAGAACTCTATAAGTGGAGTTTCAGCCACTTTTCACATTCCTGGGCCAAAAGAAATGTGTTATTCAGCTATTTAAAATATTTTTGGAGATGAACGTTTTTAGTTATATGCAAATTTGAATCTTCATGGTTTGGTAGAAGACTAATATAGAGGTTTTTATTCAGCTTCAAGAAGGGCTTTATTGCAAAACCTCATCACCAGAAACAGCAACTTTTTCAAGAAGAGGTAATGTAGACATGTTGAATTTAGTTGGGGAGAAAAACTAGGTTTTGGAGGCACGTAGGACTTTGTTTTTTCGGTTCAGGTGTAGGAGTTGGTCCAACAGACAGTGCATGAGCCTACTGTTATCATGTGGGACTGTCTTAATGATTGCACTAAAGATCCCATAGCCATGGTGGACCAAAAAGATGACTGGGGGAAGAAAGATATGCCTGGAGATCCCTCTGCCTAAATAAAAATGCTGAAGTATGGGAGGAAAGCAGAATAAAGGAGGGCTGGTGTGCCCAGTGGGTTGAAGTTCTTGACCCTGCCACTGTAGCCCGGGTTGCCAGTTGGCTCTGCTGAGGGCGGCCACATGAAAAGGTCCAGCTGTGGCCACAGAAAAAAGCTTTCCTGGCCTCAAGTGGCCTGTGGCCACAGGGAAGGGGCCCTCCCTGACACCAGATGTGAAGCTGCTGCACAAGGCTGTAGTCTGCAAAAGAGGAATATGGTGAGGAAGGCATTTCCCTGAAATTTGTAGGAGGATGCAGAAATATTTGGAATTTCTAGCCCTGACAGTTCCCTGCTAGCAGCCTCTTGGTGCTGTGGGGGGAAAAACCTTTAGTCATTTCTATAAAATGGCCTTGTATTTCTAAATGTGAAACAGGAAAGAAACACATTGGCCTTGTGTGTTTTATTGGCTAAAGTTTATTTAGATTCTTAGAGGGATTCTTCTCAGGAAGGTGCCACATATGAAACCCTTATAATGCAAAGCATCAGTCAGCATTCAGTCCTGTATCTTAAATAAATCTTAAATATATCTTAAATGTCAGATTGTTTTCGGTGAGTACAAGGGAATAGTGTCTATAGGGAATACAGTGTCTTAGTGTCTCTAGCAGTGCTTTTTCTGCCATGGCTCTGGGTAAAGAGGTTTTCTTTTGCTGTTTGGTCAGCCTTCAGTGATGGGATGGATTTATCACATCATCCTGATGACTGCATGTGTCTTAAATGTCACACCTGTAAGTTTAATTAGGTGATTTATTTAATTTAGAGGTGTGACATTCCCATTCTTGAACTTCTAATGCTTGCATTTTCTGACTTTATCCCTTTTTTTTTTTTTTTATTTTCTGGCACAGACTGAAATGTTCTTACCAATTCAATCCATTTCTTATTACATGGCAGTAGACCCCATTTAATTAAATGCAGAGTTATAAGCCAAATGGGTCCCAAATGTATACTGCTTTAAGAAAAAAAATTCCAAAAAGAAAAAAAAAAAACCCTCCCTAGCAAGTGTTTGCCAAGTGTTTGTGTTGGTTTGGCAGGTATTTGGAATTGAGTTTGTGACCAGAGGTGGTACAAGATGCAGAAGAAGCCATGTCTTTATTAGAAAGTCACCCCTTTTACCTGGGGAAATGCTGTAGGGACGTGTGTGTGCACCCAAAGGATGGGTGGGTGGAGAAGGTTTTCATGGTCCTTAGTGCCAGCCCAGCTCAGCCTTGGTGCCCCTGGCATTTCTGGGCAGAGCTGGGAGAGGTCCCGGTGTGCTAATTAGTCCTGCTGCAATGGAGTTCAAAGTAACTCATTCCTACAATCAATCTGTTTTTAAAACTGTATGAATGTTGGCTGAGCTATCCATGTTGCTCATTAACCAGTACTGACAAAATAACCTGTGTTTCATTATGGTTCTGGTGGTGAGGGAAGGGGAAAAATAACTGCTGGTGGCATTTCTTATCAGTTTTATCCCTTGTACCAATTGGATGTTTATCTCTCATTTGCTGTGAAGTTGGATCATGCTGGGTTTCCGTGTTTATGATTCTGTATGTTTGGATGTGTGTTTTAAAGTCAGCGTGCTGTTACTTTGTTAAATTAGCCAAGGTTTGAGTAGTGCTTTCCCTAATCCAGTTTTAATTCCCTCTGGTGCATGTGAGACTGTGTCTCTTTTGAGGGAGCAGAAAATGATGTAGTGCTTAAATTACCTTAAAATACTGATTTCAGAAATAATTAGAATCTTAGCATTGCTTGCTTTGCCTTTAGGAAAACTAATTTTTTTTAAATCTTCTGTGTTGGAAATGTCAGTGTCCTGTCCTGGCTGGTGGCCTTCTGCTGGGACAAAATTGTTTCTTTTCAGTGTCTTTCATCTGGACTTTGGCAAAAAAAAAAGTTAGATGTAACCACAGTGGGTAGCACATTTCCAGACAATGCCTTATTGTCTGCACAGGCTGGACACAGAGACCTTGCATACTACTTAGAATCAAGATTGAATTACCAACCTTTTGGGCATTTTTATGTAAAATGCTCTTTATTATGGTTTTCTCATAGCTCAAGTATGAGTCACTTGCAAGCCATAATAGATTTTGGCTATGCTGCATGATGAAGTGTTCTGGATGCAGTGAAACATTTAATCAAGACTCCAGGCAGTGCAACTCCCAGTGGTCACCTTAACAGATAGGGGGGGAAAAAAATAAGGAGAGAAAATGAAACGATTATGGCACCTTTTCTTTACAGCACTAGGATCAGTATTTCTTAGGGACAAGAGAAGGAAGTAGCTTCTTTTTGAATTTTAATTTTAAATGATGATGAAAGCAGATTTATGCATTAGGAAGAAATTTCCCAGGATGAGGGTGATGAAACACTGGCACAGGTTGCCCAGAGAGGTGGTGGATGTCCCATCCCTGGGAACGTTTATGCCAGCCTGGATGGGGCTCTGAGCAACCTGGTCTAGGTGAAGATGTCCCTGGTCATTGCAGAGAGCCTGGTCTTGAGGGGTCCTTTCTAACCCACATTATTCTATGATTCTAGGATTTTTCTGATAATGTCAATTAAATCCCAGTGCCTTTGATCGCTCTGATCTCCCAACACTTTATAATGATGCTTTGTAAAAGTTTCTTGGTCAAAAAACATCAAATCACCCTACTAAACTATACATAATAGGATATTAACTCCAGGAGGGTTCTGCAGTGTTGAAATGCTGGAGTTGGACCCCACAGATTAAAATTACCTGGGAAATTCCAGCACTACATATTAATCATAACAACATTTATAAGTATCCATGCAGGTTTGTTTAATGGACAAAGCAAAATATGTTTCCAAAGTGCATTGAGCCCTAAATTTACAAACAATTTCAAGGCTGGTGATCATTAGTAATTCCTGATTCTGTGAGGTAAAAGGAAATATTTCTATAATCCCTATTCTAAATTAATGTTATCCCGTATACAGGGTTGATGTTTTATTTGCTTTGGGGCACTTGAAGTGGGCAGTGGTGGGGCCTAGGACAGCTTTCACATCCTGTCTTTCATCAAGCTTGACCTCAGACATCAGAACTAAGTCTTTTAAACCTGTCTTTTTAAATTCCTTTTTTTCCCAAACAGTGCCTTTTTAGCACTTTTCCCCCACATTTTCTCCCCAGCTGCAATCTTCCCCCTGTTAATAGTGGGATTCTTAACAACATTACATTTCTATTTAACAGGTTTGCTGGCCTGCAGCACAATAGACTAATGTGATTTTTATTGTGCTAGCATGCACTGGGATTGTTTGCCTCCTGGAAAATGGGATATTCAGATGCCTCATTCAGCCTCAGCTATTGCCTTGTCCCAAGATATTTTCTTTATAAATGGGCTTTCCATCTTGTTGTGAAAATTGTAAATGTGCATGATCAGTAGTTCAGGTTTTTCACCTTCCTGAGCTATTATTGAGTATTCAAGTAATTTCAAAGCATAAGTGTTTATTTTTTTACTCTTACTGTTTCCCAGTGATTTATAGCAAGATGAGAAACTGCTTCAAGATGGGCTATGGGATTTTATATTTATTTATGTAAAATTTTATTTCTTTTAAAGAGGATTTTTCTTTTTTTTTTTCCTGAAAATTTCCCATTCCCTTGCCTCTCCAGGGCATTTTGGAGGAAGCACCCATGTACTGGTCCTTAAGCACTGAGTGTAACTGGTGTGAGTGGTCAGTCTGATTCCTCATGTCAGTTTAAAAAAGGAATCTACCGATGCATGTGTGTTTTCCAGGATTAGGGAATCATTGTTTGCTGGATGAAGAAGAAGTCTGAAGTGATGAAGGCAAGAAAAAAAAATAGACTAGTGTTGGCCAGGATCTTCAGTCAATTACATGGATGGGGTGAATTAATAGTTGTATTCTTTCCTTCTATCATCATGAATGATATTGCTTAGAATATTTACCGAGGGAGGGGGAAATAAAATCCTTTCACTTTTATTCAGTTCAAATTGATAATGTGCTGCCATAGTCCCCAGCAAAGAAGAAAAAGCTCCTTAATTTTGTTTTAAGATGAAGGATCATCTAATGGCTTAGGCATAAACAAAAGTCTCCAGGGTGATTTGTGGCGATGCTGCTCGTGGATTATTAGAGGGTATCTCCTGAGAGGCAGTGAGCAAAGGGAAGAAGAATGACTCAACACCATATAAATGGAAAGAAAAGCTGTTGCCTCTGCACTCTGTTTGATCTTTAATCAAATACTTGTAGCTTTTGAAGAGGCATCGAACGTGTGAGGCATCTGGGAGTTCCCCCTCCTCAGATCGTGTTCTATCTATAGATCTCTGATCCACTGTGTGCCATGGATAGAGCAGCTCCAAGCAAGAATTGCTCTTTGGGGACTCCCAGGGAAACTTGCTGCTGCCACGTGAGCTCATTCATGTTTCCTGTGTCATCTTTTTTCCTCCTCTCGCTGTCATTTGATAGGTGGAAGAACTTCAGAAAGCTGTTCTGTCTGTAAACCCTCCTGACTTTGGAATAAGAGAAAACTAAATGTTAATAACTGTAGTAAAACAGAAAGGGTCTGGCCAAGTGAGCCCTTTGGTTTATGGAAGGTGTTATGATTGGTTAGAATTTGGCACAGTGCCTTGCAGGGTGACGTTTTATTTTACATATCTTTGTAGCTCATAAACCCAGCCACTAAAATAATTTCTTTTTCCAGAATAAAACTCTCATTTTAAGCTTTTTATGTTGAGCGTGGAACTTGTCTAGCCTGTTCAGTAATAGTTAACCTGGGGTACTGGTATTTTTGAAGTGGAATTGGTGATTTTGCTCAGAGAAGTGAAATGTCATCTTTTAGCAGTTTAATTCAACAAATTATTTTGAATAAGCTGAAGACTAGTTTATGTACTAAATGCTTTAATAGAGCTATGTGCTTTAAAACTTGAGGCCTTGATGTGATTCCTATATCTGTTAACAGCTGAGATTTATCTGAATGGAGAAAGAACTATTTTTCTAACATCCACATTCAGAGTAAATTGTGGCAGAACTGTTTGAGGTGAGTGCTTCCCTGCCTCAATCTGTTCTGAATTTGTTTAGGGAGGAAAAAAAAACCAAAAACCAAAAAAAAAACCATGAGAGGCTAATTTGAACAGCAAATAAGAATCCTAACAAGATCAAGGCAATTAATACTTCCTCTGCTTTTAAAATATCTGTGACCACAGGCTGCAGCAATCAGATTGTCACAGATGAGGATGGGCTGGCCATCTGTAACTGTGGCAGGGGCAGGGAGTTATTGTGAGAATGTTGTTAAGCCTGTGAAGGAGAAATTTGATTCATGCACAGGGAAATTTGTGGTATTGTTTGGCTTTCTATATTGCAGATCTCTGTGGTTTGTTGTATGCCTCTGTTTTTGCATCTTAGTTTGAGTCAAACATTAAAACAAGCACACAAGCAAAACTAATAAAAAAAAAACCCCACACAAAGATGGTTTGCATAGAAATTGATATGTAAAATTACTGTGTTTATTTTACAAGGGTTAGTAAATAAACAATGTGTATTTGTCTGAAGACTAAGCTCTGAGGGAAAGCTTTGATTTTCGATCTTTTTTTCTACATGTATTAAATGTGTGAAGGAAAAGCACTGTACTAGAATTCGTACAAGAGTGGAGTGATTTTGTGGAGATTTACGTGCATGTGGATTGACCAAAGCTTTCTGACTTTTTTTCATTTTCCCTTGAACAACAAAAGCAAGACAATATTATGAATCTATTCATCAGTTTTCCGTCACAGTCTTAACAGATTTAGGAGAGCCTGTAACTATTTGTGTTCTCATGGCTTCTGCAGAAATTCAAGGCTGTTCAGAGGAGCAAAGCCCCCATCAGTGCCTGCACCACAGGAGAGGGCAAGTTATATAATATATAAATAATAAAGGTGCAAAGACACTTAACTATCTTTGCTGTTTCTGTGTTTTATTATATTTGAGTCCTCTGAGTGGCAGTAAGAACTTTTGGTTCCTGTATTCAAGTTGCTGTTGTTACAAATAGGAATTGGGGATTTGTCAGATGGAAAGTTGCAGACATTGTTGTTGCATAGTGCAGTACTTTGAGTGCTGTGAGGTGGTTGGTTTGTGTCTGCCTTTGCATCCTAGATTTGCGGTGAGTGACAAGTTTGAGGTCAGGGAAGAATATTCCTCATTTTGGATAGATTTGGACAAGGGGGTGGCAATTACCACTTTCCATGTAGCCTGGGCACGTTGCTTCCTGCAGTTCTACAGGAATTGACCTGTAATAGTTCCTTCCTTCCAAGGTTTGGATGTATCCCTTCAGCTCCCTTGTTTTCCATCCTGCGGTGTATCTGAGGTTTCAAGGCCTTTGGTTTCCTAGATACTTATTCTTGTACTTGCTGCTGTCGCTGGTGAGTGCTTTGCCACCAGTGTGAGCTGGGAGAATCATGTGTGCTGAGATCAGGACATGATCTGTGGGACCATTTTGAATGTGACTCTTGTGTGGCAAACACCTGGTGGCACCACCATGACCACCTTGTCTTGCCTTCCTTAAGTCCAGGGCAGAATTACAGTTAATTTTTAATTGGTAGCTTATGATAGTAATCAAACCATGTGTTTCCTAAAGTGACACACATTGATTTCTTTATGCAAATGTGAAGTGGGATTAGAAAGATAAAAGCAGTTGGTTGGGAAAAGGTTTAGTTTAGATCTTTGATTAAAGCTTTGTGGAATTTTCTCTTTTCTTTTTCTGCTCCAGTGAAGGTGTGATAAGATACTCTGCAATCTTCCAGTGCCCTGTGTCAATGGAAGACTTTGTGATTTTCGTTCTCCTGTGGCTTCTCCTTCCGGGTGGAACTTAGGGAATTATTTCAAAGTGAAATTAATTTGTGAGCTCCTGGATATTCAGTTTACATCCAATCTCATTCAGGATGTATGAGATCCTCTCTTTAAATGAAATGTAACAGACTCTTGTTTGGAGAAAATGTGAGGTTTTTGTAAAATCTTTCTTCATAGATGTCTTAGACCAGGCTGGATGAGCCCTGAGGAACCTGGTCTAGTGAGTGGCATCCTCATCCCTGGCAGGGTGGGTGGAACTACATCATCCTTTATGTCCCTTCCAGCCCACATCATGCTGTGATTCTATGATTACTTCAGTGGAATTTCTGCAAATGAGTGCATCCAAGGATCTTACTCCCCAGGTCTGCAGTTCTGTTTGTAAGCTGAAGTAGTAAATTCTAGCAGAAGTAAAAAGATAGCTTTAGACACAGATGCTAGTTAGACTTAGCCAATGGTGAATTATGAAGCAATACCCATTATCTAAGCCTTGTGGATAAGTAATAAATCATGGTGTAAATGCTCTTAAAAAATGTCGTGTTCTTTTCTAAAAAATTCTGATCTTTATTTGGGAATTTCTTATTTTTCCACCATCTAAAGCATGTCTTTGGTATAAAATACAGTTTCTTTGTTTACTTGTGAACTGATTTTTCAGAATAAAATTACCTCTTTTATTCTTCTTTTTTTCACTTCTCTGGAATCTGACTTTATAATTAACTTATTTGTCCCCCAACCCTTAGCCATCTGTGTTCTTGGATCCTCACTATTTCACATTATTCAAGCTGTAGGCAACGCACAGCTCCTATCCCAAGCCCCCAGAAGTTGTCACATATTTTTCATATCATTTGTACAAAGGGCAATCTCTCATCATGGAAGTGAGTTCTGGTGGTGAAATGTCACCCGCAGCAGAAACATTAGCTGGGAATGACATGTGTGGTAGGAATAGATGAATTGCAGAGCTGTGCAGCTGCTTTACCTTGAAGCCCTGTCAGGGGAGATGCTGC
Source organism: Pyrgilauda ruficollis (assembly GCF_017590135.1). Classification (NCBI taxonomy): domain Eukaryota; kingdom Metazoa; phylum Chordata; class Aves; order Passeriformes; family Passeridae; genus Pyrgilauda; species Pyrgilauda ruficollis. Next base: position 2,002,190 of record NW_024527488.1, read on the forward strand.
ACTTTGGGGGGGAAAGCAGGAGGAGCGTGCTGTGCCAGTTCCATGGGCAAGGAGGGCTGGCAAAATCCTTCATCTGTCATTTCTATCACGTCCCTCCCATTTCTGTGATTAATTGTCACACAGTCTCCTTGAAAACCAACCTAGGCTGGCTTCTTCTCTGAAAGTTTGTGTCTGGTGAGGTGGTTCTCAGTCACTGCTCATGGTGCTCTGCTCAGCACTCCTTGTGCTTCTGCTGTCAGGGATATAAATTTAACGATAAAAACTTCTGGGTTGATCTGTCTCAGGCTGTGAATTGTTTTGTGTACTATTCTTGAGTCTCCAAAGGGATTAAATAGGGGATAAATAAATAATGGCCTTCTATAAAAGACTCCTGTCTCTACTTCCAGCACATACAGCTATTATATTAATATTACATTAATATTAATATAACATTTCCTCTGTGTTTGGGATCATCCTGGTGATCGAGTCAGAACAGTTTGGCAATTGGTGGTTCCTATGAAAACAGAACAGAGAAGAAAATGCTATGGCAGGGGACTAGAAACAGTAGAAATGGTAGACTTTGGATCACCAGAAATATCTGTGTTGGTTATATTCAGAGCAGCCCAATCCATATATTTTCAACTGAGTTCCTGGAGAGTCCTTGTGGATAAGGGCATAGCAGATACTGTAGCATAAATAAGATTTTGTCTGTTGATTCAAGTAATCCATACCTTTGCATTTTATCTTTCTCTGTTCCTCGGTTCTTTCAGCTATTCATTTTCTCCTTAGTGGGTCTTGAGAGTTTGGTGACTGTTTAATATTTTGGGTCCAAAGCCATACTTTTTTTTCCATGATAAATATAAAACAGCTGTGTCTTCTTTTTCTATTTTGGAATATTACATTCCAGACCCAGCAACAAGAGAAAATGTAGCTCTGCATCTTTTTGAATTAGCATCAGCAGGGCAGCAATCTTGCTTATGAAAAACTAGGGATAAAGATCACAAAACAACCTTTCAGGAACTATCATTCTTACTTGGAAAGGCATACAAATATGGCATGTGAAAAGAACATTTGTTGAGTTTTGGATAGTCAAGGAGAGTAGATGCTAGTGGGTGCTCCTAAAGCAACGTTTATGTTTGCAATTAGAGGAGAGTTTTGAGAGCAGGAGAAAAGCAGATTATTTGTTATAAAATATATTAAGTGCAAGAGTGTTTTTTCCCCCTCTCGGAACGGAGAGTTGCCAATATATAAACATTTCAGAGAGAATTTTACACCACCTCATCTTTATGTCAGGCAGCATTTAATGGTTGAACGATCTCCTGCCCCGGCACTTGGCAGTTATTCTCCAGGGGCTGACTTTGAGGATTACAATGACAGTCTATCAGTGGATCTCTTCCAGTATAAACTAGGCTAGGACCATTTAAAATCAGTTGCTATCAACAAGTCAAATTAACTTTATTTGTGTTAGAGGTTTTCCTAGGAGTATTTTATAACAATGTGGAATTTTAATATCCGGACGAGCTTTTCTTGCTGTTGGTGTGATTTGGGAATGTGCTAATTCATGTGATTAAGAGCAATTTACCTGATTCCTTTCAGAATTACTTTATTAGTAACGTTCAGGTCCAGTGCTCACTCCATTTTTTTCCTATTCCTTCTTTTTACAGGTAGAAATAACACTTCAGGATATCAATGACAATCCACCAGTATTCCCTACAGACATGCTTGACCTGACTGTAGAGGAGAACATAGGGGATGGATCTAAAATCCTGCAGCTGACAGCCATGGATGCTGATGAGGTAGGAGCATGATTTCAGTTTTCAATGTTGGTACATTGAAAAGTGCCGTTCTGGACATGTTTTTACCTGTTTTCTTCATCCCTTTGTGTGAGCTTAGCCTTAGGAATCATGGCAGTCATTCACAAAGTTCTGTCCAGTATTGTGGAGGTCTAAGCTAACTTTGAAACCAAGATGTTGTAGTTGAGCCCAGTTCCAAGGTGTGCAATAGAATTAACCTGAGACAATCCTTGGAGAACAGGTAAAACTCTGATAATGCCTGCTTTTCCTTTGACTAGACCTAACAAAGATCAATATTATCCCTTCTAAAAGAAGGTTTTATTTTACCAAAAAGAGGGGAAAAGAAATAATGATAAAATATGTGCTCTGTACATGAATCTGTTTGCAAAAGAATTTTGCCCTCTGAGATTCATTATTATGAGAATGCTGCAACTAAGATACTATGAAGAAACTACTATGTTATTGATGCATTCGTTTATTTTAGAAACTTAAGTTACAAACATGTTAATCATGTTTTTTTTTGTTTGGTTGAACTATTTCTTTCCATGAGGAAAATGACTAAAAAGTCAATATAATAGTACAAAAAGTTTGTGTTGTCATTAAAATACAGTGTTACACTAGACAACAACAAGCAGTTCTTGTTTTCCAATAAAAGAGCAATTCAACCTCCTCAGGAGAATTTTATTCCTAACCTTTAGCTTGGTTAGTCTTCTGTGATTGTTAATTGGTGTACTTAATCTTACTGCTACAGAGGGAACCATGGGAACACCCCCAGGAATGGTGCGAATGTGATTGTAAATATTTTGGTTTTCCCTTTATTTTCTAGTAGTAGCCTGATACACAGACAAAACCAGAATTTTGGAAAGGTGTGCACTTGTGTAACAAAAATTCTAGCTGCTTGTTTTTCTTTTAGGAAGCAGTAAATACTGAGCTACCACTCTGTGGTGTGGTATGGCAAATATATCTAAGATTATAGCAATAATGCTCCAGCCTCTTTAACCATTCCTGAACTGCCCCTAATCTACTACCCATTCTGAAGCACTCCACCCAGTGGGAAGTGATTTATTACCTTAGAGAGAAATCGGTCAGTGTTTTTATCAAAAGGAATGATTTCAATTTCCCTGCCAGAACATTTGTAATTCAAACTCTTTACAAGGAGCCCAAGTTTTCCTAGTGATGTGCAGCTTTGGGCTGAGATGCCTTTTTATTCCCCCTTGCTTTTTGAAGCTGAGGGCAAAGTATAAACCAGTATCACACCTGGCTGTGGTTTTAGCTGCACCCTGTTAGAAGGACTCTGGCTGGTCAAACACGGGGTGAAGAATGGGGTCACCTCTGAAAATTCCCATCAGATGTAATGGCTAAGCCACACAATTGGAGGAAAGCGTGTGACATCCCCTAGGCACACCTGAGCACACAGATGGAGCACTGCACGCAGCTCTGCAGGGCTGGGCACTGCAGAAGCCTGCTTTCTTTCTAAATTTCCTTTTATCAGTTAGCTCAGTCTGACTCTTTGAAACAGCACTCCAGAGAGAAAGTTTGGCATGGGTACTCTGGTAAGGTCAGGTAACTAATGCTTGGCTCTCCTCTCACAAATACAAGCAGGTGTTTATCTCTGTTAATTTGCTTTTTTAGGCGGAAGTATTTGAAACAGCCCTAGAATTCCTTTCTGCCTGATCTCTTTGATCTGCTGTTCATTGCAGAAGTGCCACTGGCGCATCAGCAGCAGCAGGTTTCAGCTGTCAAACCTGAGCTCTGGCCTGGCACCAGAGGAGGGCAAAGTAAATATCTCCTTGAATTTCTAGGCACCATCAGCACACAGGGTTTAGATACTGTATATGATGTTGGAGGCTACCAAACTCTAAGTATCCTTAAGCCTGTCTTGGAAAAAGAAGTAGATGACATTTTTCTGTGTAACATTACTTTTCCTCAACTTTCCTTTCAACCAAAATGCTCAAAGTCCACATGAATGCTTCTTTTTTCCCCCCCAAAATAAATGAAATTTTTTGACCCAAAAGCAAATGCATTTGACTTGCAGCACAACCCAAGAGATCAGAACTGTGATTTTAATGATGTGTGATTTGTCACCTTGGGGTTTTTTATTTACATGGGTAAATGTATTTCCATGCAGAAACTGACCTTTGAGAGGCTGCTGCAAGCACGGCCTCCATGAGTTTCTCCTGACCACGAGCTGTGGCCCTTGCCCTGCGTGGTGGCTGGAAGTGCTGCCACGTGGCTGCCCCAGGTCCTCCCTGCTTCCATGCCTTCCTTCCTCCCTCTCCTGCTCCCTCCATCCCATCTCCAGAAAGCAAGAAAGGCAGAGCTGATCCCACTGGCAGGAATTTAATTTAACCTTCAAAGATAAGGATCAATGTTAGTCTTGTTTTACGATGTCACACTGCTTGGTGATGCTGGTTTGAAACTAAAACAGGTAACAGAGTTTTTTAGTATTGATTGGATGGAATCTTTTTATGAAGAGTAGAGCACAAAGTATCTGGGTAATCTCATCATTTCACATCTCATAAATAAAAACTGTGTGCATGTGGGGCTGAAGAAGGGACTGGGCAGGAAGGCTGTTTATTAAAGGAAACTGCTCTGAAAAATAATCCCCAAGCGCAGTTACTGGAACAATCCTTGCCTTACTGCAAGTTATGATGTGGTTTTCCTGGCGAACGAGGCGATTTGACCACTTCTGTTCTGGCTTAGGGAGCCAATGCCCTGGTGACATACACCATCATCAGCGGTGCAGATGATAGCTTCCACATTGACCCCGAGTCGGGCGAGCTGATTGCCACCAAGCGCCTGGACCGCGAGCGCCGCTCCAAGTACTCCCTGCTGGTCCGCGCCGACGACGGCCTGCAGTCCTCGGACATGAGGATAAACATCACCGTCAGCGACGTCAACGACCACATCCCCAAGTTCTCCAAGCCAGTGTACTCCTTTGACATCCCAGAAGATGCCACTCCAGGTAAACAGGACATGGAAATATGACCGCTGGCTTCTCAAGTGGTTGTTTTCTTTGTTAAGCTGGTTTAAGCAAGAGTGTCTTTTGATGCTGAAAATGGGGGCTGTAAATTAAAAAGTGTTTAGATCAAAAAAATGTTTTCAAATAGTGTGCTCTATTGCACGTTTCCAGGTGAGAAATGAATATTACTTCCAAGATTTATACAGATTGCTAGTACAAAAGCAGTATCTGCCAGTAGCGTCTTAGAAGCTTATTCTAAAACATGAATTAACCAAAGAGATGCAAATTATGTGGTGTTAGCTTTTAAGCTTTTATTAGGGTTTTCACAAGCATGGGAGTCTCAGCTTGGGAGAACCAAGGTTACCCCTATGCCTCCAGCTTTTGCACTCTGCCCCACAGTCCGTGTTCCAAAATTTTGTGGTCTTTTGCATGAAAGAGTTACAGTGTAATCAGCTGTGCCTCAGGAATCTGATCTGGAAGTAATTGAGATGTCTGTATAGCACAGAGTGCTTTGGATGCTGATCCCCAGCCATGGTCTTTTCTCTCAGAGCCTTGAGTCTAGGTCTGTTTCAGCAGCAATAACCCTGGAAAAGGCAAGCCTAATTCCCTCCACATGAAAATGAGACTTGTCTTGTTAATTATTTACAGGGTGTACCTTAGTGCTTTATAGCCAGCTCAGCAGTGGTGGGTGCTGAGGAAAAAATAGGCTGATTTTGTATTAAAGTACTGCATCTTCTCCTGCTCTGCTCTGCTCTCCAGAAGTCTGGGAGCAGTTGGCAGGCTCACCCAGAGGGGAGGGACCATGAGGTTTCCCCTTTGAGGTTCAACTTTCTATCCCAGAGAGTAATCCCCATTCCCCTTGCAGTTAAAGAAACATTAAAGCTTGAGATCATCAAATGGGTGTGAAAGATGCCAGCATATCCAGCTGGATTAAAGGGGGTTATAGCACTCTTCTTTGTTCTGATGATATAAGCAGTTTTCATTATCACGTTGCTTGAAAGTAGTGAACTGTGCTGCACGTAGCTCATCTGGTTCCAGGGAAAGGAAACTTAATGATTTCTTTTCTTGGAAATGAGCTGATCTTAATTATAATTAGTGTTCGAAATATTAAAAAGTGACACTTGATTTCCAAACTCTGGTCAGATAGGTCAGCTATGCAGAAATGAAAACACTGGCACAAATTCACAGGGCATTGAATTTCAGAAAACAGCGGAGAACAGACCCCTATAGGGTTTCTAGTTTTCTAACCACAGTTACCCTGCAAAGGCACTGTTTCAAAAAGCAGAGCTGGGTTATGCGGTTGGAAAGAAATATATTTGGGTTCTGCCTTTGGAAAGAAGTATCTAGAAGGTTGCAGAACTTGTGATTGTCTGCGGCAAAGGGAGGGCCCTTTGAGTCTTAGGGGGACAATGTCTAGCAGGACAGAAGGTATTTTTGCCCCTGTTGATATCTAATCTGCATAAGTTAAAAAACAGTTTTGAGAAACTTTTTGCAATAGTTATTCAGACAGTGTTGAGGCTTGAGTTTCTCTGGGAGGGCATTTCTCATCTGTGGATCTGCTCGGTGCTGAGCTGGCTCTTGCCTGTTGCAAGTGCCTGAAGGTGCTGTGCTGTTGTGCCTTGCAGGCTCCTTGGTGGCAGCCATTCTTGCCACCGACGACGACTCGGGCGTCAACGGGGAGATCACGTACACGATAAGCGAGGATGATGAAGAGGGAATCTTCTTCCTAAATCCCGTCACCGGGGTCTTCAACCTGACGCGGGCCCTGGACTACGAAGCACAGCAGTATTACATCCTCACCGTCCGTGCTGAGGATGGGGGAGGCCAGTCCACGGCCATCAGGGTGTACTTCAACATCCTGGATGTCAACGACAACCCTCCCATCTTTGGCATGGCCTCCTACAGCACTTCCTTGATGGAGAACCTTCCCCCTGGATCCGCCATCCTCAACTTCAGCGTCACCGACGCCGATGATGGTAGGAGTTCCCTGACACTCTGTGGTTGTAAATCTGTGCTTCACCTTAGCAATGTGTTAGAAGACTTACTCAAAAAAGGGAAAATTAGGGCTCCCCGTAAGTTGCTGCTCTCATATGCTTAAATTTTCATTTAAATTAGACCTAGGTCTGCCAAGTTCTTTTTCTGGTGTTTTTTTTCCAGTTGGTTATAAATCTGAAGAGAGTTGTGGTAATATCAGATGTTATCTGCAGTCATCTTAAATGCACTATAACTTTCAAGTCTATCGTGAAGACCGTTGTCATCTGCAAGTTGCTGATACATGGAAGTTAAAAAACATTGAAAAAGATCTTAGGAAAACTTCCCATTGAAATGAGCTTTAATATTGGAATTATTTATGGCATCTAGAGGGTGTTAATGTGCTGAGTGTAAAAGGTACAATTTTTATAGCTTGCTTAACCATTTTGCCATACAGTTTGTGACCAAGCAAGAAGAATTATAGAATATGACCATAAAATGCATAAACAGCATTCCATCGTGTACCACATTTTCTGAAGTGTCCACAGACATTACCCTGTGTAACCTAACGCAAAATTCTTCATAATTCACAGTGACTTTACAGGTGAAGGTTATTTTTGTGACATGTTGAGCAACCTTGTCTCCTCCCAACGTGACAGGGGCTCAGCAGAGCCCATGGAAGTGTCTCGCACTGAAATGTGCTTCAAGGACAAAGCACCTACATGCTTCAAGGAATCCCTGTTTGTGCACCTAAATTAACTGAACCTACCAAGGTTGCTCAACAAAGCAGTTTTTCCTCAGGAAATGCTGAGTTGTTGCACTCCAGCATTTTTGTGGGGAGATAAATTTTGCGCTGATGAATGGAACTTTCCATGGTAAAAATTGTGTAACTGGTTTTGAGATCAAGCTGAGGAAGGGAGAAGAAATTTCATAGCCAGGAGATTCCATTCCAAGATAAGCTAACAAATCAGAAGCCATAACGTTGTGATACTGGCTGTTTTTGCATGAATCTCTCTTTCACCACACTCGTTAAGGCTTTTATTTTACGTAAACTAAACAAGTTGGAGGAGGAGCTTGCTCTTGTGTCATGCATACCTGGGGAAGGGATTGTTCCTCCAGACTTGTAGATAAATGGATTTGTGTCTGTCTCCTCTTTCTTATCTTATTTTCCTGTCAGGACTACAGCACTTGGTTTCAAACCTTTTTGGAAGTTAATTTCACTTTGCTGTTGTGAGTCTCTTTTCCTTTTCTCTTGCACCTCATACATTAATTTCCATCTGTGCACAGTGGATGGGAACTTTATCATAGCACTGACATATCAATTCACATTCATCACACACTCAGTTATCAGGGAGGCAAATGAGTACTTGAGGAGCAATGCAACAAGAAGTCAGATATCTTGCCTTTTATATTTTCTGGCACGCTTGCTTTTCTAGCAGGCTGGATTCAAAATTAATAGGGCAGAAATATCATTCCAAGAGCATGCCAGGTTGAGTTCTCCCATAGGACTGTAACTTAAGCAAATGTTATGATCTATTGTTGTTTCTGTTTCAAGCCCAAACTTATCTTGTGTTGTCTTATGTTTATCTAGAGCACAGAAATAACTAGTGCTAGTATTATACTCTTCTCCATGTGCTCACAGATAATGCATCCAATACCAATATAATTTTGTTGATTATTTATGTTACATGATCCTATAGTTTGAAAGAGCTCTGAAAAGACATTGTTTTATAATGAGGTATGGCTGTTGTTTTAGGATAAACACTGATAAAAGACAGAAATGTGGTGATAGTGAAGCTGCTCCAATTTTCATTTTCTTTTTCAGCACACCCCTTGGGAAACAGCAGCTGTTTATCTCAGCTTGGACTGTTTCATATACAGGTCCATAGCAAATATCAGCTACAGCTCCTGGATATTTAATAATATAATAATATGTACTAAAAAACTCAGTTACCTTAAACTGATTCATTTTGAAATTCAGATTTTTTTTTTCATCAAAGAGTTTACAGGAAAACACATGCACACGCATGTTTGTCAGTTTGTTAAAATTTTGGTTACGTATTCCTCCAGGCAAAGCTGGTGTAATTTCCCAGCTGAATTCTGTAGGTATTTATAGAATGGCAGGGGGAAGTAGTTTTGTTGGTTTTTTTTTAGTCTTATTAGTAAATAAATAAAAATAGAAACAAAACCCTTTAGAAGAGTGTTGTCATGAAATTGGTGACTCCATGTCTGCTCTTTCAGAGTTTTATCAGATGAACCCTTGGATTAAATAAACCTAAGGTTCAGCAAAGAGGATTTCCCTACATTCTCCCTAAGAAAAGCCCAGCTCCAAACCTTGGAAGGGGGGATGGATGAGGTGCACAATGCCAGCTTGGCATGCTGTGTTTAAAAAGAGAATAGTTCATTAAGTGCCCTTCCTGGCTCCACTGATATTTAGGCAATTCTTCTGTTTCATAGTTTAATTTATATAAGCATTAGCAGCATGGAAACCTATTAGAATACAGGACAAAGAATGAAATGTTCATGGAGGTGAGATAAAGAATAACAAAACAATTTTTTCTTAGGAATAAACACCATAGAAAACACTGGAGGGGAGAGAGGGAAATAAAGTATTTTTTAAACTCATTTTCTTTTGCAGGACCCAAATCCTACCCATCTCCAAAAATCTTGAATTGCCAGAAAGTACTTTACTGAAATCAAGACTTTCATACATATAATTAGTCATTTGAAAATACAACTGAACAAAAAGCAAAGTAGCATTAAACTTTCACCGTCCTTCATTTGATCAAAGTAATGGAGAAACACTAATATCTGTCAGATAAATGTACTAATTTCTTTAACTGCATTCAAATATTTTGTCTTTCATGTTTGGTTCTATTCATTTTATAATTTGACTCCTACAGGAGGAAGGAGAGAGAGGGATGCCAATTACAGTAGCCACTGGGGGAAAGACACATAAGACTAGATTTCTCAAGTCTGAGCATAATAAACAGCAGACATTAAATAAATCTAATGCAGGGATAATTTTATTATCAAAGCAATTCACTCAGAGAGAAAAGAGCTTCTGAGTAAAAATGACAAAACGCACAGCAATCAGTGAAGTGGGCAGCTTTCTTTGCATGAACAAGCTAGTTTGAGAGGTAAATTAGTAGTTAATGGTTAATTTACTAATCCTAAACGCAGTCTTGAATACACAAAGCAAGAACAATTTTTGAAATTAATTAAAATAGGGGTAAGATAGATGGAGGAGAGAACTTTTTCCACATTTGGATGTTCCCAATAATTAGTTGTTTAGAGTGAACTGTGGAATTGACGCAGTAGCACACATTGTTTCCTACAAGGAATGTTTAAGTATATTTCACAGCCCTGTCCAGGTTCAGGATGCATTTCCCTTACTGGAATGATAAATCTCTCCCCTGACCATAATTGCTGGTTATGTTTTGATCATGAGATGAGTGAGGGCTGTTCATTTGATATTTTGGAATACCATGCCATATATGGGAAGCATACCTTTCCCCAGTATTCACTCTTGGCTTGCTCCCGCTAGGCTTGGGAGTTTCTGCTTGTGGCTTTTTTTAATTGAGTGGAAAAATTCATGAAATAATTACATTAATAATAATGTTGCTCAGTTGAACTGGGAAGAACAGAGGAAACCAGATGTTCAGTGAGCAGAGAACTACTGAGTCTTGGTTTCTGAAGGAAAACCCTTCAAATCCTTTATCCCTAACCCTTGTAGATGGGGAGAAATTACTTTTGGTGCCACTGTGGAGCTCCTGCTGAATGAAAAGCAGAGATGAACCCTGCCAATCGTCCCCTCTGTGGCCTCTCCAATGAACATCCTCCCTCTCTCTTTCATGAATATTATCTTGTCAGAAAATAATAATTTCAAAGGCTTCTGCTTCACTGTGAAACTTGGCTGAAATTAGCAGATGGATTCAAAAAATGGTGGTGAGGAGGCTCAACACTCCAATGGTGGTGAGGAGTGTGAACACTCAACGTGGTTGTACAGTCCTCATTTCTGTAGGAAAGTGAAGGAAAATTTCCTTTGTGGAAATGAGGCCAGAAATATTGATACTTAGGGGATACCAGTGGGATGAAGTCATGTTATCTACCTTTCTTCTCCCTCCCCAACCAGGTCCCAACTCTCAGCTGTCCTTCAGCATCGCATCTGGGGACAGCGTGGGGCAGTTTGGCATCGACAACCGTGGGGTGCTGAGTATCCGGCAGCCCTTGGATCGGGAAAGCCAGTCCTTCTACAGCCTCGTCGTGCAAGTCCACGACATGGCCCCCCTGCCAGCCTCCAGGTACACCAGCACAGCCCAAGTTTCCATCATTCTGCTGGACGTGAACGACAGCCCCCCGAGCTTTATCTCCCCGAAGCTGACCTACGTGCCGGAGAACACGCCCATAGACACAGTGGTGTTCAAAGCGCAGGCCACGGATCCCGACAGCGGTCCCAACAGCTACATCGAGTACAGCCTGCTCCGGCCTCCGGGAAACAAGTTCAGCATCGGCACCATTGATGGGGAGGTGAGGCTCACCGGGGAGCTCGACAGAGAAGCCGTGGCCAACTACACCTTGACTGTGGTAGCCACAGACAAGGGCCAGCCGTCCCTTTCTTCGTCAACAGATGTGGTGGTCATAGTCCTGGACATTAATGACAACAACCCGCTCTTTGCCCAGAAGCTTTACAAAGTGGAGGTGGCAGAAAATACTTTGACAGGGACGGATTTAATCCAGGTGTTGGCTGCTGATGGAGATGAGGGGACAAACGGGCAGGTCCGCTACGCCATCGTGAATGGGGATGCCAGCAATGAGTTTCGGATCGATTCTGTGACGGGGGTGATCACTGTGGCCAAGCCTTTGGACAGAGAGAAGAAGCCCTCCTACACACTGACTGTTCAGTCATCTGACCGTGGGAGCAGCCCCAGGACCGATACCACGACAGTCAGTATTGTCCTGAAGGATGTCAATGATTTCATTCCCACGTTTGAGCTTTCCCCCTACTCTGTGAATGTCCCTGAGAATCTGGAGACGCTCCCAAAAGTTATCCTTCAGGTGGGTACATTCAGCAATAAATACGTGTCTCTGACAATTACTGGCATGCCTATGTGGTACTAATGCACAGTGTCCTTCCTCCAAAATTAAAAAGGGGCAAAACAGTGCAGGAGTTGCCTCTTGGCTTTAATTGAATTTGCAGTCTCTGTTGGCTTGTTTTCCTTTTTCTTTGTATGGGTGGGTTTTTTTGTTACCAAAAGTTAATATTATTCTTTGGAGTTCTGTTTGTGTTTTCCCTGCCTATCCTCACCCTTCCACCGGGACTTTGGGAGTCTGCTCTATCCTCTCATCTCATTCTCAGCTTCCATGCAACAAATCTCTCAATCTGGTCATTGCCTACACGGGATGATGCTGTGTGCCAAATACTGAGAGAGAACTAAATGGAATCCGACAGCAGGGCGTGCGGTGCTTGCTCTCATACAGAGCTTAGCTTATACCAGGTCATTTGTGTTTTTCACTGAGCCCCAACACAGTCTTAACTGTGTTTAAACTTGAGAAAAATAAATAATCAGCTATTTAGTATTTTCAAACTATGCTTTTTAAATCCACCACCACTGTGTTGTTTTTTTTTTTTCAATTACAGCTAATTTATACTTGTAGCATTAGCATTAATTCAACCCGTTAATTTGGATCATTGTCACAGAGAATGCTTCCTCTATCCCAATATAATTTTACAGTCTTTGATAATCTGTTCTGTTTACGTTGCTTGTGTAGGTTGTAGCAAGGGATGACGACCAGGGGCTGAACAGCAAGCTGACCTACGTGCTGGTGGCTGGCAATGAGGAGGGAGCCTTCACCCTGTCGGGCAGCGGAGAGCTGCGCCTGGTGCGGAGCCTGGACCGGGAGGCCAAGGAGCAGTACCTGCTGCTGGTCACAGCTGCTGATGCAGGTGAGGCAACCAGAGCATCTCTTCTGCTGAGCTCGTGTGGGAAACATCGCATTCTGGACAGTAAATAAATGTTTTCGTGGTGGTCTGAAACGTCAGTGGATGGAGGTTGGGAAGTCGTGTCTCTGTGGGGAGAGCTGGGCTTACCTGATGTCAAAGGGAATTTGGTTTCTGGAAATCAGGATTTTATTCCTATGTCCAGTTGTCTGCTGTTGGTGGAGCTCGCTACAGATTTAGGTAGGTGGATTTTTGCCCTGCAGTAATAAGTGGTCCAACCTAAGTAATAAGAACTTCATGCATGACTACAAAAAAACAATTTAAATAGCAACAGAACCCTGTATAATGTTGGTATCACAAATGTGCAGAGGTCACATCAGTGGCCACAAAACAGCTACGGGCTACTCAGTTAATCCTGCTGAAATCTTAGCCCTGAAAAGAAATAAAAATTTGCATTTCAATATTTTAATATTCTGCTTTGCTCAGCATCCAGTCATATCTTTGCACCACAATACCAAATGTATTCCAAGTTCTTTCATTTAAAACAGGACATGAAGTCTTGTTATGAAGATTAATTACACTTTCACTTGAGGTGTCCAAGCCCAAAATTTTGGTTTCAGATTTTGGTGTGAGTATTATTAACAAAGACATCCTGCATCATACTTTGGACTAATCTCCAGTCTCCTATGGTTTGATGGATTTAATTTACTGCAGAACTTGTTCCTGCTTTCTAGCAGTAAAAATAGAAGCAGAGCTGACTTGTTGACAAGTGAATACAGTTTTGTTTTCTGCCATGCTGTGTTCAGTATCTTGTGCCAGTGACAACAGCTATGGCTTGTATTTTCCTGTTGCAGCAGTGCTCAGGTATTCCACAGCCTGAGCACAGCTGAAGCAGAAAAACACAATTTTAAGGCTTGAGGTATCATTTGTCTTGTACACAGTTATCTCTAGCTGTGTGCTTTATGGTTTTTACACTGGCTTTCTATTACTCTGTAGCCTCAAACTGCTCACTTGTGACTAGGACTTGCTTGGGCTTGAATGTCCTTATGTTCCTTCAGAAGCCGAGGCTGGATTTGTCTTGATGTCTCTTAGGTCTCTCAGTCCAAGCTGGCTGAAGTCAGTGAGGGCTGTACAGAGCAAAACACCCAAAGACTGAACTGATAAAAGTGGTATCTTGCAGTCAACAATTATTGTCCTTCTTGGAAGAGGGAGGGGAGCAGAACTCAGCTGTATCCCTCACCTAGCACTGCGTGTAAGCCAAGAGTTTGACCAGAGCATGGGCTTTACCTGGACTCTGGTTCCTAAAAACCCCACACAATCCAGGAGATTTGACCAACAGTTAAATCCCCCAGTCCCAAATGAAAATATTTACCTGTGTCAGGAGATCTCTGAGTTTCAGGTAATCCAGGGAGACGTTAATCCATGAAGTGAACATGGGACCTTTGCCATAAGTGGCTGACAAGAACAGCAGCATGTTTTATGAGTTCCTGTGTTTAAACGTGTAGATATCGCACTGATTAAATACTGTTTGAAACTTCCTTTTTAAATTTGCTATGTTCTTTAAAGCTAACTCACAAGTTCCCATGCCCTCCTGCCAGTGTTAAAGTGTACTAGCAAGCGTGTTCAGCAGCAGCTGTTCAGTAGTAACTTAAAGCTAAATGTAGCTGCTCTACTGTGCTTCAGTTTACAACCTATCTAATCCACAGCTGGTATGATTTGGGATAATTTTCAGCCAGGCTGGTGAATAACATTAGCTATCATCTTCTGGTTGCGCTGAAGACTTGTTCTGAATTCATACCAGCAAAAAACACATTGAAAACTATGCTAGTCATGATTTATCTAAATCATGGGAAAGTGAAAGTCTTCAGTAGAAATCAGTGGCAAAACTTAACTTGATTTCATGCAAATGGGATGGGAACCATAGGCATAATAGATATCCAGGTGGTACCACACTGGCTGCTGCTAGTCAGTTCTTGTTTCATTAAATGATGTATTTCCTGCCACACTGGCAAAAAAGGTGGGAATGACACAGTCTTGAAATGGATAATAAAAGCGTTTGGAGTATTTATGTTCTTGAGCAGCTGCTAAATGTTTATACAAGAAACTCTCAGAGGCATGTCCAGCTCTTTGCCTAACATAACCATTTCTACTGAGTCTCTTAGTTTGTGTTTGTTTGATAGTTCTTAGTAAGAAGGATTTTGCATACAGACCATTCATCCAGAAATACTCATGCAAAACAGGTAAGGAAGCTGTGCCTCACAAAGTGTTGAAAAAAGCAGACTTGTCTGAAATTGTCCACATCCATATTATATTTGAAAAGAAATCAAGGAAAAGGTATTATCCTTTCCACTTTGATGTTGGCTTCTATTAGCTGCAACAAACAGTCTTTCAAGTAGTCTTTAGCAGCCCAAAAAACAGTCTTGCCATATATGGAACATCTGATTTAAGGTTTGGGGTTTTTTTACAGATAAAAATCATGGTATGCATCCAGATGCAGTTAACTCAGGAAAAGTCCATCAGGAGCAACATACTGTCTGTCCAGCCCTCTTCCCATTTTTCTTAGGGTCTGCATCTCAATTTTAATAGGCTGCACTGACTGGTTTAAAACATTCAGAGATGATATCCTGCTCCTAAAGAAGTCTATGCCAACTCTTCCTGTTCTTTCCAGGAAGCAGACACACTACATACTTAGAAGCACTCTTAGACATAAGAACTAATGGATTCCCAACTTAGTTTTGGCTGTCTTCCTGGTCTCCTTATCCATAATCAAGGATTTCTTGCTTTTCTTATGTTTATTTTCACTTCATCAAATTGTGACTGTGGATTCTTGCTGTGTTACCTTAGCCTGTGTAAGGGAAGTTGCTGGAAGAAGGATGAGTTGTAATTTTTCATTATTTTTATCTCGAGGTGTCCATCCAATGCACCTTTATAGATTTACAGCATGTTTTGGCAGCAGGTACGCTGAGTGTAACAGCAAGGGAAGGATTAGGACGTGGTAAAGTGTGGAGCCAGTGGGGCTGCAATGACACAGTGCCTGTACCCTCAGGGATCTCTGTGCTCTCCCAGAGCACATCTTAGCCCTGGGCACGTGAGAAGACTTGTGAGTTATGAAGAGCTGAGCTGCTCATAAGCACTGGGGACGTGTCAGGTGGGCGACCGCCATGGGACCACGTGCCCCAGCAATGGAAATCCAGGCAGTTGTTGAAGTGCTTTCCCAAGCAAGGGCTCCCCTCAGGCCCAGGGAAGTCAGTCATGATCGATGCATTGTCTTGGCTCTAGCCCAGCTATTCCTTGGCCTTGGCTGCTAATCCTCTGCTCGGTCCTCAGGGTGGATCGCGGGTCGGTGGAGAGTCTTCCCTGCATGCTGGGGGAGGGAAAGGACGGACAAAACAACTTCTGGCACTCAGCTCAGTGATTTGTGTCCGTGCAGCCTGCCTCGTGCCCAGTTTCCACAAGGCAGGCTGCACAAAGGGTTTTGATTCCTACCTTGGTTTATCATCACTCTTCCCTCACTTCTGCACTTCCACGGTGCTCTCACTGCGGGTACTCGGCCACCGCTCTAGGCAGGGGGGATTTATGAGGACACATAGAGCATCCATCACTGGGAACATTCAGCATCTTCCAGAGCTGTACACCTGTGGCTTTGGTCGAGAAATAAAACATAATTCAACCCCAAAGCTTAGCCATCCCAATTCAGAGTCCCTCTTGCAGCGCAAGCTGTGAGACCTGAGTGCATGAATTATAAATACAGCGACAGGCAAAGTGATGGACTGTGGAATAACAGGATAGTGTTTAGATTGCAGATGCTGCCCCAGAATGTCTAACATAAACGCCAAGAAACCTACACACAACTATTTGAATGTGTCTTCACAGGTCTGCTTCTACCACATAAATCTGTTCTGCTTTGCTGTACCTTTCTTCATGGCAAAATGGTTGGGAAAAGAGACTTTCTGCCCTTTTTTTTTCCACCCCATCTGGTGGGGATGCGGCACTAGGTAAACATTCAACTCTGGCAGCATGACAAGAACTGGTGCAGCTGCTTTTATCATCCGTGTCTTTAACTCTTTGAGCAATTTTCTGGACAAATGTTAGCATTCCAACAGTCCTCCTTTTATTTATTGATTGCAGGGATGTGGAGTAGCACATCTGGAAACCTGCTCACTGCCCAGGACTACTGTTTAAATAAACTGCAGCCACCATCTCTTGATTAGGTTAGTCAGAATGGCACATGGCCACAATAAAACCAAAATCAAATCGTGATGTTTCTAATTAGAAGCTGTGTTCCTGTGTTTTGGGGAGGGGTTTATTTTATTTTCTTAAATAACCTGTTTACTGATTTAGATAAATAGTCCTGAAAGAAATGAATCAGTGAATGGTTATTATATTTAGTTAGCTGTTCTTTGTATACATCTCTGGCCTGGATGAAAAACAACCATATGTTTTTTCTTTAGGAAATGTTAGTCCCTGACTTATGCATTCTTTCCTTCAAGAATGTAGGAGGGCAACCAAGTAGAGAGGTTATATCCTTCTCAGGAATTCTCTTCTGAGCTAGGCTTTTGGTTCCCTTCAATCCTAAAATCAAATGGAAGATGACAGTGCAGTTGTGTTGGTTTTTTAACACATTTCAAGATATTTCCCAACAGTAAAAGGACAGCTGTATTTTCTAGTAATGTTTAGAAAGTCTTAAGACTCAACAGTGTGTTGAGATTTAAGTGGCTAGACTTAAAGACATTTGTACTCATCCTGTTTCCTTAGCAGACACTGTATTTTTACCTAACATAGAACCTGCAGTGTGAAAAGATGTTGCCTGAAAATAACAAATATTATTTTTAGAACAAATTTAGCTATTTTAAAATTTTGGTGCTGTCAAAACAAACAAGCAATTCGCTTTTTTCAGCTAGAGATGTCCTGTTTGCCAGGTTTTTTGTGCAATATCTAAACACACCCATTGCTGAAGTTTTTGTGAGCTAAATGAAGCTGATGCCTGCTCACCTTGGTGCTTAGCAGTTGACAGAAGGATTGCTCTCTTCTGTGGTCTTGTTTTATGGCACAGCTGTTTCAAAATGAATTTTGGGTTCTGTCCCAGCTCCATTTATTTCCTTGTACACATGGAAGCTCTTCCTTGTGTCAGTGCTGTCTGCTCTAGCCTAGTTTTAGTGGTTTTCTATTTCCCTGGCTTTATTATTTTTCCTCTTTTAATACTGATACTAAAATTGTTGATGCAGTAGTTTTGCCTGATTTTTAAATTTATTTCTAAATGGCACCTTGGGAGAACTGAGATGGTGACACTCATCAATGAGTTTATAGGGTTCATATTGTCTTACCATCCTCTAAAATCAGCAGACAAGAGAATTGAGAGTGGCATTTTGTGGTTGTGGCAATGTAATAGCAGGGTCTTGCCCCATCACAGAGCCTAGAAACTGTTAGCACTTTGACATTTTTCCCTGGAAGACAAAAGCTCCAAAAGCTACTTAGGAAAGAGCGTTTGTGGCAGAGTCAGTCCAAGATTCCCTGACAAATTATTGTTAGGGAAGAGAGCATGTCAGAGTCTGTGGGATGTGACGTGTTTCCTCCCCAAAGGAGATGAGGGCTTTAGCCCATCCCCTCAGAGAACCACCCCCCCCCCCCCCGAGATGCACAATACAGAGACCCCGAATGGCATTTGAGGCATTTAGTCCTCTTCTTGGACTTAAAACTTCATTATTAGAGCACTGTTTTCTACATAGTCCAGCAAGAGTCTCTGGGCTAAATCCAAGTATATAAGTTCCTCTGGGGTGGGGTGCAGGAGAAATTTATATTCAGGCTGGAAATAGGCTCAGGCTGGCCTGCTCAGGCTGAAATACCTGTGAAAACAAGGAAAGATTTTCACTCAGATTAAAAAAATGCTTAGCACTTAATTTTCAAGCTAACTCAAACTAGTTTCAGGGAAAAAAAAACAGGTATATCTCTTAAAAAAAGAAAATCCAGGTTCATTTATTTAAACTGGAAAACAAGCTAGAAGATAATGCTTAATATTTTAAAATTTTCAAGTTAGAAGGAATTGTCTGTTTTTCAGTTTTCAAGCCATGACACTTCCTCCCTTACCTCTTCGTTCATACATCTTGCTCTGATTAGTTTGGAACTTTACATCAAACTTAATTTTCAATTGTTCTGCTTACATCACTTGCCTGTGAAATTCTATTTCATAGCTGCTAATGAGATCTCTGAATGTAATCTGTTTTGCAGAAGAGTACTTAGAGTAGTTGTTAAGCAGTTTATCAGCCGTTGAGAAATACTAAGACTTTTCCAGCCTTGGTGATCTTAAACCGTTTTTTAAATTAAACATTACACCTTATAAATTGTAAGTCTGCTAGCTCAGTCTTCAAATACAAAGCTACAGTTTCAGGAAGCCTTAATTGCAAGGAGAAAACAAGTAAAACATGCACATATGGCCTGAACACTTAGCCTGCTGGTTAATCTTCTCTATTTATACAGGGTGTTTTTAAAGCGTAATTCAAAATTGTGCATTACAGGAATTTCACTGTGGGATATTCAGGAGTCACAAGCTGTCAAAAATTACCTTAGTCAGCAGTCCCTACAGGAGCCAGCTTCTCTGTTTTTTCTGTTTACCGCAATAACTTGTAACAAGGAGGAGTAATTTGGTGGTTTTAAGGAAATAATTATTTTAGCAGCTCTGCCTTTCTCCTGAGTTGCCGTTCCACTTTCTTTCAATCTCACTTCTGCCGCCAGAGGACTTGGGTGGGGCACATGGCCATGCCCACTCTTCCAGCACCTCTTGCTTTCTGCAGGCACAGGGAGATCACAAAATGATTCAGGATGGAAGGGACCTTAAATCTCATCGAATTCCAACCTGCTGCCACAGTCAGGGGCACCTTCCGTTGGGGCAGGTCACTCCAAGCTGGCCTGGGACACTTCCAGGGATGTGGCAGCCACAGCTTCCCTGGGCAAACCATGCCAAGGCTCTGCCACCCTCGCAGGGAACAATTTCTTCCTTGCATCCTTACAATCTGTCATGTTCCATGATTTTTATGAACATTAAGTTCAGCATTTTCCTTAATTGTTCTTATTTTAAAACATTTGGTAGAAGGCAAATTCTTGCTCTGGAAATAAATGCAGTTCTGGCTAAGAAACATGCCGTATGTACATGTGAGGTTGTTGAACATCTTGAAGGTGTGCTAAATATACATTATACTTATTCTGTGCTAGTATATTATACTTTTTCTTTATTGCATGGGTTTTGTTCTCAGTCTGTGTCTTTGTTCCTGTAGGTCTGTAAAAGCGCTCCAGCTTTTTTTTTTTTTACCTCTCTGGGTTAACAGCTGCAGGAAACAGCTTCTGATCAGAGGAAGAAAACAGGGATAGGGAAATGTGTATATACACCAGAGGCCTTAAAATTGCCTCTCTGTGTGCCTGCAACTCCTGTTCTTTCAACAGTGTGTTACATTTCTTGCAGTGTGATGTTGCCCCTGTCCTGAAGCTCCGAAGCTTAATGAATCTGTAGGATGCAGTCAGTCAGGAATTTTGGTATCCCAATTTAGAACCCATGTGGGTAAGACCAATGAGAGATCCCATCGTGTATCACTTGTTTTGGGACAGTTTTCTTTTGCACTCTCAGAACAGGCATGAGTTTCTGTGTTCATGTACATGTACCAGCCTAAGTGTGGCTGGATGTGCTGTTGCTTGAACAAGGTTGGTCTTTGGTCTAGTGAATAATTTATTATTTTGTTTTCACTTTTTATGTTCTCAGATTTAGTTCTATTTGCTCCCAGCTTGTTTAGGCTGCTAGATGGGGGTTGATATTCTATTTTCTAATACCTGATGTAGTACGGAAAGTCCCCGGTTTTTTTTTTTTTTCTTGTTAGATAATCCTTGCAAAAGTAAAGATCTGTCCCAACTATCAATCTATTCCCTTGGTTTTTGAAATTCAAGTTCTGTTAAATCAGCTTTGGGATCAACTAGTGCTTTGTACCTAACTATGAGATAAACTCAAATTTGATACACTCAGAAATTTTGAAAATCTGAGTTTCCTGCATGTCTCATTCAGTCACCCACTGAACTGATTGAGAGTACAGACTGCTTCTAACTTTTTAATATCTTCTATTGGCCACTTATTTCAGCTTTTGTCTCAAAATAATCTAGGTTCACCAGTTGTTTTTTTTTTTAAGACTTAGCATGACAGCCTGTGGTGAAAAATTGAGTAAGAAGGAAACAAAACACAGTCAACATACCCAGCCAGGACAAATATTTGTGGTGCAATCTTGTAGAAAAAGTAGAAAGGACTACTTTTTCTCATTTCACAGATGCAGTTTTCTTCTGTGTTCTTGGAAAATTCGTTAAAGTCTTCCATGTTCCAAATCAAGCCTCATGTGCACTAGAAATGCAAAGTGTAATGCAGGCTAGTTGCGTTTTCACTTAATGTAGCTCTGTGTTTATTTTAAAACTCACCAGCTGAGTGAGGCTCAGCACACTCCGTCTGCATTTGAATGCATTTAGAAAGATTGGCCACTTTATTGTGAGAAAGGCCTTGTTTACTTAAGTGAAAAAGTTAATTCTCTGTGATAACACGTACAACTCCTAGTCCTGGGACTCATTCACTGAGTGTTTGACTGGAGAAGTGAAATCCGCTTTGTTGCAAAGCAACGCGTTTCACTGAGGCAAAAATTCCATTTCTGTTAAATCGCTTTCCAATTTTCAGGATAATGATGTGTTTAATTTACCACAAAACATGGTAAACTGCTTGCAGGATGAGTCTTGATTAGTCATTTAGACTCATTTAATTTTAATCCTTTTTTTTTTCATTTTAGTGAAATGTGTCTGTGGGGTTTTTGCCTAAGTTTACTGTTAGTTTTCTAACACGTGATTTTGATATTTTAATGCTGGCAAAAACTTCCGAGTTCCTGGTTTTTGAAAGGAATGATGGTTTTACTATCTGCTGTGCTAAGCATGGTGCAGACAGAACCTAGAAACCATTAAGGCTTCAAACAATATGTGGATGGTGTGCTGGACACATTCTCCTATTTCTAATTTTTGCTGTGAGCCAAACAGCACCATGCAGCCGAGATAATTTCCAATAGCATCATCTCTTCCTGAGCTTTCTTGAAGAACTTAAATGGCTTTGCAAGTTTCCTTTCATGGCTTTTTCTTGCTGTCCCAGTGCACTAAGTGCTCTGATCATTCCCCAGTCACGCAGATGTGGTGTGGAGAGCTGAACATGTACCAGAGTAGATGCTGCCACATGTTGGGGGATTCCAGGGAGCCCAAACAGCTCACCTTCCCGATTCCCCAGAACAAGGGACAAGCACATGGTGCTCCCTTCTTCCAAGGCTGCATGGATGGACCGAGGCAAAAGTGAAAGCTGTCTTTAGGTGTGGCAGTCATATTTTCTGGAAAAATCCCTTTACCCAGGATTTCTCTCCTGGGAAGCTGAGAATCCTCAGAGAAAAAAGAAAACAATATTATGTCATTGCTTCTCCTGTGTTTTTCTGCTTTGGAATGTGGTTGGAGATTGTTTATCCAACAGGTGATGGTTTCATTGGTTTTGTGTGAATTATTTTGACTCATTGGCAATCAGGGTCAAGCTGTGTCAGGGCTCTGGAGAGAGTCACGAGTTTTCATTATTATCTTTTTAGCCTTCTGTAAGTATCCTTTCTGTATTCTTTAGTATAGTTTAGTTTAGTATTCTTTAATATAATATAGTATTTTAAAATAATAAATTAGCCTTCTGAGAACATGGAGTCAGATTCATCATTCCTTCCTTCGTTGGGGTACCCCGCAAATACAATATTTAGGTGCATCCCTTGTGGGTGGCTTTGTGTCTTTGAAGCATCAGCACAAGTGAGGGCAATGAGTGGCTTATCATGAGTTAATCCAGAAAGGTGTATTTACCTCTCTTTGCTGGTTATCCAGCATTTGAAAAGCAGAGATTGTCAGGTTAAATGGCATTTCTCCCCACTGTCACCTCCCTGCATTCTTTTTCCTTTCTTCTGTTTGAATTACTGCACAGAGCCAATATTTTTCATCTCACCTCTCCTGGACAGGGAGAGGGAAAAATTGTGAGCACTCGTTACAACTCTTTAAAGTAAAAAATTAGAAATATCATCATATTTCTTGTGGTGATCAGCCTCAAGCAAGCATGGGTGAATGGAGCAGAAAACCTGCTCGTAGCTCTTCAGCAGTCCCATCTTGCTGGGACAAGAGACATCCTGTCCCATGCTGCTGCCTGCCTGACCCACATTCCCCATAGCTTTTTCTTCATGTCACTTCCCCCAGTGTCCCATGCAGAGAGAGGAGCCACAGCCCAGTGCTGGCCCAGCCCAAGGTGGCCTTTCATAACCTCTCTCTGTAACTCATCCTCCACCACAGGCTCCCAAGGTCTGCTCCTTCTCTTCATCCCCAGACACATGTTTACTTGCAGATGTAAGCAAAAAAGCTGAAATTTTTGGAAGAACATCCGTGGGAAGCAATTTTCCCCCTGAACTCAGTGTTACTATTTTGACACTATCCCAGGTTAATCTCTATTTCAGCAATGACGTGTGTGGACGTTTGTGGGACTGTCTGCTTAGTGTATATGTACAGCTGCCACCTAGGAAATAAACTGTGCAGTTCACAGAAACAGACCTCAGCACACAGAGATGGGAAATTCACAATTATAATGACAATAATATATGAATGGCACCATCTTATACATTTTAAAGATGTGATACTCACTGAATGGGAACAGACAAGTCAATCTCTCCCATTTAGATAACATAGTTGAATTTTATGTTCTTTCCTTATTCATCATTTGGTTCCTTCACTCCTCCATCCTTCTAGAAAACCTTTTTTCCAATTTGGACATTCTATGACTGTGAGACATAGTATTCTGGGATTTGGAAAAGAAACCTGCTAGTTGTATGACACTAGAGAAATGCTCTAAATGAGGAGTGTCTGACAAAGAAATACTTGCTGCTTCTGCTGAAAAATAATTCAGGCTATCATGAAAAATCATAGAAATTTTTAATGCAAGTTCACTAAGGGAAAAGTATATGTTTCTTTGTGGCTTTAGCCCTCAGGGCTGTTTTTAAAAGTACTCAGAGGCTTGTGTGGCTGTGTACAGCAATTTTAGATAGGTTGTAACATGTCTGGTTTATTAAGAATGGTTTGGGGTCATCTTGTGTGTTTGGCTAATATTGCAGAATTTACACTAAATTTACTGCAGTTATTTATGCAAAATATTAAAATAGGGGTGATGCTCTGCCATAATAAGAATTAACTGACTTGGGGAAGATTTGCTATTGAAGCAAAACTAAGAAATCTGGAACTCAGCCTGACCGTGGAAACTACTTCTCTCACCACAAATATGACATGTACTTTTTATACAACCTGCTTATTACCAAGGGCCAAATTCTGTCGTCCTTATGCAAGCACAGCTTTCACTGGAAGTTCACTGAGGACGGTAGAATTTGGCCGTGAGCTATTTCTTTTCCATATGAAATTACTTCATTTGTAATTTCCTCTTCTTATATTTCTCAGTAACTGCAGAAATGTGAGCTAGTCATTTAATTTCGACTGAGTAAAAGCTTTGAGGACTCTCTGTGAAATTGCAACTTTGTCTTTCGGTGTAATAGAATAAAGGAGTAAATTTGTGGACGTGATATTTTACTTAGAGAAAAAAAAAACCATATCTGGATAACTACACAGACAGGAAACCAATGTAAATACGTGAGTTTTTCCATCCAAGTAAGATGAGAAAGGTTTGGGGTTTAGAGCCGAGGAGCAGTGACTTGGGATGTTACAAACAGCTGAATTAAAATGGGACTTCTGGGATGTCTCTGTGAGCACTCTGCAGCCACAAGCTAACGTTGATGAGGTCTGGGTTACTAATGTTACTCCAGCTAATTTTGTTGGTGTGCTGCTCAGCCTTGGCTGGTGGAGTCCCTTCCCTGAGCCCACACTGCGCTGCATGGTGCCATGTAGACACTTCCAGGGAGGAAGGGGAATTGGAGAATAAGGGATTCTCCATTCTTTGCCATGAGGCAAAGGTTGGGATCTAAAGGCACTGCCACCTCTGTTCATTTTTGTGACAAAACCCACGGTGTGAATTTTCTGGCCTTGGCTTTGTCTTAGCAAATACATTTGAAACAGCAAGTTTCAGGTTTTAGCTGTGAGATTAGCTTTCTTTTCCAGGCTGAATTGCATTACTGATGCTCTTTGAATGTGACTTACCCAAGATTAATTTCTGAATTATATATAAATTGTTTAATCAGCTGCAAAACTTTACAACTTTCAACCTTTCATTTCATTAGCTGCGAGATGAATGTCAATAAAATGCGTTTGGAAGGCCAGAGCTTGATGACACGTGCAGCAAACGCCGCTGAGGACTCTCTTTCGTTTAATGCAGTAATAATAAACACTTCACAGGCAATATTTCAGCAATCAAGAACACTTTTGCAGGCTTTTCTATCTATATGTGTTTGGCTAAATGACAAAATCGTGAGTTTAAAAAAAAAAAAAAAGGCTAAAAAATGAGTCAGACTTATTGCCTTAATGTAACCTTCCTGGCTGAAAGCGTATTAATTGGCAGAGTGAATTACCTCAGAGCAGAGCAGAGAAAGGCCTCTATTGTGTGATGTGAAATCTATACTCCTTGGCTTGCATGTTCTTTCCTCGGCGTTGTGATCCTTCCCCTCTGATCAGCAGCCTCCAAGCCCAGCCTTGCGAGATTTATAACACCTTTCAATTGGAAGCTCTGTCATTCAGCCATTGGGCATTAAACCACGTTACTGCAAGGGATTTTGTGGTGAAAAAGCCTCCTTTCTGTGCTGAGGCTGCTCCCAGCTTCTTTAAGGGTTAACATGTGGGAAAATGGGTTGTCATTTCTCCTTTTATATAAGAACTTTGTATTTGGAGCCCTTGCCAGGAGCAGATGGGACCCAAGAGCAGAGCCTGCCTTCTTCCCAGCCCCGAGGTTGAGCTCCAGCAATAACCTTGGATAGCAGTGACCCAATCATCTGCCGGGCTGGAAGGACTGGGGCGGTCACACGGGGCGGCCTGCGTTCCATCAAGTGACAGCTCCGTGTAATATGCCTGCCTTGTGGCAAGGACTCCACCAACCTTAGCCCAAAGCATTTCATTATCCTCGCTTTATCCCAGTCCAGCAAATGCTGAATTGGTGGATCTGAGATGGAAGGGGAAAGAGATGCAGTCTTGAGTAAAACAGGCATGGTCATAGTCTGTCTTTTGAGTAAAAGCGGCCATAACTTAAGTATTTCGTGCTCTGCTATCACTTTTTCCTTCTCCTTCCTATGTATTCAAAGAAAGGAATGATCCCTTTTCTCCAAGGGAAGAATTTGGTTAGCAGAAGATGTCTTGCTGATTCTTGGCTGAAAATAAGTGTAATGAATGGACTCATAAAACTAACGTGAACTTGTAAAAATCTTCATTGTCTTTTTTTTGGATTTGACAAAGGAAAAGCTGAAGAGGACAAATACTGAGAGATTACACATGAATAAACATGCTATTTCATGCTCCTTGCTGCTCATCAGAGTTAAGTTTAGAATAGCAAGGAGGATGAAAGCCGTGGGTTAAATAAGTTCAGTCTGATTTCCCGTAAGCGAGTATCCCATTGGAGTGAGCATTATTTGCTGCTATAGATGGTTCCTTCTACGGAGAGAATGAGTCTGAACAGGGCTGGAGACTCACTGCAACCTTCTCACCCGCTCCCAGAAGGTCTCCCCAGGTCAGGGGTGCGACCGGCAGTGGAAGAGCCACGCAGAAAGCTGGGTTTTGCCACTGTTTCCACTCTGTTTGTTCTGCGGGTGAATAAATTGAGGGCTGGAGTCTTCACGTCTGTCAGCGTGCCACCTTTGAAGGTCTTCTTGCAGAGAAATAGGAAAGTCAACCACATCTTCAAATTGGTCCTAATTGTTACAGGAAGGCTTTCTGAGCAGTTCCAAGACCATCTTTTTCCACTGAGCTTGTATTACAAAGTATTTCTGGAATTAGATGGAGCAAGAAAAATAATAACTTTTTTTTTTTTTTTTGGTCTTTCACAACTGGTACTTTATGTCAAGATGACTTTGAAACAAACCCGACCCTGT
Organism: Pyrgilauda ruficollis; assembly: GCF_017590135.1. Lineage (NCBI taxonomy): Eukaryota > Metazoa > Chordata > Aves > Passeriformes > Passeridae > Pyrgilauda > Pyrgilauda ruficollis. The sequence goes on from NW_024527488.1 coordinate 2,028,914, forward strand.
CCTCTGTGTTGAGCTGGCTTGCTTGCTCTGTGAACTGTGACATGCTCAAGTGCTCGGCTCCAAATCGGGTCTGGCAGAGCTCCGATTAGCATGCTGGTGTTTGTAACCTCTAGCACTTTGTACCCCTTCTTTCCCCAGGATCTCCTGCCCTCACTGGCACTGGAACCATTGCTGTCACAGTGGATGATGTCAATGACAACGTCCCCACGTTTGCCTTTAACATGTATTTTGCCACTGTTCCGGAGGATGCTCCCACGGGGACAGATATTTTGCTCGTGAACTCCTCGGACGCCGATGCTTCTACAAATGCTGTTATTAGGTGGGTCGATTACTGTTGCTCCGTGTAACACTGCCTCATATCTTGCCTGAAGATTTCTTTTTCCCCAGTGTCCATCACCTGCGTGCCCTAAAGCTGTAAAACAAAAAATAGAACAGCTTTACGTGTGTAACTAAATTACTTGGGCAAATCTGTGTTTTTGTTGTTTATAGGCTTTTAGGGTTATATTGAGGACAAATAGAGTTGTGGAGTTATTTTTTTACTGAGTGAAAAGCAAGCTAGTTTAATTTGCAGCTGCACCCACTACCTGCCTTGCTGCTGCATTCACACTTTTTCATGTAGTGAGCAATTCTCACTGAAAGCAAATGTGCTCCTTGAGTAAAGCTTTAGTCAGTTAATGTCTTCAGCTTGGCATGAAAATTACCCAAGGTGAATCATAAAGCTTATGCCATTCAGAAAAACAGTAAAAAGTTGGAAAAAGGTTGGAATTTGGCAGTTTTGCATTGGGCTCAGTGGATGGAACTTAACTGGGCACGGGGCTGCACACTGGCCATTCCCAGTTCTACAGACGAGAGTAATGAGGATGCTGAGTGGCAGTGACAAGCTGAAGATTATCCACTGAGGACAGATACATTGCCAATGGAGCGTAAAGCAAGTTTGTATTAGTTCTTAATCTTGCCACATTTAACTATTGTGGCTGCAAACATCACTGTTTCCAAACTCACAAAGCAGGATATAAAAGTAGCTTTCTTATTTACCTTGGTTAGTTCACCTCAGTTCCTTCTTCAAAGAGCATAAGCATACCACTGTGTCACTTTTTTTAAAAGGAAGTAAAATAAAACAGAACTATGTTATGGCAAAACACTGTCTACAAAATACTGAAATATTTTCTTTCCAACTAGCTACAAGCCAGAAATAGAAGCTTGACATCTAGACATCTTTAGATATTTGAAAATCATCCAAAATTACCATTTATTAAATTGTGAAACAATCAAGCTTTTAATTCTGTTCACTCGTAGTCTAAGAAACTATTTCTGGCAAGCTCCTTTATTAAAAAAAAAAGAATTCCATGCAGAGCAGGAATGACTGTAATGACTGCGTCCCGTAATCAAAAATTATCAGCGTGCTCTTGGATTTCTTTAGTGTGGTTAAATTGCTTTAATATCTCTGCCATTAGTCTTTGTCATTCACTCAGTACTGCATCATAGAATTAGTTGATAAAAATATTTTTTTCCCTTCATAAGTAGCTATTAAAACATTGTTTTCAGGTTTTGTTTTACACTGTTTAGGCTCAGGAACAGACTTTGTTTTTCTTGGACAGGGTTTTTCCAGATTCAGCATTTAAAGTAGATCTTAAAGTATGGCTGGTATTACAAAACTGGTGAAAGCCAGAAGGATCAGAACACGTATGGTCGTCATGTCAGAGGTGCTGAGCACTCAGAACTCCTTTTTTTTTTCTGTCTTGTTAGAGTCTGTTCAAAATTAAACCATTGGTTTCCAATAGGGATATTTAAGATCCTTGGCTAACATTTTCATACAAAGTCAAAAAATGTGCTGTGTTTTGAAGGAAGTGAGTAATCTTCTGCAAAGCTGTCACCTGTCCATACGTGCCAACTCTTGTTCTTTTGGTTCTGGTGATAACCTGTGAAGTCATTAAAGGAGGGTGGCGGGGTTGTAAATGGCAATGCACTCTTGAGCAGTCCTGTTAAAGACAGTAGACATAAGAGTCAAAAGGAGTTTAAGTGTTTGGATCAAATTCCTTTTACACCACTTGCCACCATTAGAGTTTCAAAGGGTTTTTGGTTTTACTTAGTTTTTTTTGGGTAGAGTTTGGTTTTTTTGCAATTTGTTGAGACACATGTACACTGTCCAGCTGGTTTGCATGCAGGTACAATTCACAATATCTTGTAACAAATGTAATATTTCTTTATTATTTCCTTTAAAAAAATTAAAAATCATGGTATCTTTCCAGTGCTAACATGTGGAAACAGTGAAGAGAAAGTTTCTGTCTCTGCAATACCCCACTCAGGGTTAAATCACTGCAAATCACAGATGAAATGTGCCTGGTGCTGCTGTTTATAGATCTAAGTGGTGCTTTAGGCTTTGTGCACATTCTTTCTATTCTAGGTGCACATTGCTGTGGCTGGAGAACAGTTGCATATGGCCATCACATTATATCATAATTAAGCAATTAAAGCATGCTCGTGGCGTTGTGCAGAGATTAATGACTGAGCAGGAGAAGTTGCCACAGCTTATTATAAAGGCTGGCTCTCAACCCTCTCAGTGCAGCTTCTGGGCTGTGTTATTACCGCTGTCATAACCTGTTCTGGTCTTAAAGAGGTGAAGATTGGAATATTAATCTCTTTCATTAAAGCCACTTTATTCTGAGTCTTTCATAGAATCATACCTCAGAAAAGCTGCTGCTGTGCTAACCACACGATGCTAACCACAGCTGTGTTGGGTTATGATATTGAATATGAGAATTGTTCATTTGAGCCACTTTTTGTTTCCATTGTTTTCTCAAAAATCCGTTATCTGAATTATTAATAAAGGTAATATTAACCAATTACCTTTAAAAATACATCTTTGAGATTCATGCTGTATGAACACAAGCTGGATAAGCATTCCAAGAGAGGGGACAAACTCTGTGGTAGGAAGCTAGAGGTAGCCCCTACAACATGCCTGTAGTGAGCACACAGTCAGTTCTTATCAGATCACATGGGGATGTGTGCACAGACAAACACACTGACCATTTTGAGGGTTAAACCCTGGTCCCAATTAGTCTCTGTTAACAGAGCTCTGTGGTTACTAATTTGCTATGAATTTCTATAAATTCACATTGAAATCTTGAGTAACAAAACTAAGTATCAGGAAACAATATGGATATTAAATGTTCATTTTATTTTGTAAAGCTGTCATCATTTTATTTCAAAAAACAGTACTTTTTCTAACTATATTCTGCAGGTTCAGTTAATAGGTACATCAGCCTTTTGGAGTAAGAGTTAATGCATTAGCCCAGGGAAATCAACACTAGAGGATGCCTCCAGTAGGCAGTTTTGAGAGTATGTCCAGGGCTATCTTCGAATATCTAAATGCTCAGTCAGCTCACGTATTGGAAATCTGTGTTAAACAGCTATGCTTGGAAATCCCCAGAACTGTTATTTATGACAGGCCTTGAAATTTGAAAAAGTCAAACAGTGAAGACAGATGGAGAGTCAGATGAAAATGTGACAGTCTCTATTGATACCCATCAGCATGGTGATCTGAAGAGTATAGAAAATGGTTATTATCTTAAGGCAGCAGACTGCCTTTTGAAATACTAATCCAGTTTTTCTTCCTTGGTTTTCCTCTCCAACAGCTACAGGCTTCGGGGCGGCAATTCCCAATTCACCATCAACCCTTCTACGGGACAGATCATCACCAGCGCTCTCCTCGACCGGGAGGCGAGGGAGAACTACACCCTGGTGGTGGTGGCCAGTGATGGGGGCTTCCCCAGGGCTCTCTCCAGCTCCACCAGCGTGCTGGTGTCCGTGGCTGACGTGAACGACAACCCTCCCAAATTCCAGCACCACCCCTATGTCACCCACGTGCCGTCACCCACCCCTTCAGGTAACCCGATCACCAGCACTTCTTCCATAAACGAAGAATCATGGCATGGTTTGGGTTGGAAAGGACCTTAAAGATCTTCTAGTAGCAACCCACGTGCCATGGGCAGGGACATTTCCACTAAATCAGGTTGCTCCAAGTCCCATCTCAACCTGGCCTTGAGCACTTCCAGGAATGGGCATTCACAGCTTCTCTGGGCAACATCTTAATGGAATGCCCAGCTGTGCCACCAGAAATCTTTGTGAGATGTTTCTCGGCAGCTGTTTTTCTGGTATTATCTCTGTGCTGCATGGGAATGAGGAGCAAACCTCAAGTTACCATCCACAGTTTAGCAGGTTTTTTCTATTGGGCTCCTCCCATCCAAATTCAATTATGTTCCTGTAGTTACATAAAGTACACATACTGTAAATGATCACCCACTCAAAAAAGTTACTATTTAGCTAGGGTTAGGAAGACAATGGCCTGTTTTTATTTCGGGATGTCTCCTCTGAGCAATTCCTAAACAGGATTTTGACAGCCTCTTCCAAAAATGCCATGTCTATGTCAGATGTGTATTATGTTGCCTTTTCTTGAGCCAAGTAGCGAAGTAAAATAAAGTAATCAGGCTGCAGTCTTCCTTTTGTGAGCCTACACCCAAATTGAAGTTGCTTCACTCAACACAGGAGTTAATTTCTGGTTCAGTTAATTTCTGAATGTTCCATGTTTTCACATCCATACATATACATGGATATGTGATTCCTACAGAATGGATTCCATGACAAATGGTTTACAAAACAAATTTTCTTTTAACAGAAAGAAAGATTATTTCCATGTCTTGGATTTTGTCTCTTAATTTTAAACAATTGCAAGTATTTCTCCTTTTTATGGAAGAATGAATTTGTTTACAATTCTTCTCTGTTTCCAGAACAACATTATGAAATTGTTTTATTATTGCATTGGTGAAACTTTGTGTAATCTGACTAGTGCCTTTGCCTGATTGTTTTTGGGATGTTTCTTTAAATTCTTTTCACAAGGGGTACACAGAGGTTGACCTGATGTTTTCTGGCAATATCTTTTGGGTGCTTTTTGTATGAAATCTCTTATAACTAGAAACCTAAGCTATGTTTACTCTGTTTTTAACTTAGCAAAAACGTAGGGATTTTCCACTTTTCTTACTTATAACTTCCTTTTGTTTTTGGTATTTTTTAATCGAGTTTAAAAAGAGGAATTAGTAATAATATTAATATTATAATTTGAATAACTGAAGGACAAAATCTCCTTTCTTCCTGTCCCATTTCTCACGAGGGTTTGAATACTGTTCTTGTCTAAATATTCCGGCCCCTGGAGTACAAATCACTGCACATGACAAATAGTGACATGAAATATAGTTTTAAGGGATGCTGTCAAAGTCATTCCTGCCTGTAAATGATTTTCCCTTAAGAGGTTGAAAGCAGCATGATTTTTATATAAAACTGGGCATTTTCTAAATTTTAGTAACAGTAAAGCATCAACAGTATTCTGCAAATTTGTTGGACAGTATCAAATTTGAAAGACGTATCATGCTTTAGATCTGTAAAATCCAGTGAGGAAGAACACCCTGGGTTCTACTTGTAAGTGGGCAAATACTGAGGCTAATGCAAGTGGTGCACATACAGTCAAGCTTATTGTGAAGCATAAATTCAAAAGGCCTGAAAACTCTGAGTGTAGTCATGTTATTGTACCTGTGTGCTATAGTTTTGTATTTCTGTTTTACCAGTGTGCTTTTAAAAATGGAGTCCTCTTAGCTACTGTCCTTGGAATACTCTCAGAAAATTAGAAGTAAGGGGCTAGTGGGGAGAATGAAGCAGCACCTGGGGAATAGGAGGAGAAGGGATTGCAAGGGACAGTGGTGTAGGGTAAATATCCGTGGATGCTGCCTGTTCACTTATGTAACATTAATAGTCCTTGAATTCCAGGGTGGAGTTTTTTTCATGGATAAATAGGCTAAGAGTAATTTTAAAAATCAAAATAGCATTCAGTCTTACTGGGTTTATGGTTTTTATTGTTTGAATGTTCTAGAAGCAGGATGCTAGGCCTCCAAAAGGCTGCAGATCTGTTTCCCAGTTACTGAGATCTGTACGTCCATCTCTCTAAATGCAGTGTCCTGTTTTTCAATTCAACAATTTTTGGCTGCGTGCATGTCTTGTGGACTCACAGACTCACCTGTCCCTTGCTGAACTCACTTTTTTGTGAAAAAAGCAGTTCATTTTCAGGGCAGTGTGAGGAAAAGCGTGCTGCTCCAGGATGTGCTCCCGAGTGAAAGGCTGGCATGATGTTTCTCACAGTCAGTGCATTCATTAAAGGACTGACCTAGCTTTGTTCTACATTTCAGGCTCATTTGTGTTTGCTGTGACTGTCACCGACGCAGATGCCGGCTCCAACGCCGAGCTCCATTATTCCCTCGTGGGGAAGAACTCTGAGAAATTCCACATTGATCCAGCAAGGGGGGCAATCCTGGCTGCAAAACCACTGGCGGGAGAGTCCGAAGTCACCATTTCTGTTCACGTGAGGGATGGTGGCCGGTACCCCAAGACAGACTCTACCACTGTCACCGTGAGGTTTGTGGACAAAGCCGAATTTCCTCATGTTCAGGCCGAGCAGGAGACCTTCACCTTCCCTGAAAACCAAGCAGTTGGGACACTTGTCACCACCGTGTCTGGATCTTCAGCCAGAGGAGGCTCCTTGTCCTATTACATTGCCAGCGGTAACCTGGGCAGCACCTTCCTGGTGGACCAGGTGACAGGACAGCTTTCTATTGGGCGGGCTTTAGATTTCGAAGCTGTGCAGAAATACGTGGTGTGGATTGAGGCCAGAGACACGGGCTTTCCCCCCTTTTCCTCCTACAAGAAATTGGAAGTATCGGTGATTGACGTCAACGATAATGTGCCAGAGTTTGAGCAAGATCCCTTCATTGCAGAAATAGCAGAGAACCTGTCCCCGCGGAAGATACTGACAGTGGCTGCTGTTGACAGGGACAGTGGTCTGAATGGACAGCTAAATTATGAAATAATTGAGGGCAATACCGAAAACAGTTTCAGTATCAATCGAGCTACTGGTGAGATCAGAAGTGTCCGGCCCTTGGACAGGGAGAAACTGTCTCAGTACACGCTAACCATAAAAGCTTCAGATAAAGGCACTCCACTCCAGAGCACAACTGTCAAAGTTATCATTAATATTTTAGATGAAAATGACAATGCTCCAAGGTTTTCACAGATATTCAGTGCTTCTGTGCCTGAAAATGCTCCTCTGGGTTTTACAGTAACACGAGTCACAACGTCAGATGAGGACATTGGGGTGAACGCAGTCAGCAGGTATTCCATAAGGGATACGAGTCTCCCATTTACCATAAATCCCAGCACTGGGGACATCACCATCAGCAGACCACTGAACAGAGAGGACACCGACCGCTACAGAATCAGGGTCTCTGCGCATGACTCGGGGTGGACGGTGAGTACAGATGTCACTGTATTTGTCACAGATGTCAATGACAATGCCCCACGATTTACAAAACCGTCCTATTACCTGGAGTGTCCCGAGCTTCCTGGGATTGGGCTGAAGGTCACCCAGGTTTCAGCCACCGATCCAGATGAAGGGTCCAATGGTCAAGTCTTCTACTTCATAAAATCCCAGTCCGAGTTCTTCCGCATTAACGCAACCACGGGAGAGATTTTCAACAAGCAGTACTTAAGGTACCAAAACTCTAGCGGTTCCAGCAATGTCAACATCAACAGGCACAGCTTCATCGTGACCTCATCAGACCGGGGCAGTCCCCCGTTAGTGAGTGAGACCACCGTCACCATAAACGTAGTAGACAGCAATGACAACGCACCGCTCTTCCTCGCCCCTAAATATTTCACTCCTGTGACTAAGAACGTGAGGGTTGGCACAAATCTGATTAAAGTTACTGCGGTGGACGACAAGGACTTTGGCTTGAATTCTGAAGTGGAGTACTTCATCTCTGAGGAGAGCAAAACTAATAAATTCAGACTGGACAGGAGTACAGGCTGGATTTCTGTGTCATCTTCACTAATGGCTGATTTGAACAAAAACTTCCTGTTTAAAGTGAAAGCCAAGGACAAGGGTAATCCCCCACTCTCATCCGAGGTAGCTGTTGAAATAGTAGTGACAGAAGAAAATTACCATACACCTGAGTTTTCCCAGAGCCGCATGACCGTTACTATCCCGGAGAGCTACTCTGTTGGAACAGTGGTCAGGACGGTTTCAGCACGAGACAGAGATGCTGCTATGAACGGATTAATCAGCTACAATATTTCCTCTGGAAATGAAGCTGGAATCTTTGCTATTAATACCACCACTGGTACACTGACACTAGCCAAACCACTTGATTTTGAGTTACACCAAAAGCACGAGCTGGTTGTTACTGCCGTGGATGGAGGGTGGGTATCCCGAACAGGCTACTGCAGTGTCACTGTCAATGTCATTGATGTCAATGATAACTCCCCGGCATTCAGCCCTGAGGAGTACTTTCCCACCGTGCTAGAAAATGCCCCCAGTGGGACAACTGTTATTTGTTTAAACGCCACTGATGCTGACTCTGGATCTAACGCTGTGATTGCATATGCCATCCAGTCCTCAGACAGCGACCTCTTTGTCATTGACCCCAACACGGGAACCATCACCACCCAGGGATTTTTAGACTATGAAACAAAGCAGAGTTACCATCTAACGGTAAAGGCTTTTAATGTTCCAGACGAAGAGAGGTGCAGCTTTGCTACTGTCAACATCCAGTTAGAAGGTACAAATGAATATGTGCCCCGTTTTGTGTCCAAGCTTTATTACTTTGAGGTTTCAGAGGCAGCCTCCAAAGGTACTGTTGTAGGTGAAGTTTTTGCAAGTGATCGTGATATGGGCATTGATGGAGAAGTCCACTACCTCATCTTTGGCAACAGCAGAAAGAAAGGCTTCCAGGTAGATGAGAAAAGTGGCCAGATCTACGTTTCAGGACCTCTTGACAGAGAAAAAGAAGAACGGATCTCTTTGAAAGTCCTTGCAAAAAATTTGGGGAGCATTCGTGGCGCAGATATAGATGAAGTAACTGTTAATATCACAATCCTGGATGCCAACGATCCTCCTGTTTTTACCTTGGGAGCCTACAATATACGGATCAGCGAGGGTGTTCCTCCAGGCACCCATGTCACGTTCGTCAGTGCCTTTGATTCAGATTCTGTCCCCAGCTGGAGCAGGTTTTCCTATTTCATCGGGTCTGGCAATGAGAACAGCGCCTTTTCCATCAACCCACAGACGGGACAGGTGACGGTCACTGCAGAGCTGGATCGAGAAATGCTGCCTGTCTACAACCTCTCTGTGCTGGCCATCGATTCGGGAACACCGTCTGCGACGGGAAGTGCCTCTCTAGTGGTAACTTTGGAAGACATCAACGACAACGGCCCTACCTTGTCCACCAGCCAAGGAGAAGTCCTGGAGAATAACCGTGCAGGAACTCTGGTCATGACGCTTCAGTCGTCGGATCCCGATCTCCCTCCCAACCAAGGTCCTTTCACGTATTACTTGCTCAGCACTGGCCCTGCCACCAGCTACTTCAGCCTCAGCACTGCTGGAGTCCTGACAACGACAAGGGAGATTGACAGGGAGCAAATCAGCGATTTCTACCTCTCAGTGATTACCAGAGACTCTGGCGTTCCTCAGATGTCTTCCACAGGAACTGTGCAGATCAAGGTAATAGACCAAAACGACAACCCGTCTCAGCCCAGAACAGTAGAAATCTTTGTTCATTACTATGGCAACCTCTTCCCAGGTGGAATTTTGGGCAACGTAAAGCCGCAGGATCCAGATGTGCTGGACAGCTTCCAGTGCTCCCTCACCTCAGGAGTCACCAGCCTTTTCAGTATTCCCGGGGGCACCTGTGAGCTGCACTCTCAGGCAAGGTCCACGGATGGCACGTTTGACCTGGCCGTCCTCAGCAATGATGGGCTGCACGGAGCCGTCACCAGCAGCGTCCGGATCTTCTTCGCGGGCTTCAGCAACGCCACCATCGACAACAGCGTCCTGCTTCGCCTGAGTGCCCACAGCGTGCGGGACTTCCTGACCAACCACTACCTGCACTTCCTGCGCATCGCCAGCTCCCAGCTGACGGGGCTGGGCACGGCCATCCAGCTCTACGGCCTCTATGAGGACAGCAACCACACCTTCCTGATGGCAGCCGTGAAGCGCGGCAACAACCAGTACGTGAACCCCAGCGGCGTGGCCACCTTCTTCGAGAGCATCAAGGACGTCCTCTTCCGCCAGAGCGGGGTGCGGGTCGAGGCCGTGGACCACGACTGGTGCCTGCAGAGCCCCTGCCAGAACGGAGGGAGCTGCCTGAGGAGGCTGGCGGTGGGCCCCGCCCTGAGGACCCACGAGAGCGTCCCCGTCATCATCGTGGCCAACGAGCCGCTGCGGCCCTTCGTGTGCAGGTGCCTGCCGGGGTACGACGGCAGCCTGTGCGAGACCGACATCGACGAGTGCCTCCCGTCGCCCTGCCACAACGAGGGCACTTGCCACAACCTGGTGGGGGGCTTCTCCTGCAGCTGCCCTGAGGGTTTCACCGGCATGGCTTGCGAGAGGGACGTCAACGAGTGCCTTTCCAACCCCTGCAAAAATGGTGCTGCCTGCCAGAACTTCCCAGGAAGCTTCAACTGCGTTTGTAAAACTGGGTACACAGGTATGCTTTTACTCCTCTATATACCTTATAATCCAGAAAAGATGGCAAGAGTGCCTTCTTAGCCCAAGATTGTCTGAGTACAAGCATCCCCAGTGGATGAAGAGATCATGCAAAATGCGGTATTAATAGTGTGAAAACTCAGAATACCCAGGTGCCTGAAATTTTATTTTATTTAGCTCTCTCCCAAGGCAAATCTCAGTTATCTGATGTGCATTAGAACAGAAAGATTTTTGTGAGGGCTAATCAAATTTTTTAAGTGTGTGGAAACCATTTCCAATGCTTAAGTATGATTTTTCTCTACATGTTATTGTTATGCATATTGTGGGAGCATTTCAAGTCTGCTAGAAGTGTGCCAAGCAAGAAAATCAGCCTCTGCCCCAAATTATTTGCAGACCAGAAAACAGATGAAGAATATAGGAAAAAAACAGAATTCAGGCAAAATGATCAGCCTCTCTGTTCTGTATTTTGTCCCTTTGTAATTTATTTTTTTCATTAAGTGCAGAAATGTCTGCAGCATTCCTACCCCTTCTGAGTATTTTTCTGTGATATTTATTCCACATTCAAACACAGCAGCATTGTAACCCAGAAAAGCAGGCTGGTCTGTGCTTCTGCCACAAGTAGGATATTTAAGGAAGGTCTGAACAATTTTATCCAGTGCTTATAGCCACTTTTCATAGCAAGCAGAAAACAAAAATCTAACCAGAGGAGATTAGGTGAAGCTTTCATTGCCTTTTCTAAGGAGTATTTCTGCATTGAAGAAGCCCCAGGGCAACCCAGCTCAGCACAGCTGTGTGAGGCTTGCCAGCACCACAGTTCGCTTGTAACCCAGAAGGGATCCACTGTTCCTTTGGGTTTTTTACTTAAAGCGGGTCTGTGCAGGGGAGAATGGAGGAGAACGTTAATTCCAAAGTAAAGGTTTAATTACTTAATTTAAATCACAGCTGCAGCATCAGATACATATTCAGTGCAGTATCAAGGACACTGATGAGATCTTCTGCGTGAACCTCACAAATGTGCTCCTGAGCCTCAGGTCAGGAGCAATTGCTGTTAATTGACAAGCAGTTCTAATTAAGTTACCAATCCAGGATTTTATTTCGTGTTGTATTAGCATATCAAATTATTTTGCCAGGAGCATAGCAAAATAATTCTAGAGCACCTATGCCCTGTAACTCTTGAGGTCATTAGCACCAGAGAGTACATGGGCATGTGTTTGCTGTTGCACTGAAGCAAAACACTTCATTAACTCTAGCAGCGAACTACAGTGTGTGCCTCTAGACTGTAATATGAAACATTTATGAAGCATCCAGCTGATTTCTTCTGGTATTAAATTCATACATTAATGCTCAACCCTTATGTCAGCTAAAAATCAAGCACTGCATGTGACAAGTTTAAAAAAAAATGAGTATTTTTACTAAGAGAATGTGATGAGAGACTCTTAAGAGTTTGAAGTGTTGGATTTCTTTCATGCCATGAATTAAATGTGGCATCTGATAGGAGCTTTCTTAAACTCCTTGTCAACACAAATAACCTTAAAATAGACTGCCAGTGAGGCAGACGTTTCTATTTGGGAGTCAGATGTTGTTTAATCAGTTGGCCATTGCAGCATCAAGAGTTATTAAAGTGTCCTGAAATTAATTGATCAAGACAGAAAACAAATGGCACCAGTGTAATTAAAAGAGAAAATATCTTTGGAGTTTAGTATCAACAAAGCTTATTAGATAAGATCACAGTTATCACACAGTATATTTAGACATTTTATGTCTGCAAAAGCATATTTGAAATTCTTCAAACTAAATATTCAATAGGTTCTGCAAACAAATGTCAGTGTACTGATTGTTTGAGAATGCTTGACATAGAGGCTATTATGTCATTATTATACTGCCAACAGAAAGAGAACACAGCTGCTTGGGCTCTTAATTTGCATTCATATGTGATTAAAGATAGCCACAGTAGATGTAAAAATAAATCCTCAAACTGTTTCTTCATGAATCTAAGCCTCGAGTGTCTCAACAACAAAAAAGAGGCATCCAAAATAGTGGATTTCTAATTCAGTTCCCCATATACTTAGTTTGCTGCTTCTGTTGGAATGAAAGTACAGTCTCATAATTGAATTTGCATGCTTGGTAAAAAAAATAACATTTATATGGTAGTAGATGCATGCAAGTAGAAATTAGAATTTTCTGGGACAGACTCTCTGTTCACTGTAAATTAGAGTACATGAGCTTTAGACCTTTATAAAGGTGTACCTGAAAACTGAGAGTCGTACTTTTCCTTGATTTATTATGTTTTGTCAGCTGCATTTCACTTCATCATACTGCAAAAGGTAATGTCATTTTTTTCACTGGGTAGGATTATAAAGACTGATTACCTCAGAGCAACATCATTAGGGTTTGAACAATCTATTATAATTATATCTCTTAATGATGAACAGGTTTTGTTTTTAAAATAATCGCTTTCTGGAGGGAATATGCTTGGTGATTTACAGTAGTTGTCTGCCCTTCCTTTGAACCCTTCATTTCCTGTTTTCCAGGATTCATTAAGATGAAGGAATGTAAGTTTGTGAAGTTGTTTCAAATGCAAGATTAGAATGCTAGAGCGACCACTTTAAAAGATGGACACAGAGAACCACAAAAACTAAAACTCCCAAATCAGCTGAAATCTTAACTGAAGACCATTCAGCTGGTATCTGTTCCTCCTACATTTTTCAATTAACAAAAAAAAAAAAAAGTTTGAGGAACTTAGATTTTTGCATAAGCCCCTGCCTGTGATAACATCAGCTGGAGGTGATGAATGGTAAATGTTGAATGCTGTCTGTTACCAATTATCCAGCATTCTCCTAATTTTCACGGTCTTGAGAAAAAGATCTTTCTGATGCAGAAAAGAATACCTTGCTTCTTTCAGAATTTCAGCCAAGAATTTATCTATAAACTCAGCTAACTTCAGTTTTCATCTATGCCAATTTGGATGGGACTTTGAGCACTTGGTCTTGTGGAAGATGTCCCTACCCCTCGTAGGGGGTTGGAACAAGATGGTTTTTAACACCCTTTCCAACCCAAACCATACTATGATTCCATAATTCTGTTATTCTAACCATGCTTCTATTGGTTTCAAGAGCTCTTCAAACAACAGTTAAGCATAAAGGAGATGCTTGTTATTCGTTGGTTAAAGTAAGTGCAGCTGCAATAAATATCCATATTCTCTTGCTGACTCAGCAAATGTGCCAGCTTTAATGTTAGCTGAGAAAGAGTATTTAGTTAGATTGAGCTGCAAAAATCTGAGTAAGCCTGTTTAGCTCCGCTTGATTTTTTGTGAAAACTGAGCAGCATCACTGAGCTATTTTAAGCATATCTGTCTCACTCTTGCTATGTGCTCTCCTTCATGAGTCAAAGACCACTACTACAGACCATAAATTGAAAACAAAGAAAACAGCAAAATCTCACATAAAAAGTTAGCTCATCCTTCAGTCATGCCCATTAGAGAATAAAACATAAATAAATACCCCCAAAGCATAATTAGATTCAGACACTGGAAAAGTTTCCTGGATTTATGGTGCATCTACAAGTGACGTATTAACCGCAGGAATCCTCCAGCGCTCCATTTCCACCCTGCTTGTAGTCACACATGGAGAGCTGCTGCTCATGTGGAAGAGCTGCTTGCAACCTGTAGGTTAAACAAAAAAGTAGAAGAGGGGTGAAAAACAAGAGGTTTTCTTCATTAGGTGACCCAAGTTGTTAAACTCTGAAAAAGGTAGCATTGTTCATAAAGCACAGTCCTGGTTTGCTACAGTTTTAAGTTGCACCAGCAACCTCTGAGGACTGGTGCATTCCTGTCATGGGAGATGTAAAATTACAAGATATATGGGACATACAAGAACGGACACCCTCTGTGCAAGCTCATGTTGTACTTTTAACTTAAACGTACGCATATGGTGTAAGAAATAAAACAATTAATTATCGATGCAGAAAGAAGCATTAAGACAATCTTAGCCCTTGTTTTATGCATATAGTCTGGCTGAGGTGAAGTTCAGGAGAAGTCTGGAAGACTGTGGCTGCTTTTGTGAATTTTTGCAGTGGAGCAGGGAGGATGAACATAACGACACTTTGAAGTTTTTGCTGAGCATGGTCAGTGAAGGCTGGCACTGCTGGCACCAGGAAGACAGGTTCCAAGAGTGGGATGTAGTGGAAGTGTTGCTAAACTCATCAAAGCCAAGCATTGGAAACCTCAGAAATGAAGACCAATATTTTTGTAGTTCATGTTTCCATGCAGAGAAAATTTTAGTTTCATACATAGAATATGTGTGTGTGTATTTGGTGTCTGTTAAAATCTTCACTTTTTCTCTTGGTTCTCTTCCTTGCTGAAATGAATTATATGATTTCAGTTTGTTCTCTGGGGAATAATATTCACCACATGTGACAATGTCTGCTTAGAAAAGGACTGTATCCAGGGTAGCTTGTTTTAGCTCCAGAGGACTGTGGTCTCTCCAAGTCAGGAAG
This sequence comes from Pyrgilauda ruficollis, assembly GCF_017590135.1. Classification (NCBI taxonomy): domain Eukaryota; kingdom Metazoa; phylum Chordata; class Aves; order Passeriformes; family Passeridae; genus Pyrgilauda; species Pyrgilauda ruficollis. The sequence goes on from NW_024527488.1 coordinate 2,043,990, forward strand.
GAGGTTGTAATTGATGAGGAAAAATAAGAAAAATCATATAATGTACAATAGCAGCCTCTGTTCAGCATGACCTGCTTGTGCAGGGTCCAGCGAGGGCTGTCTGTATCTCCATTGCACTCAACAAGGAGAAAAAAAATTATACATTTTTACAGTTCAGTTTTACAATGCTGAAATAATTCAGCATTGCTTTTAATTGCATGATCTCTCTTTTATAGATACCAGTTAATAAAATAATTCAATTAAAACAACAGTCCACCAGTACCTATAATCACAATGAGACACTTGAAATGTAGAGTTACTTTCTTTGGGCCACACATTATGCCTATGGCAGGGCTGGGAGCAGCCCAGCATCCTGTCTGTGATTCCTCTTTCCATCCCAGAGCTGGTCCCTGGCACCCTCTCTCCTGGCCATGTGTTCATAACCTCATTACCTACAACACCAGCCTGACTTTCCTGTTTCCCTGAATAGTCTGACCTGGAAATTGCTTTTGTTCCCTCAACACAGGGAAAACATGTGACTCCACTGTCAACTACTGTGAGTGCAACCCCTGTTTCAATGGTGGGTCCTGCCAAAGTGGGCTGGAGGGGTATTTCTGCCACTGTCCCTTTGGTGAGTACCCTTCTGTCCTTCATCTCCCCTTTCCCTAGTTATATTTCTATTTATTTTTACCTGCATAAATGATTTCTGGCTTGAAAATGCTTCAAGGTCTGGAAAAACTGGATGTATTTGGAGGCTCAATTAACTCATTTTTCTTTAGAAGAAAATTAAAAAGCGATGTGGTCACTACAAATAACTGTGTGTCACTCCTAGTAGCTGGTCCTTTATCTCTCACAGAAAAACACAAAAGACCCAGCCAAACAACTCAGTGCCTGAAAATTAGAAAGAATATTTCTGATTAGATAGATGGATAGATAGAGATAACTTTCCAAAAGTAAGAGTAGATGCTTGAAATACTTAAATCAAGACTATTGGCTTCCTAAAGAAGAAACTTGACTCAACCACAGCTGGATCAGGGCTGAAGTGCCTTCACCACCAAGAATATCCAAAGTTCAGTCTGAAGGAGGAAGTATGATGATAACAAAGCTCTCCTGATGAATAACAGGCACTTTTAGTGGAGCTGAAGAGTAAGACCACTGTAAATAACATCAGTATTTTACATCAGAGAAGCATGTAGTAGTGCCAAAATAGTTTCATAATTTTTAGAATTTAATTATCCCAGATTTGGTTTGTGGAACTGACCCAATAAAAACATAGAACAACATGGATATTTTAAGGCATCATTACATGATTGCAGCAAGATTGATTCTAAATGCAGAATCAAAACCTTAGTAATGAAGACCAATATTTTTGTAGTTAATACATAATTACCATGGTTCATATGGAAAAGTATAAAAGTAAATGTAACAAATTTATAAAAAACCAAATGTCCAGAAATCATCTACAGTGTTTTAAGGTTGCTGACAACCCTCTCACAAAAGTATAGTTCTCAATATGCATTTGTAACTAATGCTGAATATGTGTTTCTATTAGCATGTGGAATAATTTCTCTATTCTATTTTATTTCCTTTATTGCACATTTCCTCAGGGTAATTAATTTCCCATTGTAAATGTAACTAATATTCATAAATTAAATCAGGGGTTTTTTCCCATTGTTGCTGCAGTAAAAGAAAAATCAAGGGAGATTATGTGGCAGAGATCTGAAAAGAAGTATGTAGAATGCACCAAAATATGAATATCAGTAAAAACATGAGGAGGCATAATATTTTAATCACACATATGCTTATTTCATAAGTATAAAAAATGAACCACCCAGTGAGAAACAGTTCAGATAACAGCCGCAGAGCGAAAAATAAACTCAACTTGCACATTTATTTCCATAGCTGGATTAATAAATGCCTGATGACGATTAACAACCATGTCTTGACAGAGCTGTCAAGCTGGCTTGGTTTGGTGTTTTCCAAGGAAGCATGGAACTCGACAAAGTGCTTTTCAATAGATGCATCTGTCCTCTGTAATTCAATTTTCAAGTTTAAATGTAATGTACCTCAGCCCCCAGCTGTGGGTAATAGCATTCTTCTGTTGGTTGTGTGATTTTAATGTGCATTAGGGGTTCCACAGCCATGTGGAGAGCACATCCATACTTCACCCCTGGGAGAAGGCGCGGTGAGGAAAAAACTCCTCGATTCCAGACTTGGCTTTTTGTTTTCTAGGTGTTTTTGGGAATCACTGCGAGCTGAACAGTTACGGATTTGAAGAGCTGTCCTACATGGAGTTCCCCAGTATGGATCCCAACAATAATTACATCTACATAAAGTTTGCCACCATAAAGAGTAACGCCTTGCTGCTGTACAACTACGACAACCAGACTGGGGAGCGGGCGGAATTCCTGGCGCTGGAGATAGTGGAAGGGAGGCTGAGGTTCTCCTACAACCTGGGCGGTGGCACGTACAAGCTCACCACGGCTAAGAAGGTGTCTGATGGACAGTTCCACACCGCCATCGCCCGCCGGGCTGGAATGGTAAGGAGTGCTAAAATGAGGATTTTAAGGCGAGTTCAGCCAGATCGCTTTGGCTTCCAGGAGAACTCAGAGGAAGGTGAAATTAGTGATGTTGCGTTTGCTAGCAGAAACTCCAACTTTGGGAAAAAACTCCTTCGTTTCTGCCTTATTCCAAGTGACTCAAAGCCCTGTGGTGATTTGTTTAGGATGATGATGATGATAAAGTGTAATGAAAAAAACATGTGCAAAGTGCCCCCAAACTCTCAATGTGAAAAATGAGAGCCAGGAATAATTGATGACATAGATGATTACACACAGGGCTAATTAACTGCTGTATATTACAGGGATGATTATCAGGGAATGCTAATTAACCAAAGTAATTGCAAAAAGCCTCAAAATAATTTTTCTCAACATTTGGAAAATAGAAGTGGACAGACTTAAAATTCTAGGCATCCATGACCTCCTTGAGCTAATTCAGAGATTTTTCCAATCTTGTCAGACTGGGAGCCTGATTTTCCTCTGTAGCATACATGTGAATAGTTAAAAGGTGCTACATTAAGAGAATTTTTTGAGAGGAAGGAGGGAAGTTACTTCTCTCTCGTCCCCCAGAATGCATCTGAATCTGAGGAATTCTGCCAAAAACTGGGACAACTGATTACCATATGCCTGGCACTCTGACCCCTCTCCTGCCTTCATTTTTTTTTCTCCAGTAAATGTTTTCTATTCCTCTTCTCTCATTTTTTAATAATATTTCCAAAGTAGAACATAAACCAAATGCTCTTTGAATCCAAGCCAAGTTTTTTGACTCCGCAGTGTTTGAGTTAGAAATGAAACCAAATCTATTTGCCATCCATAATCAGTAACTATTGCCCAACAGTTCCCTTTTCAGGCAGAAATGGCCAGCATACGTGGAATTCATGTTTGGAATTAAAGTCATAGAGCAATAAGATATGGTGGGGTTCCCCATTTTGGTTTGTGTATGTCAAGCTAGAAGTGATGGAGGGAATAAAAGCAGTAAACTCTTCTACCCAGTGTGGCTCCGTTGCAGAGCCCTAAACTCTCATTTCCATTTGTAGTGCAAGACCTGATATCTCCATTTATTCTGGGTCTTGGTCTCTTCTCCCAAGTTACAAGCAACAGGAGAAGAGGAAATGGCCTCAAGTTGCAGCAGGGGAGGTTTAGATTGAATATCAGTAAAGAGTTCTTCCCCAAAAGGGTAGTCAATGCCTGGAAGAGGCTGTCCAGCAAGTGGTTGAGTCACCATCCCTGGAGGTATTAAAAAGATGTGTAGTTGTGGCACCTGGGGACATGGTTTAGTGGTGGCCTTGACAGTGCTGGCTTAGTGGTTGGACTCCTGCAGATCTTTTTCAACATTAAGGATTCTATTGTATTCCAGTCTTCAGCTGGATTTGCAAATCCAATTTGTGTGTGTTTTTAGGACTTATATATCCAAATAAGATGAAGGATGATTGTGATGTTGAGCAATGACTTTGGTTTAGCTTTGATGTCAGATATTCAATTTGCATCTTGCAAATTTAATAATTTCCATCACAGGTTCCTAATGGTAAAGCCCGAAGGTGCACTTCAATATTGACATGCACCACATTCCCATTCTAGTAATTAAAGTAGAATGTTACTTCTATAAATAAGATGTAAATGGTAAAGTATAGGGACACAGAGTAAAAAGTCGCAACAAACAAATGAAGTACACTGAAGAAAAAAAAAAAAACAGAGAAAGAAAATGTTTTGCTTGTCAGCGTGCCAGAAGACTGTAGAAGAAGAGAGAACATAAAAAGGGCTATTTATAGAAATTTCAGCTATGAATGCTTCAGGATAAAAGCAAATATTTAACATAACCTATACCTTTGTATGTTTTATTTTGTTTGTTTTTAGTGTTTAAACCTCTTCAGTAATGTCAGCTGTTTACAAACAGTATGTGAAGAGAATTGCCTTTGTCTTAGATATTTCTGCTGCAGGAAAAATGTCTCCCAGGTGTCCAAGACTGTATAAAATAGGCCCCCTTTAGGATTCCAAATCTGTCATTTCCTACAGCACAGTGGGATTTTATCGGAAACTGGTAAAATCATTAAGTTGTCAGTCCTGAGCTATTGCAAAGTGACAGGATAGAAAGGCTCATAATGTGGCAAGGTAACTGTAGAGTAATGCTTAAGTAACAAGCAGGAACATTTGACTAACATTAGAAAATAAATTGTATGAGCTCTGTTCCAAGTAAAATATATTCTCAAATATCCAGCCCTTCAGCTGAGGCTGGAGCTTGGCTTGCAGAGCACATAGCGATGTAAGTTAGGGAGATTATGCTGATTGAGCTAAGAACAAAAAACTCATTTCAGTTTTTGTTGTTGATGTTCTGAAGGAAAAATATGTATGCATGTGGTGGCATACAGAGCAGCCAGCTTATTATTCTTTCTCTGAATTGTTTCATTTACACAGGGCTATAATCTGCTTTGGAACTGCAGACTGACATTTCTTGGGAGAAGCACTTTGCTCATTTGTATGGAAAGAAATTCAAGATAAGCTTCCATTAAAAATAGCAGATTGAACAATTTAATCGTACTGTAGGGCATGATTTAGGGCTAAGAGCTCTGAATTTATTTGGTCAATACAGTGTGTCAGCTTGCAGCATGTATTTGGAGCTAGCATGGCCAATCTGTGGGGATTTCAACGGGCTGTTGTTACCAAACTTATTTGCAGGCAGTAGAAAAAACCTCTGCAGAGTAATGATGTACTGATAGCCAGTGCTGCTTGCTCAGCTCCCATAGAGCAATCTAAATCAAAATATGAACCCAGGCATTTTTAAAGGTGGCATTTGATTTAAATTTGTTGTAAAACTCTACCACACATCTAGCTGAAACATGAGGAGATGTACAACGTGGAGATTATGTTTATTTTTCTGAAAATTTGTTTTAAGGAATAACCTTCAGGGTTGGTTGAAGTTTCTTTTTTTCAGCGCATCTGTTATTAATAAATCACTGTGGGGACAATTCTTTGCTAAATAAGGAATAAAATAAAAACTCCTTTTCAAATCAGCGGGAGTTATTTCATGATTTTAGTGACAGCTTTGGTTAGACTTCTATAGATTACAAATAGAAGTGCCATGAGTAGCTTTAGTGTAAATAAGTCAGATGGGTAGTCTCAGAATCACAGAATGGTTTGGGTTGGAAAGAACCTTAAAGATCATCTGGTTCCAACCCCCCTGTCGTGGGCACGGAGACCTTCCATAGACCAGACTGAGGCAACGTTGTTGTCTAGGACTTGATGGCTTGGGGGTAAACATAGTAATAGTAATAACAATAATTAAAGAGCAAGACTGCTGTAAGTAATGGTGATGCCTGGTACTTCTCTAAACATCAGCTTGGTCCCACTCTAGGTGTCCAGATGCTTCTCCATTGTCAAAGTTGAGATCCCTCATGACCTCTTTCTTAGTCAAGGGGTTACCTTAAGCAGGTCCATTTGGTTACTTTTTGAGTTCTGTTGAGTGGTTGGTTATTGTTTTTAACTGGTAATCTCAGTGTTTCTACTCCCAGGGTAATTTTTTTTAACTGGTAATCTCAATGTATGTACTCCCAGCTTTTGTAACATGCTTTTTATCAAGTTCAATATGTTTAATGTCATGGTAAAGCCCCTGAAGGAACTCCCTTTGTGATCAGAAGGGGCAGCTTTTTGCTCAGATTATCTGAACCATGTCAGGAGTAGGATATGGTATGAGCCAAAATAACTTCAGTGTCCAGGAGTAAAGCAAACAAATATGAGAGAAACCCTGCCCAGATGTGAAAAATTGGTGTTTAAATCTGTCTCTATATGAAGCAGGCAATTGGTTCCCTCTCTGTATCCACACCGTGCTGGCAGAGTGTGGAGTTGAGCAGTGGCTCTGAAGCACCCCGCAGTCCCCAGTGACATCATGACATACAAGTGCTCCTTTCTGGACAAGTCCTTGATATAATACACTTAAATAGTGCATGTGGTTGGGGACTAAAGCCTTGTAATACTCAGCATATTTGTGTGTGTGCCTTTTGCAGGCTGCATCCCTGACGGTGGATTCCTGCTCTGAGGACCAGGAGCCAGGCTACTGCACTGTTAGCAACGTCGCTGTTTCGACTGACTGGTAAATATTTCTTCGTTTTATGGGGTTAGTTTGGGGTTTGGGTGGGTTTTTTTTTTTTTTTTTTTTTGAATAAGTTAAGAAGAAATCTCCCTGTAAAGCCAGATAAACTTGGGATAATGATAAGGCTCCCAAGTGTCAGTTTTTTCCTTCTTTGCGGAAGCAAATTAAATTTTCTGCGTGTGTTGCTGCTTGCTAGTTCAGGCTATGTTTCTGCATGGAACTGGATCATAACAAGGAGTTTGCTCAGAAATCCCCAGTTCTCAACACCATCTCGACACCAGGCTCTGGTGGCAGTCAGGAAATGCATGGCCATGAATAGTTTGCACTGTGGTACAAATGAGAATAACATCTATTGACTAATGATTTGGAGTCATATATTTATTTAAACTGCACCTCTCATTGCTCATAAAGACGTCAGAAATGAAATCATCTGATTAGTGCTGTTGTTAAAAAAATATTAACAGTAAGTACTTTGACATTGTTTTCAGGTGTTTTCTGTTACAGTTTTGAATTCATAAACACTGTCCAGTAAAGAAATCAAACTTTATTTCTGGTGTTTACTGTAACTAACTCAGTAGTCTTTGGCTCAAATTTTTGGAGAGAACTTTAATCCAAATCACTTTGGCTAATTTCTTACAATAATCACAATGTTTCCTGCCACACAGGGTTTCCCTGCTAGCAGAGGTGTTACATCTTTGTAAAACAATGAGTCCATCTTCCTGCTGTTTAAGTATCATCTACAATCTCAATTATAGTTGGGTAAAAAACCTTATTTGTTGTGATCTCAAGCACACTGCTCAGTCAAGTGAATGGAAATTTTGACATGCAAACTGAGTGTGAATTTAGAGTCATAGCCACTATAACTATTAGTTCAAGTGCTGTTGATCTCTGTGCCCCCTTCTAAATGTGAAATACCAATTTGGGAAGAGGAATTTTAGCCACAGGCTGTAACTGATGGTTGCAGTTCCTGTGCTGTCATCACTATCCTGATGTCTGGTACTGATTAGTCATTTTTCTCTTTCACAGGACTCTCGATGTACAGCCAAATCGAGTTACTGTTGGTGGCATCAGGTCCATAGAGCCCATCCTTCAGAGGAGAGGACAGGTGGAAAGCCATGATTTTGTGGGCTGCATAATGGAGTTTGCAGTCAATGGACGTCCCCTGGAGCCCAGCCAGGCTTTGGCAGCCCAAGGAATCTTAGATCAGTACGTCTGCTATATTTGGGATCAAATGGACCCCATTTGCAATAAAGGAATCTGTCATGAATGCTATTCCATTCAGACACCAACAGATATTTCTTGCTAGAAAAAAAAGACTGTAGAACCTACTGTTCTAAAATGTGGAAAATGTAGGAAGAAAGTGATTTTTAATTAAAGGTTCACTAAAGATTACAGAGTCTTAAAAGCAGCATCATTACATTTTTATTGTCAGTGATTATTCAAGTTGCTTCGCGGGCTGAAATTGAGTAGCCCCCATTCTTGGATTTCTTTATAAATTCCACCTGGTTTTGACTGTACTCATACTGTTTGCTAGCCCTCTACTCCCTTTTATTTCCTCTTAATCCACCATGTCTGTTCTCTCACTTTGCCTCTCAAGTATCACTGAATTTCTCTCATATCCTCTGAGTGGTCTTCCAGAAATGATGAACGATCTGATTCTATTGTTTTTTCCATCTCAGTATTTGAAGTCACAGTTGTAGCAATATTGTCAGTCTTCCATCCAGATTTCCTCATTCACACTTCCTCTCTCAACCCCCATGTTTGCACTGGTCATTGTAATACAAAGACTCTGGCAGTCTGCAGCATAAAAAAATGCCTGAAAAGGTTTCTTCTCTCTTGCATAACAGATAGTAGGAGTTTGGCTGTCTCTGAATTTCTTCCTCTTTTGTATACTGCTATGAATTGATGCTGAAAATTAGGATCTGCTTTGTAACTTGAGCTGTCTACAGAGATTCTTAGAATTACAGAATGGTTTGGGTTGGAAGGGACCTTAAAGATCATCCAGTTCCAACATCTCTGCCATGGGGCTTCTATTAGACCAGGTTGCTCCGATCCCCATCCAGTCTGATCTTCGACACTTCCAGGGATGGGGAGATGAACCACTTTAGCATCTCTGAGGGGAAGAAAGGGAGTGCCATTTAAACAGAGGACACTTCCCAGCCCATTTGCTCTAATTATTTGTGTGCACTTTTTTCAGCATCTGCTTTTCTGATTTCTTTCAGGTGTCCCAGGCTGGAAGGTGCTTGCACGACCAGCCCCTGCCAGCACGGTGGCACTTGTGTCGATCAGTGGTCATGGCAGCAGTGTCACTGCAAGGATGGACTGACAGGAAGGCACTGTGAAAAATGTGAGGAGGAGGTTTCACTGTCTTTAACATACACCTGACTGTGGCTCAACCAAAGGCTGTTAAGAGTTTCTTTTCAGGGCCACGGGATAATGAATTTTTATAAAATGATGAAAACAAGCAGCATGTTGCCTCTCAAGTAGTTTAAAATTCCACAATGGACTGTTGTCCTTTCATGAGCTAAAAATGGCAACAACTTGAATACATAATGCTTTCTGGTCAGTATATCACATTTCAGGTAACTTGCACTCATTTAAAATCCTGCTTCCCAATAACATATAATCCGTAACTAAAATAAAGGTATCCCATAGGAGGGATTTGCCTGCTATGGGGAGGTAAGAGGGTAAGCGAAAACCCCTTCAGATAAACATTAAGTTCATGTGCTTATGGCTTCTCCAAACTAAAGTCCTTTTCATCAAATTGACTGTGGATTATATGCAAGAAAATATTGTAAATGTAAATGAAAACAAGGCATTTACGCTTGGGGGTGATTAACTCTCATAGGAGTAGCCCTGTAAATCAATATGGGATTGTTCAGGAGAGCAAAGTGATTTATTTCCATGTAGTTGTAGTATAATGACTGGGCTTTGTTTTTTTACATGTCCCATTATTGTTTAGCTGATTTATTTGCTTTTATTGCACCGGTTTACAAAAGAATTTAGCCATAATTTTAACAGCATTTGGTAGTCAAAGTCAAGCCTTTTTTATTTACTTTTTTTTTATGCCATAACAAATAGAAAGTCATTATCTCTGCCCTGAAGAGCTTAGAGTTCAATATATCATGAAACCCCGATGCAGTAATGGAAACAGTAACATCCCCGGGAAGGAATTACAGTTCTGAGAGCCAAATTTTTTTCCTTACTCCCTCACTTGTTCCCTAGCGAGTTTTAATTTACTCTTGACTGATAGCAGCAGTAAATTACTCGCACACTCCCACTCTCAAACACACATTCTGGTGGAAGCCAAAGAATAGAGGGGCTGCAATTGCCATTCACTCCTGCTCCCCGCTGCCCTTGACCTGCTCTGAACTTGGTCTCGGCTCCAAGCGAGAGCGGTGGCGATGAGGCAGAGGATGGCTGGAGCTGTAGGGAGCTGCGTGCTCAACGCTTCCCTGTGCTTGTCCCAGATATCACTGCTGACACGGCCTTGTCGCTGGAGGGCAAGGGGCGCCTCGACTACCACATGAGCCCCAACAAGAAGCGGGACTACCTGATGAGACTGGGTGCTCGGGGCCGGCCGGGCGTGGAGCGCTTGGAAGTGAAGTTCATGACGAGGAGCGAGAGCGGTGTTCTGCTCCACGTCCAAGAGAGCAGCAACTTCACTACCGTGAAGGTAAGATTACAGCTAAGGCCGAGTTTGGGTTGATTGGACTGCCTCGTGTGCAGTGATCGAAATCGCGTTTTTCCATTACTCTTTTTGTTTCCTTTATGAAATATTAGGTCTTTAACTGAGACTAGGCAATGCTCCAGTATCATTCATCTTCTCAACAATTCCCTTCCTATTTGCCAAGGTATCAGAAGATCTTGATGGTTTTATATCTAATCAGTTTTGTCTAGACTCCAAATAGTGACTGTTTTAAGGCAATGAGAACGGTGCTCATTGCCATGGTTATTATCATCATTACACTTTACAGTACAAATCATTTTGTTATTGGCCTTTTATCTCTGATTTTTTTGAGCCTTGAACCCAGACCCTCCTTAAGATAGCAAATGATTGCCAAAAAGTTTTCATTAATTCCTACCAACATGGCTCAAGCTTATCAAACTAGGAAGTGAGGGATAACTCGAATTCATGAGGTTGCTCACAGACGAGTGTCAATATCAAATTATTTTGGCATACATAGCTGAATTAATGCTTCAAATGCCACACTGTTTTGGGGCTTTTTGTTGTTTTTTCTTTCCTCAAAAAGCTTATTGCTGCAGAAGTTACCTTTCTCAAGAGAAAGCGATGGTCCGGTTCCTGGCGGTGACTCAGTCCATTTACTCATAACTCTAAATGAGTACAGCAGTGATGTTGGCAGGCCCCTTTATTGGGTTGGTGTAAGCTCCAAGTTTCCTTGACTGCTGCAAGGCTTTCCAACTTTTTCTTCCCTGACTTTTAGAGAAATTCATACAGAAATTCACACTTTCTAAGCTTCAGCCCCATGGATATCCTCCACCTGCCTGGTCAGAGTTACAAAGCTTTCCTGACACACCGGCTGCATTTAAGAAGCAAGTCTGCACTACTTCCCTGGCATATGCTTTTACCACATCATTTCATAGGAAGTTTCTGCCTAGGTCGTATTAGCAGATAAGATCTCATTATTTTTGACTTCTGGAGAGAAAAAACCTTTTTCTCCCCCCTAGTAGAATTCGCTAGGTGAGCTTTCCAAGCATTATTAAAAAAAAAAAAAAGGCTTGCCTTTCCTGGCTAAGGCACTGGTGCTGTGTTTATGCAAACACTCTTGTTATTGTTAATATTGGTGAAGTTATACAAGCAAGCAGAGGGTGTCGAGTCCCAGCCCCAGCTGTGCAAGGGAAGAGAGCAGAGGTTTGCCTAGTACCAGATGCAGTAGTTTGAGGAAGGAGAGCTCTGCCAGTTGCCAAGCAGCTCTCAGGTGATGCTAGTTAGTAAACCTGCAGTAATTTAACTGTAGCTAGTGCAGTACGGCCTCTAAAGTGCTCCTCGTTCCCAGAGTAGGTGTCACCATGAGTATTCCCTTCAGTGGTGGCCTGAGATGCCAGTGATGGCAATCCAGCAAAGATCCCCATATCATCTCCATCCACTCCTGGTGCAGAAGTTGGGCTTTAGGGACCTGTCTTGACAATTCCTGTCAGTCTTCAAAAGAGGCCATTTTATAACTTGATTTTTGTGTCTTTTAATATGCCTTTTAATGTCCAAAGTATTAGCATTCAGAGAAAACCTGCCATGTGTTTTTAATATTAAGCCATGCTAGGGAAAAGCTATGAGTCCTGTGGCTACTTCATGCCTTCACATTTTTCCTCTTGTAGCTAATTGGTTTTGGTGTGGCTGGGATTGGGGTAAAACTAGAGAAGTGGTAATAAATCAGACTGACTGAGATTGTGAGCAGTTGATTCACTAAATGATGGATGTAAACTCCCTGCACAGAATCCAGGAGGGGGCTTTATCATTTAAAGGGATCCTTAATCCAGGAAAGATGCAAGCGTTTCCAGAGTACATAAAATAATTGTCAAATTCAGATGGAAAATGCTTCTTCCAAAATCCACTGCAACAAAGAGGGTGGGGCATTCCTTATTACTAGAACTCTTTGTCGCAGCTTATTTTCCTGCAAGTGCATGTTGCAATTAATTCAGTTAGAGGTAATGGGATAAATACAGCGGGTTAAGGGTAAATTGCCTGTCTTCTCTTGCTTTATCTAGAAATCTCATCTGCAGTCAGATTAAATTAGCATAAATGGAGCTCTAAGATCTCTGAATTGTACGGGTAGAGGATGTGGATTACATTTTACCTATTTCAGCTAAAAAAATTCTTCAGTGTGAGGGGCACTGGCACAGGTTGCCCAGGGAAGCTGAGGATGCCCCATCCCTGGAAGTGCTCAAGGCCAGGTTGGATGGGTCACTGAGCAACCTAGGATAGAGAAAAGTGTCCCTGCCCATGGCAGGGAGATTGGAACTGGATGATCTTTAAGGTCACTTCCAAGACAAACCATTCTATGGCTCTATGCATTTATCATGTTGTGGGAACTAATCAGAACATAACCCTTTTAAGTGACGTCCCATTCAATGGCTAGTTTTAAGACAAATAAAACCCAATTTGTTCAGCAAATGAGACTTGGAATATTAGTAAAGTTGAATCAGCCCTGTAGTTAGGAATATGTTTGCTTTAGTGGCTCATTCTTTTCATTATATTCTACTTGTCACTTGCTTGGCCATTTAAATAAAACCCAGAAATTTGTGTTACTCAATGCAGTCAACTTCAGCCTTTGTTTCAAATTTAGAAACATGTTCTGCTTCAAGGCACCATTCCATATCTTTTCCTGGTTGAAGCAGTCATGGACCAGTCTTGTCTCTGGAAATTTTCTTTTACAAATGCCCCTAGTATGTTATTTGTGAGTCTTTTAGCATTAGTCACATGCAATTTTAAAGATATAGAAATAGAATTAAAGAATCATGAATTTCTATGGAAAATATCAGTTGCAGGTAAATAATTCTACAGGTCTTTTCTAAGGTGAAATTAAAAATTTTGTTTTTTGCTTAGTCTTCCCTTAAGTTTGGAGGGTATTGTCTGGCATTCCTTTCTGTTTGCATAAAGACTAAAATACAAGGCAGTATTTTTATGGGACACAAAAGACAGAATAAGACATAACAAACCAATACAGGTTGCAGACATAAATATATTCAGCTCAGTCAAGCCTTTTATAAATTTTTGTGAGAAATGGTCTTTAATATGTTTTAATAGTCTGTGGGCTGCATTTGTAACTGTGGGATTTTCCTTGGGCTGTGTGATAATTTAGACACATGCCACTTGTGTTTTATCAGTAACAAAGGCATCCTGTCTGTGAAGCAAGCTTTATCAAACAATAAAATACATTTTCAAGTAATCTAAATTACTGGCTTCATAAACGAAGTGGATGCACATATTAACCATTGTTGTATCCTTCATCCAAATGGAATACGTGCTAGATGCATTCATTCAGGCAGCTGCCAAGACATGAGCGTGGTCTTACAGCCTTATTAAAGCTGGAGTGTCTGAACAAAGTCCTCAGCTTGCATCACCGGAGAAGCAAATCCAGAACATTTAACAGTGTCTGGAAACGAGAGCAGCATTCTTGTAGCCGGTGTGTCACCTCACAGTTCTTCCCAGGTGAACCTTATTTTTCCTGGAACAAAGGATGCAAGACTTTGAGAGCTTCCAGCAAACCTGGGGCTGTGACCTTTCCTGGGCTCTGCCTGCGCACGTCCCGCACGCTCGGGGTGCGGATCTCGGACTGACCGAGCCGCAGTGGGGAACGGTTCCATTTAATTGTTCCATTTAATATGTGTGACCAGACATGCAGGAATATATGTGACCAAGCATGCAGAGCACCGAAGGAAACTTGCAGCAGGTCCCAGAGCCATCCTCCATGCGTTTGCGCAGTTCTGTACACCGTTAGGAGGTCAGCCAGCATACCCAAATTTATGCAATGTTTGAGAAACTGGCAGGGTTGGATCTTGGGGATTCTTTTTAAGCTCCTACATCTTAAGTGCAGAATTTGCACTGATCTCACTTTGGGATCATAATAAGAGGTTTGAAATCTCGCATCTCATGATTCATGAGGCATCATTCTTAAGATATTCTTCCTTTTTTCCCCTAGCTGTTCACAAGTTTTAAAGCAGTTTGCTCAATAAAGTACTGTTTGAAAATTCTCACAAAATCATGCTCTTTGCAACTCTTCAGAAAGTTTTCTGAAATACCACAAAAGTTTTCTGCAAAATACCAATTAGCAGAAAAAGCAGATATGAAATGGGGCTCTTGCTCAAGCCCAGCCATGCCTTATGCATTCCTACTGTGTCGTAATAAAAACTGAATGCAATTTTCTTGGGCGAGGACAACATCTGTTCACTCTGCTAAGCATTTTCCACACTTGCCTTGAAGGAGGAGGAAGAATTATTCTTTCTCTGGTTAAAATGGGTTGTCATGTGCATGACCTATAGCTGGCTGCTCAGTAGGATTAGCCAGGGGTTGAATGGGTGGCAGCTCTAAGATGCAATTTTCTGCTGAAGTTTCTACAGTGTGATGTATTTAGTTCTGGCCAAATTTTTAATACTAAATAATTAATGCCTTTTTAGTACAAAACAGTTATTTGGGGAAAAATATACCCACCCCAGCTCTCTATTACACCAAAGCCACATGTTACTGAAGCTGTACTGAGTAGTCATCACAGTGGTTATGTGTGCGTAGGAGTTATGTGACACCATTTTAAAATTACGTCATGTGTTCTTCTGAGCAGATAAAAGGTGGGAAGGTGCACTACATATCTGATGCTGGAGTTGCTGGGAAAGTGGAAAGGAACATCCCTGAGGTGTATGCTGCAGATGGCCAGTGGCACTCGGTCCTCCTGGAGAAGAACGGCTCTGCCACCATCCTGTCAGTGGACAGGACTCACAGCCGGGACATTCTCCATGCCACCCAAGACTTTGGTGGCCTGAACGTCCTCACCATTTCTCTGGGAGGAATTCCATCCAGCCAACCTTTCAAGAGCACAGCTGCAGGTATATTTTTTTTTCTCCTCAAGTACTGTAATTCTTCATCAGTAATTAGTGTGTGTCCATCGTTTGCCAGAAAAAACACAAATCGAATGAGTAAGGATTACAGACTTTGTTCCTTTAGTACACACTGCAGGCTTCTTGTTTCCAAAAGCAGGCACTCCATCTGCAGGGCTTTTCTGAGATAGGGGGGTTGCTTGCCTGTACATCAATTGCTGTATTTTTGTTACCCCTATGGAGAAGAAAGGATGTATTCTTTACCTGAGTCATAACCTGGAAAATCATGGCAAATCTTTCATCTGGGCAAAAATGCTAAACAAAAACTTCGTAGGGATTTGGTAAGTACTGCAGGATTTACCCTGCAGTATTTACATATTTTAATATGATTAAAATGTTTTCTGCAACTCCAAGGTCCTGCTGCTTTATCCTGCTGTCAAATGAAGAATAGGGTTTATTTCTGAGCAAGGACAATAAGGAAACACCCTCTGGCTGATGTCTAGCTGTTAAGGAGCAAATCAGCCTCCCTTAAGAGTTCAAGTAACTGTCTCAAACCCTGGCAAAAGAAGTAGATAACACATATTTGATATCATTTCCCAAATGCTAGGTAAAGATGGAAGTGATTTTTAGCTACAAAACATGAGATTCTCCAGACAATACAGATGTATTTTTCACATATTTCTGTATTGGAAAATCTTCCTGGCTTCGTGAATTGTGACCAGATAAAGTATTTTTGAGTGGAGCAAATTCACACTTTACACTTTTGTATTGTGAATATGTATGAAATGTGGTTCAAAAGCTTGTGGATGCTGTGCTGACCTTTATCCTTTTTACATGTATCTTTTATGAGCAGCATGTGTGTGGAAAAAGCAGAGGCTTTAGGAAAGCTGGAACAAGGAAAATTGAGGACACTAACCTTTCACCACTGCCCAATGCTGTTGCAGACAAATTAGGAATGTCTGGCTTCCATTAAGCACACACAGTCCAAAATCCCTTATTCATATGACTTTATTTTATTTTAATATTGGATTACATTGGGTACGACATACCAAGGATTTACAAGGCTCTGGTATAAAACTCTGCATGAACTCAGAGTCAAAAATAACTGCAGTGCTGTTAAAGGCAGACAACACACGAGGTGACAGGGCTGTGAAGTTGCTGTGTCCAATAAAATTTCCAAATCCAGGTAGATGTGACAGATTGTTTGTCCCATCACATCAGTACTACAAGCAACCACCACGCATGCAGCAAGGTGATCGTCACTTGCTTAGGCTCCCAACTGAACCTAAATCTTCCACCCTGGGGATTATAAACCTTTATTATTCTCTCATACAGCTCAAGTATATTTGCTGTTTCATGACAGAGTGGTATCCATCTCTGTGTAGGATTTTGCCACAGCTCCAAGCAGAGATCACCGTAAGGTTGCACTACCTCAAAACCCTTCCAGAAAGGATTTAGTCGGGGGAACACAGAGGATTATTAGGCTGGATTTTCCTGCGACCTCACTCAACCACTGCACACAGCCTGGGGATAATTCCATCTCCCTGGGCTCTCACAGCACTAAAACTTGTTGTAGGGTAGCACTGCAACCAAGGTATGGGAGGTTTGGGAAAAGGTCCCTCAAGATTTAAAGAAACAGACACATTTCCATGAATTTAGGGGACAGGAGGTTTAGCTGAAGCACAGTAGGCAAACTCAAATAATGTTTGGTGCTAGCACAGCCAAGCCAGCTGCCCTCAGGATTCTCTGTGGGAAGTAAGAAGTTTTAGAAATATAGGAAAATCAGGAGACAAAAGCATTTCAGTATATTGAATATACTGAAATACATTGACTATACTGACTATATTGAATATACTGTATTTTAGTCATTAGACATCGTATTTATTCAAATTCAATTTAAAGACATTAAGTTCTGTAAGAATAGATGTTTCCCTATGAATGTGAATTCTTGGCTTATTTAGTGAACAGTGGACTATGTACTGAGTATGTACAGTGAGTATGTACCGCGCTGTTGACAGTACAGACTCAGCCTTCAGCTCCCAACAACTCTGTCCCTTTTCTTCCCCTTTCTCAGGCTTCAACGGCTGCATTTCCTACATCAAGTACGGCGGGGAGAGCCTTCCCTTCTCCGGCAAGCACAGCCTCGCCACGCTCTCCAAAACAGACCCCTCGGTGAAGATCGGCTGCCGTGGCCCCGACGTGTGCGCCAGCAATCCCTGCTGGGGCGAGCTGATGTGCATCAACCGCTGGTTCGCCTACCAGTGCGTGCCCCCGGGCGCCTGTGCCTCCAGCCCCTGCCTCAACGGGGGCAGCTGCGAGCCCGGGCCCCACGCCACCTTCACCTGCAGCTGCCCCGAGGCGTACGCGGGACGGACGTGCGAGACCGTGGTGGCCTGCCTGGGGGTCCTGTGTGCCCCCGGCCACGAGTGTAGGGCGGGCGTCAGCGGCGGCCACGTGTGCCTCCCGTCCCCGCACCCCACCGAGCTGTCCCTGCCGCTCTGGGCCGTGCCAGCCATCGTGGGCAGCTGCGCCACGGTGCTGGCGCTGCTGGTCCTCAGCCTCATCCTCTGCAACCAGTGCCGAGGGAAGAAGACAAAGGGGCCAAAAGAGGAGAAGAAAACTAAGCAGAAGAAGAAAAAAGGGAGTGAGAATGTGGCGTTTGATGACCCTGACAACATCCCGCCCTACGGTGATGACATGACTGTCAGGAAGCAGCCCGAAGGGAACCCAAAACCCGACATCATTGAAAGGGAAAACCCTTACCTCATCTACGATGAGACAGACATTCCGCACGCCACGGAGACGATTCCCAGTGCCCCGCTGGCATCTCCCGAGCCCGAGATTGAGCACTACGACATCGACAACGCCAGCAGCATCGCCCCCTCGGACGCTGACATCATCCAGCACTACAAGCAGTTCCGGAGCCACACTCCCAAGTTCTCCATCCAGAGGCACAGCCCGCTGGGCTTCGCCCGGCAGTCCCCCATGCCCCTGGGAGCCAGCAGCCTGACCTACCAGCCTGCCTACGGGCAGGGCTTGAGGACAACGTCCCTGAGCCACTCGGCGTGCCCCACTCCCAATCCTCTGTCTCGGCACAGCCCCGCACCCTTCTCCAAATCCTCGACGTTCTACAGGCACAGCCCAGCCAGGGAGCTGCACCTTGCCATCAGGGAAGGGAGCCCGCTGGAGATGCACGGCGATGTCTGCCAGCCCGGCATCTTCAACTACGCCACTCGGCTGGGGAGGAGAAGCAAGAGCCCGCAGACCATGGCAGGCCACAGCTCCCGCCCGGGAAGCCGCCTGAAGCAGCCCATCGGGCAGATCCCACTGGAGACGTCTCCCCCGGTGGGGCTGTCCATCGAAGAGGTGGAGAGACTGAACACCCCTCGCCCCAGGAACCCCAGCATCTGCAGCGCAGACCACGGCCGCTCCTCTTCCGAGGAGGACTGCAGGAGGCCTCTGTCCCGGACGAGGAACCCGGCCGACGGCATTCCCGCGCCCGAGTCCTCCTCCGACAGCGACTCGCACGAGTCCTTCACCTGCTCCGAGATGGAGTACGACCGGGATAAGCCCGTGGCCTACACCTCCAGGATGCCCAAGTTGTCACAGGTCAACGAGTCGGACGCGGATGACGAGGACAACTACGGCTCCAGGCTGAAGCCGCGGCGGTACCCGGGGCGCCGCGGCGAGGGCGGGCCCGTGGGGGCACAGGCAGCGGGCACCGCGGCCGGGGAGGGCTCCCTGCCTGGGAAGCTGGGCCAGCAAGCGGGAAGCTTCAACTGGGACAACCTCCTGAACTGGGGCCCGGGCTTTGGGCATTATGTGGATGTTTTCAAAGATTTGGCATCACTTCCTGAGAAAACAGCAGCAGCAGCAGCAGTGAGTGAAGACAGCAAAGGTGGTACAGCCAAGGCTGTTTCCAAGGAGGGGGAATCAGAACAGTATGTATAGGCTTTGTCTCCTGGTACTGCCACAGTGCAAAGCCACAGGGACTGCTCAAACCATTATATGGTCGTAGAAAGGCCAAGGTCAGCATCTGATCCCCAGGCCAGTCTGGTTGGAGGAGACTTTAAAAATAATAACCATTATGCTGCTGAAAGAGACTTAAGACATTTTTAATTTAATTATGCTTGGATGAATTTATTTCTCCTGCATGCATTGTATTTGCAAACCAGATATTCGGCATGCAGCCTTTGGAAGGGGTTTTGCTATTTACCATTGTTTGGTTCGTGGTTCTTAAATTAATAATGCTTTGTTCTGAAAATGAACTAATTTTTTGTTTCAATTGTGAAGGATGTGCATATTGTCTCCAGCTACTAACATGTTTTACGATGCAAGAGTACTGAGGATTCCATTTTCCTTAAGAAGTGCATGGAAGTAAGATGGTGAATAATGAAGGAATTACAGTAGTGAGGTGTCTCAGAAAATGTAGTTACCATATCCTGCAGTTGCTCACATGTGACTTTATGGAATAAATCAGCTTGAATAATTGCTGGCAACAGTGCTTGCTGTAAGTCTTATTCCATACAAGAGGTGCTAGAAGCAGCTCAAGCCAGTCAGCACTTTAGGAGTTTTTTTTTTTCTTTTTCTTTTCAGTTTGTTTATTTGTTCATTTCAGGTCTCTTTCTTTTTCTTTTTTTTTTTTTTTTTAATTTTATTTGTTTTGTTTGTTTGCTTGTTTTGTTTTGATTTTGTTTTTGGACAAAGTTGTGTGAGAGCTTCTGAATCTCTATGAAATGTTTTTGGGGATGCTTACTTAATCCTGGTCCCTTTCTGTCCCCCCTCAGTGATTCCTGATGGTCATTTTTCAGCCCAGCCCCCTGGCTCAAGGCAGCGAGGGACAAACCTGTCCATTCCCACAACTCTTGGCCTCCCAGCTTGGCTGTGCCGCTGCTGCAGCCTGTGCTTCTCCCCTTATTCCATTTTCCCATCTGTACCGTGGAAATGCAGGAAGAACACTTGGTTCCCTGCCTCACAGGGGTGTTGTGAGGGCTAATTAGTTAACTCTTCTGAAGTGCTTCAACATTATAAAGCACTATAATAAGTATTATCATAATTATTATTAAAGCACTGCCTAGCCTCTGTGACCTTGGAGTGGCATTTTCTGCATTCTATGATTTTCTATGGTGGAAACTTTGAAGAATTATTTATTGTATAGAAAATTACTGCACTCTAGCATTTTGGAGCAGATATGAGGGAAAACTACTTGTAGATTCATTAACATAGCTTACCAGTTGCCCCCAATTTCCTAAAGATGTAGGTGAAATAGAATCTCACAAAGTCCTTACATCTTCATGCAGATCTGATGAACCTGTTGTACTGTGTAAAAACTTCAATTTTGGTTTTTGTTTTTTTGTTGTTGTTTTTTTTTTTTTTTTTACCTAAGCAGTGTTTTTTATATCAATATTTTCCTATGCTGAATAGTTTTCTTACTTTCAGGGAAGGTAAGAAAAATACTTTTTTTACATTTGTTACTTATGTAACATCCATATTTTTCACATTTTGATAAAATTGTAACATACTGTATGCTTTCTACCTGTAAATGCCAATAATAGAATTAAAATATTTATTTAAAATCTTTTGTGTGTGTTATTGGAAACCTTTTGTGTTTTCTCTCTAATTTCCACTCCTTGATCTTCACTTTTGGGGTTTAAGTTATAAGGTTTTTAAGCTAAATAAACTTTTTAATGAGAAAACAAGCTTTAAGAACCAAGTACGTATCTCAGGAAGATGGAGAAGAGTATCATGAGGTTGTTGAGCCTAAGATAATGTCAAAAAGTACCAAACCTGCTTCTATATTTCTAATAAAACAATAAAAGCTGTATTTTAGTCCATAGGGTTTTATTAGCAGCAACTGGTTTTGTATTTGTTAACCACGATTTCCACCTCTGCTCCAAGCTGGAGCTTTTCAGTACACAGAGAGTGAGGAGTGTGAGAACAAGATCTTTCTGTCATAAAGCAGCAGTTGAACAATAAATAACTGCATTCTTTTGTACTTACAAAGGGATAAATCAGACTTGGACAACTTCTTGGAGAATGCAGAGAGTGAAAAAGTTAAGGCTGCAGGGAAGAGGTGAGTTCTGAGGTTGCACTTTGAATTTGTGGTAAGTGTAAAGAACTTAGGAAAAGGGCAACAATTCAGGGGAGGGGGGGTTATGTGTATCTTGTTTGTTTTAGAGTTTGTTTCATCTCAAAACTGGCAATTAGGATCCAGCTCCTTTTTACTAAAAGTGCTCCTGACTTCATCATGCCCCACAAAAGTGAAAAGATAATGGGCCAAAGTAGCCCATACTGGTATGCAAGTAGTTTCATCTGAAATAACATGAGTTCCACAAGTGATTTCAGAGTTTGAGGAGCTGCTGTAATTAAACATCTGTTAAAAAGCTGTATGTTTAGTTTGAATATTATCCTTTAATACAAATGGTACCACATCCAAGCAGTGATTTTAATAACACATGAAAACTTTAGCAAATGAAAGCTTTTAAATGTAACACCAAACATATTGAGGGCTGTGTTATGCCTGTTAAGCATTCTGAATTTATCAAAAAGTTTTGCTAAAGGGGAATAATATGCAGTGTGGACTTACACAAAATACATGTCATAACTTTAGCACAGTTTACAATTTATTGAGGGGTAGTGCGTTCCTCTAAATTTTGACACTTTATGGCAGACAAATGTATATTTTACTGGTTTCCTTGTCCTGTTTCTGAAAGGCGTAGAGATGTTTTTGACACTTAAACATATGATCCATTCCTGCCCTTTTTTTATAATTCTTTCATGATGAGGATCAGCAAGGGGTTCCAAGTGAATCATGTGGAGCAATCATCCGAAGTTACCAGTTGTGAGGGAGTGAGCTGCATAATTCCCCTGGTTCATCATCAGAACTACATGGTCCTGTTTCAAGATCTGGGACATATTATAAGTCATAAATACGTGGAAAGAAAAACAGTCTGCACCGCTCACTGCGGTGCACAGGAGCCTCCAAACACATCTCCTGTCAGCAATTTGTCTCTGACCTGTCTTTCTGCTGGTAGAGTGCTTGAACAGTCTTTGCCAGCTCAGGTGGAGATGTTTTCTCCTGATGATGTTACTAATTAGATTAAAAATGGACAGAGAAATGGTAGATTTACTTGGCATTCTCTTGTTCAGAGAATGGAAAGGAAAATATGAAAAGGAAAATACAAGAATGCTGCCATTTGTGGTAGATGAATAAATGAATAAAAGGAGTGAAATCTAGATTTGTCAGATTCAAGGCTTCTCAGTATTTTTCATCAAAGTTTTGTAACTTTAAAACCACAAAATTAAAACGCATTACATTGAAAAGTAATGTAGAGTCCCACGTTTTGGTGAAAACATCCCCCATCAAGGATCAGACTGTGAGTCTGTGCTGCAGACCACAACCTGTGTCAGGGAGTATCGGTTAGCAGTGCAAAATCCAGCTGGAGCCACATTACTGCAGTCTGGGAATGAGAAGGCTTGGGGCTGGAAGGGGGTGCAGGAGCTCACTGATGTCTTCAAAAGCAGGAGATGGAGCCAGCCAAAGGACTCGAGTGCCAGTGTTCATAAGGTAAATTAGATGTGGTGGAAGCTCTTTGGGAATACTCTGTGTTTTTTATTGTAGACTGTGTTTTTGAAGCACAAAATTCAAGCAATAGTATTATTCTTCAGTGTTAGGATGTGTTAATGGTATTTTCTTAACTGGATTCTAGAAGAGACTTGTATTTATGGATCCTTTGAAATTAGGAAGGACAATTAGGAGAAGAAGATGATGAAGAGAATAAGTTGCTATTTTATTAAGTAGGACTGAGGGAAGAAAGTGAAAATGTTGGTCTCCCTGCTTTATCATCCTAGCATTTTACTGTTCACCCTTTTATCCTTTTTTATGACCATCTATGTATTAATTCCACCATCCTTTCCTCTGCTCTGTGAAATTAGTGCTTTGTTCATCCCAATGTGCTCACTTTGGTTTTCTATAAAGAGCATTTAATGAGGATGACTGACAGCTTGTGCTTAGGTTCTCAACACCACGACTTGTCTTTTATAAAAATTTAGATATTTGCACTCAACTGGCCTTTTCTACATTTTGCATGAACTTCACCTTCCATTCAGCCATCTTACAAGAGCTTTTTCCAGCAATAAAATATGGTTGGATTCCTAGTAATTTTTACAGCCTTTTTCCAGTGGCTTTCAGGTTTCGTTGTCCTGTATTGAGAGGATCAGCAGTGAATAGAATCTTTCTAAGTTGCATTTTGAGTTTAAAACCACCTTTGTCTCTGGGCTTCACGTAGTAAATCCTCAAGAGACTCACTCTTCAATTTTAGGGCCACATGTATTTAATTTGTGAGCATGTACCAAAAAAAAAAAAGTAATTCCACACATGGATTACCAATATCTGTTGTTCTAAGTTGTCATTTACTGGTGGGGAAGAAGAAGACTCTCCACCTGTCATTCCAAGGAAGTATTTTCAGAAATGTTAAGCAGTTTTTTTGCAATTTTCAGAAGTGGCTTCCACCAAGCCCATTTTATGATGAGAACCCTCAAAGGGAAGACCCTGCATGGTGCCCTGAGGCAGTCAAATGTCAGCATTCCATTGGCATCTGTAGGAGTCACACTGTGCCTGCTTGGAGCTTGTCTTCAACCCGATCTTCCACAATTTTCCCACTCCCCTGGTTCTGGTGTGGGGCAAAATGAGGGTCCAGCAAGGTGTTGCTTTCCTTCCTCCCTTACAGCTGGCAAGCACACCTGGCAAGAGATGGAGAATGAGTGGAAATGGCTTCTCCTAACCTCTGGGAAACAGGAATGCTAAACAACATTCATTTAACTTTAATTTACATCCTCTCAGAGGGAGCATTTTTAGGGAGTCACCAAACAGAGTCAACTGGAAGAAAATAAGGATGAAAGCCCCACATCAGAAAATTTGTGTCAGTCAGGACAAATCACCAGCAAAGGGGTTAAAGACATTTCAGTCTTTCTAGAGTGAGCCCCCAGGATGACGTGTGGTGTCTTGGATAACTCACATGTGGTGTCATCAGTCGGGAGAACAAAGTGGAGCAGACATTGGAACAGGCTTTCGAGGGAAGTGGTGGAATCATCATCCCTGGAAATGTTCAGGCAAGGATGTGTCACTTGGGGAGGTGGTTTAGTGGTGGACTTGGCAGTGCTGGGTTAATGGTTGGACTCCGTGATCTTGGAAGTCCTTTCCAGGCTGAGTGACTGTGTGACACGTATGTGTGACAACACAGAACCGTGGACGTTCATTCCACGTGGCAATTAATGCCCTGCAAATTCCCTGTCAGGAATCTGGGTTTGGAAAACAGATCAGCAACCTTCCTCCCCCCAGCCACAAAAGCCCAGGCTGCTGTTCCGTATGATTCCGTGTGTTCCCCTAAAGCCCTGTGACTCTTTGTGCAGCCCGTCAGACAAGGGGCAGGGAAAATAAACAGGTCCCTGCCTTCCCATTTGTTGGTTTATTTCCCCTGAGCCTTTTAAAAGCCAGAGTCTGATTTAGTAATTAGTGCTTCTCCTTGCATATCTTGTGCAATTAGCTAGAACAGCAAATTAGGGAATAAGAGATAAACATTAATATAGAAAACAAACATTAATATAGAAGAACACAGGAGATGAGAAATGGATATTGATGAATCATTCAAAAAGCACATTTTGGTGCAATAATCTAGAATCCTTACAAATAAGCATTGTAATTTCCTTTAAAATACAACTCTCGTTCAATAATGCAAGTCTTTATTAAAACAATTTGTTAAGCCTTGGCAAAGAAACTATGTGACAGCATCGTTTTACAAGAATTCCTTGTAATTCGTAGAAAGCTGAGGGAGAGCTGGAATGGTTTGTCTCTCTTAAAACAACTGATGTTAAGCATATTAAAAAGGAAAATTAATAACGTTTAATTTTTTTTTTTTTTTTTTTTTTAACACCTGTAGAATTTATCACAATCATCAGAACTGGCTGGACTCTGTAGAGCTTTGTAACCCCATGTGGCAGGGAATGCCTTTGCTGTGATGGTGACACCTCCCTGCTTTGCAGGAGGGGCTGTAATCAACATGACATGTTATTCTGAACTCCTGCCAGAGGCAGCCTGCTAGTTTTGAGAAAGAGCAGCGAGTTCTGATAAAGAAAACCCACCCTCAGCCCCGGAATGCTTGGACCACGCTGGTGTCCCAAGGCAGCCATGGATTTTGATATTGCCAGGACAACATTCCTAACTGCCTGTGAATTTCTGCCTAAATGCTCTTTTACAAGGGAGAAAATGCTTTTGTGAGGGGAAATTGATTGGTATTTCAGTCTGAGCCCATTACTGTCACCAAGAAAAAGGACAGGCAAAAGCTTTAGTTTAGGAGGGTATTTAAAAATCACCCAGTTCCAACCCCCCTGTTGTGGGCAGGGACACTTTCCAGTAGACCAGGTTGTTTCTAGCCCCATCCAACCCGGCTTCCTGGGCTGGGACATCCACAGCATCATAGACTGGAAACTAAGGGGCTTTTTTTGAGATTTAATCGAAGCTGAAAGCGCTCAAAGGTAACAGCATGTAAGA
Organism: Pyrgilauda ruficollis; assembly: GCF_017590135.1. Taxonomy (NCBI): domain Eukaryota; kingdom Metazoa; phylum Chordata; class Aves; order Passeriformes; family Passeridae; genus Pyrgilauda; species Pyrgilauda ruficollis. The sequence goes on from NW_024527488.1 coordinate 2,069,707, forward strand.
ATGCAATCCTTTGAAAGCCAAAAATTAGTGTATCTAATCTACTGGAGCACCCCAACATTTCAACAATTGTTTTATGGAATTGCATTAAGCTCTGGCTTCCCAGAAATGCCACAGAAAATCCAAGTAACCAGATTATTTTATCCATGTCAAATACACTTCTATTAAAATTACCCACAGAGTCTCCAGTGCCCTGGCTGCATTTACAGCACCATCCAATCACTCAAAGCACAAGTAGGAGAGAGATCCTGATAGAACAAATAGGTCCCTGAGGATGACAATTGCTCTCTACTGCTCCTGAGGGAGGTCATTCCTGGTAAGTGCCAGTGATGCTTGAAACTTGTAGCCTTAGGTTTATTAGGAAATTCGTTCCACCTGGGGCAAATCATGCTATGGGTGTCACTTGGAGCTTTTCTAATCCTGTTATGTTTAGGGATTTGATCAATTTTTTTCTCCAAAGTAGTTTGCAGCTTGAGTTGCATGAAAGAGGTAAGAAATATTGTTGTTACTTCAACAGAACTGATATTTGATTGAAGTTTTTAATTACAGTTAGGCATGAGTTCATTATGAAGGATATTATATTAAATTCTGTTCATGTTGATCCTTTTCTTGCTGCTACCAGAAATTCTGTTGTTTGTTGCTCTGTATCCCATTTGGTTTTCTCAGCCTTGGTTTTATTCACCTGTTCTTAGCATTAAAACCAAAGGCAGGTTTTCATGAAGCTAATGCTGCAAATACCATCCCCCTGAAACTTTTCAATGCTTTCTGTGGCAAAGGGGGCCCTTCTTTTTCATTGATTTGAGTGCACTCACTGAATAATTGCATCTGACGAGGCTCTGAAGCTTTGTCAAAGTTTCCTCTGCCTTCTCATTTTGGTTGCTTCTGTTTTGACTTTAAGATATCCCTGGATGTTTGTCACGGGAAATGAGCTTGGCTGTTTTCTTTGGTTTAAGTGACATTCAATACTCTGAAGAGAGAAGTGGAGTATGACAGGTCTGTAATTGGGTCAATTTTTCTTTTTCCATCCATGAAATAGCCAGGCATGTACATATCTAACTGTTTTGCTCATGCAGTACACCATGTTCTGGATTTTTAACAGGGTTTCTCTGTTCTCTGTAGCTAGTTTTGACCTGGTTTTTTTGGTGTTTTTTTTTAATGAATCTTGTGGAGCGCTGGGAGTTTTTAATCTGGAAAATGTCAGTGACAAGAGAAAAGCTGTGGTATGACAACTAAGAGAACCTTTTCCAACTTGTCTGATCAGCACTTCCCTGCCCTTTGGCAGGAGACATTCATTTGGTGAAAAACAAATCTGCAGACTTATAGTGCCTGGAAAACAAAGGCAGTGGGCAGAACTGTGGGGTTCCTCAACAACCAGCAACAGGTTGTGAAGCTAAAATCTGCCTTTGATAAATGGTTTTAATAGGATTAAATAGTGCAGATTCCTGGGTCTAACTACTACCTCATGGTGTTTTTTGCTCTGAAGGGTTTTTAAGCCCTGGTGCAAAACTGGCCTCTTTTTGCTGAAAGCAGGGACACTTGGCTGGTTTGTGGCAGCTGAAGAGCTGGTTCTCTGTGGTTGGTTAAGAACAGCAGCACAGCTCCACAGACATCTATGAGTAGTTGCAATAGGGGAAATATGCATTAGTAGAAAAAATTGTTCCCTGTGAGGGTGGTGAGGCCCTGGCACAGGGTGCCCAGAGCAGCTGTGGCTGCCCCATCCCTGGAAGTGTCCAAAGCCAGGCTGGATGGGGCTCTGAGCAGACTGGGATAGGGGAAGGTCTCCCTGCCCACAGCAGGGAGGTTGGGATGAGATGGGCTTCAAGGCTCCTTCCAACCCAAACTTTCCTGTGATTCTATTCCACCTACTCCCTTCAACCTAAAAGTAGAAATGGCTTCTCTGAAAATAATTACACCACTTCTACATCTCTGACTTTAAAAGATTATATGTGGGACATCAAGGGATGAGACAAACTGAGTTTTAGTCAGCTGTGGCCTGATATCCAGCTTGTGTGATATTGGCTGGTAACACTTCCATGGCACCATGGATTGCCTCCTCAGCTGCCTGAGTACAGAGAAGAGATTAATCCTCCCCCACTGCCCCCAGCCCTGCTTTGTATTTTATACACCTACAGCTGTAGGACATCTGCTGAGACAGAAGATCCTACATAAATAAGATGTTAATGTAAAAAATGTTATTTACATTACCTAAAATGAGAACTGTTAGGGAAGTGTCCAAGAGCCTGTGTATCTTTCCTGTGACGGCTGGATGGAGATTCCTAAACAAAAAGCAGCAGGCAACGTAATGTTTTCAAGGGGTCCTTTATGCTTTCCTAAACTCTTAAGGGTTCTCTGGAACAAAACTTTTAAGTGGCTCTTTATGGTCTTAACTGCTCTATTGTGCTTTACTTTCTTTCGGTTCTAGTGGGCTCTTTCCTCTGCTTTTTGAGGATTAAGCAGTGATGGGGAGGGTCACACGTGACTTGCAGATGACCTTCCATACTGACATAACACACATGGAGGAGAGAAATCCACCTTTGAGAAATCACCAGTATGCTTTCAGCTTCCAGCATGAGCCTTTCCTTTTGCTTCCCTTCCTTCCAGGCCAGATTTGCTGCTAAGATTGGTGGACCACCACACAGATCTCCTCTCACTTTTTTACTTCATCCTGGGGTCCCTTTTCCTTGCTTATGCTGATCTCACGTGCAGACACGAGTGACACACAAGGAGTTGCCTATGGATTATGATCCTTTTTGTTCTGGAGCAAGCAGCCCCCAAGTTTGCCAGGCCTCAGTGCCTCATGGCAAGCACAGTCAGCGGGGGAAAACATGCCGTGTCAGCAGGAGAATGGGGACCAATGAAACCAACAAATTATTTGTGGTTGGATATTTGTTTCATGACTCTTTTGTCACTCAGCCTCCCTTCTCTTCATCACAATTTTTTTTTTCTCATTCCTGCTAAACTGCTCTGACATATTTTCCACTCCATACATCACTGAGGATTGCCGCCCTGGGAGCGGCTGTGGTGGGACAAATTCCTTCCTCTTTATTCCTGATTTCTGGTATTTATAGTGAGGAAATGGCCCTTCAGAGTGTGACTGGGTGCTCCTGGGGCTCAGGGATCACCTTGCAGCTCTTCAGCTGCCCATGTTAAACTAGCACTCCAAACCTACTTGCTCACCACAGAAATAAAGGTAATAATATTAAAGGTAATAGTAATACAATTAACAGGAGTAGTAATCTTACCTTTATTAAGCACAAGCCAAGTTGTGAGGTCTCCTGCTGCTGAGGGTGTGGTAAGGCTGTGCTGTGTTTTGAGGGTGGTCTGTCATTCTTATAAAATCTGGTCATTTCCAAACGATGTTGATCCCAAATGTTTAGAAGTTCCAGTCAGGTGTTTTAGGTTATCCCTGCCATTTTGAGTCTGGCTATCTAGAGCCTCTGTGATCCTCTGGAGCCAATGCAGGACTGCTGTGTTTGCAGCCCACTTGCAGCTGATTTACATGACTGCATCCCCATATCCCAGCTGGCTTCCCAGGAGCAAATCAAGCAGAGGAGAATCAAACCTGGCTTCTTGTACGACCCTGGGTGCTTGGGGGAGCTCACAGCCTAGAGCCAGCAGGGCTCCTCGTTCCCAGACCCAGCCTACCCAGAGCCATATCCAATCTCAGAGCGGTGTAAGGGGTGCCAGGTTGGTGGGAAGAGACAGGCTGTAGAAGTGGGAGAGCCAGGCACAGCAGGGACGTTGCTGCTGGGTGGAACCAGAGCAGAGCAAGGAGAGAAATCAAGCAGAGGTGAGGCTGCTGTGTGATGAGGCACTGAATCTGCCTGGAGGGCATGGAAGTGCACACATGCCCAGACTCGTTCAGCACAAGACACCACACGATGTTCCTGAAGTCATGAGTTGTCTGCTGTCCCAAAAATGGTGTCTGTGGAAGGACTTCCAGCATTGGGAGTGACAGCAAACACACTGCTTGTCTTGGGATGCTTTAAGGAATACGTGTTTATGGCACTTGCTGATCCTGGTTTGAATGTTTCCACCAGGCCTGTGCTGAAAGACACACCACGCTTAGCAAATGTCTCTTTTGGACTCCCGGCCTTGCAGAACAGGCTAATGGGTGTCTTGGAGTGCTGCTTTTCATTTGGTGCTATTCCTCCATAAGCAGCTGCAATAAAAAGAGCTCAGTCAAATTCTGTGCTCCAGGTTTGTGTGCATGAAGACAACATGCATGTGCAAAGCAGGCAGAAGAGAACTTGCATTTTGTTTTCTTAAAAAATCCAGGTGCTGTTGCCTGTTATCTTAGTGGAAATTTGGATTATTTCACTAACCAGCCCCTGCTTTACAAGGGGCTGGTTAGTGAAATAATCCAAATTTCCACTAAGTGAAATAATCCAAATCAAGGTCTGCCTCTGATTATTGCACAAACCAGTGCCTGCTCTACCAAGGTCTGCCTCTCTGGGGTGTGCTGCAGTGGCTGGGGGTCATTGCAGTGGGCAGCAGCTCTAACCCCCCTCCCAAATCCAGGCTCCTGGGCACAGCAAACAGAGATGCATTCCCCTGACAGTGTTTACAGGTGAATATAGGTGCTGAGACATCCTCCCTGGGATAAGAGAACCTACAAAAGTTCATAGGCTGAAGTGGAAGCACATGAGAAGTGATACTGGGTTAAGCAGTAGGATGCAGATTGTAGCACTGAAACTTTCCCCTCTTCAAGTTGTGCACAAAAATACTGCAGTAACCTTCATCAATATATCTCATTAGCTTTCCCCTGGGCCTGTGGGGATTTGGGGTCAAGAATGAAGAACAAAGAGAAACATATATATAAACATATAAGCTATGTTTTTACACCATAATGACCTGGTCACCCACTAACCAAAAATGCTGAAATAGCTCAGTAAATGAGTTTGTCTGATGCAGAACCACATGAAAGACCCTTTTAAGGAGTTCCCCACTGCAGACTTGCCACTCTTGTTTTTTTTTTTTTCTCTGAGGACACCAGCTGTGGTTTTTCCTCTCCTCCTCTCCCTATTTAAAATGTGCCACTTTCTTGCTGAAAACTCTGTTCCCAAAGCAAAGAGAATCACTAGTTCCTGACGCTAAAAAAACTTCCAAAGCCTTCTCACTTGAGTCTCGTTTTAATGCATCAGAAGGATGTAGCAGCCTTTGCCAGAGCAAGTTTTGTCCAGAAGAACTCAGGCTATGGGGCCCTTTTGGGATATCTTTCTGGTTTCTCCTCAAATTAAAGAGTTATTCTCCAAATCATAGATATAAGCAGTGATTTGTGAGTAGCATTTAGGCCCATTTCCTAGTTCCACAGTCTGCACAGAACTGGGGTAATTGATCTACATTTTGTTGTTCACTCTTTCCTGGCCTGGGAAGGCTTTTCCCCTGTGTTAATATCACACCTCTTTGAGCAGTTTATGTGCTTTATATATGGATGATCAATTATAGCCAGAAGCTGTAAACCTAGGAAAAACTTCAGAGAACATGTAGCACTTACCAAAGTGCTGATGGAGGGACAGCCAAACTAAAATGTGACCCTGTCAAGGCAGCCCCACGTGAACCCTGTGCTCTGTCCACGTGGGTCCTGTAGAGAAGCACAGAAGGGTTTGGGTTGGAAGGGACCTTAAAGATCATCTCATTCCAACCCTTGCCATGGCAAGGGATGGCATTCACTATCCCACGTTGCTCAGAGCTCCATCCAAGCTGGCCTTGGACACTTCCAGGGGTGGGGCATCCACAGCTCTGTGCCTAAAGCAGGGCCCTTCCATGTGTCTTACCAGTTTTGTTGTCCCTGGCTAAACTTTTTTTTTTTTCTATAAAATCAAAAAACCTAACTCAGCATCCAGTGATTCCAGAGCTATCAAGACCTAATTAGTTTGCTTTCATAATAACAGGAAGCGTAGCAGAGCATTGTCAAAGTGGCTTATTTCCATATATACTGTTGGAAGAGTCTGCTGGCATTTATATGGTGAATGAGTTCATTGAAATAAAGATAGGCTTATTATGGATTAAGTGGGAGCAAACACTCGACCTTGAAGCAGGAAAAAATAGCAACATTATTCTTGCTATCTGCACATTGTCTTTACAAGAAAACTCCTCTTTGTGTTGCTGGGTGGTTCTTTTATTTGGAGGGGAAGGGTTGTTTTTAATATTCCATGATAAGAAGACCCTGAAAAAATAAATAAGCTTGCTGGGACTGGTGGGAAGGGGGACTACCCTCAGTAAACCATTGTGTTTCTAAAGCTTTCCTCTATCAACAGCCTGCCTCTGGAGTCATGACTCTGGATGTTTATTATTGTATTAGCATTGTATATATTGACAGTCTGACCAGTAAAACTCTGCCAGAGTCATTCCACAAAATGCTGGTGAGAGAAAACAGCACTGAACCATCCAAAACAGTATTTGCTGAAGCTGTTTTTGTCTCTCGAGGAACTAGCAAACTGCAGTTTGTTTAGATAGGCCCTTTCTTTCCCATTTTCCCTTGATTTTTGTGACTTTCTCCTCTCCTATGTCCTTTTCTTTCTTTTTTTTAAACCACGTTGCATCTGTTAGCATCATGTTAGGTCACAGAACACTTGGTTGCATTTTTTGGGAGGGAGGGAGATAATCAAGCTAAAATCATCCCAAAGTGCCTTGCATTTCTGTAGTCCTGAAATGCAAACAGAAGCGAAAAAATCCTTTTCAGAGAGACAAACTGATACTGGCACTGAGTGAAGGCAACAATCTACTGCCTACCCTGACCTCAGTGCTTTGGAAAATGTGTTTGCAGGTTTTCTTCTCAGGCTGAGTTGCCTGGATGGCGTGAGGTGGTATTGATTTCTAGATGCTTCCTAGCTGATAGTGTCCATTTTCAGGTGTCCCCTGGCTGAGATCATCCATTTCCAGGTGTCTGCTGGCTGAGAGCACCTGGGTGCAGTGGGCAGGAGTGGTGGGGCCATGGCTGCAGAGCCACCCTGGTGCTCTCAGTGACAGAGACAGCACCCAGCACTGCTGGTGTATGAAATTCACCTCAGGCTTGTAGCCTCATAAGGAAAAATATGCCCCCATAGAAGGCAGTAATTGGCAGAAAATAAGGCAGAGGGAGAACGCAGCTCGAGTCTCTGTTCTCATTAATTTTAAATTAGTGGGACTCCACTGGCTTCATGGGAGTTATTTCTGATGGAGGCTCAGATAGCTGAGCTCAGAATCAGATGCAAGATGTATTGAAACCTTTTTTTGGGTACAGTTGTGTGGCATCCTATGAAAATAGCCTGGAAATGCTGTGCTTTGCCGGAGTGCCTGGCAGCACCATCCAGCACCACCATGGTACCCTGCCCACAAAAGAGAAGGGAAGCACTCACACATTTTGCATCATCCCAAACTCCCCCGGGGCATCACCATCAAGTACACAATGCCTTTTCCGCAGAGGTGAGGAAGGTCCATCAGCAGAATTAATCTGTGCTTTGAGAGGTCTTCTACCCACCAGAAACTGCTCGTTCAGCTAAATGCAGTTTGCTGATGAATAGTTTGTGATGAAGGTGCTGAAGGCCAGCACTGCCATGATTATTTGTACTTGTTTTAGTCTATTTGCAATGCACAAACTGCACTGCTGCTTCTGCAAGCCCTCCCTGCCATTCCTCCAAATGGCATCTTCACTCAGCAGCCAAGCTTGTGCTCATAATTAATTGCATTTAAAGTGACAGAGGCTCAGTTTCTCCCTACAACTTTTCTTTCACTACAGCATTTACACTGCAGGGAGGCATTGACTCCTCTCAGTCAGTTCCAGTTAAACATGACCAAACATTACTGAGGTTTTGCCATTCCTTATTTTTTGTGGGGTTTTTTGGGTTTTTTTGTGTTTTTTTTTTTTTTTTTTTTTTTTTTTTCTGATATCTCAGTTACACTGATTGCATTTTTAATCAAACAGAAAATCAGCAGTATCTGAGGAGGCAGAAGAACTGAAACCTGATAGTCAGTGTGTCACAGCAAGCCAGGCAGCTCTGTGGCAGCTCCAAAACCTCTCAGCTGGCAGCCAAATTTTCACAGTGTGGGCTTTGATGGGTTTAAATCTGTCCCTCTGTAGTTCTGTCTCAGGCTGTGCTTTCTTAGACATGCTCAGGAGCAGAATCTGATTTAAAAATTAAGAGTAAAATAAAAATAAAGTTACAGCAGTGGAGCTATGACTGTAATTCAAAAACCTTTAGTTATGCTACAGGTAAAATTTGTGCTGTTTTGCTCATTCAATTTGTGCTCATTCAGTGTCATCAGAAGAAAAAAGATAATTTGAAGGAAATAAGAAGTGATAAATGTTTTAAAACCAGAATACCAAAAGCTATTATTTTATTTTGAAAATCTGCTTTTGCTAAATAGGCAAGCATGTCATAAAACCAAATAACTGTACATTTACCTATACGTATATGCACACTGAACAAGCATGGGTTTGCTTCTTGGCCATTTGCAGTTATTTAAGATTCTGGCATGACAGCATTACTTGAAATTACTTTAACTTATTGAAAATAGTTGAAAATACAGTGAGAAAAGCTGTGTTTCAGTAAAGCCTGAAGCTGTTGGACCTTTCTAAACAGAATAAGATCTTCAAAGTCCCAGGAATCCATCATGAAAGTGTAGTCCCAAACTTACCTTTTAAGGAAGTTCATGATGTTTCAGATAAGACTGGAAAGAATTTCCCAACTTCCCAGCATTTACCCATTTCTATAAACAAATGTAAACCCTAAACCTTTGACAAATCACTTGAAGGTTTACCCACTGCATGTGCAATAGATCTGGATGCAGTTGTTCTGCCCCAGAGGGGGAATTCAGAGATGCTGCAGTGATTTCACGACCAAACTCACCCACTTTGGTGCATTCCCTTGCGTTTCTATCACAGCCTCCACGCACACAGCTGTGATTCAGCTGGGGCTGGAGAGGGTTTGTTTGCAGTGGCATTTTGGGCAGCCTCAGAGCTGCCTTTCCCCGTGCTCAGCTGCGTGAGCTCACTCCTAGGCTGCCCCTCAGCGTGTGCGATCCAGCTGTTCCTCGTGTGCGCCCTGACTCCGAGCGCTTTCCCCGCTCCGCTCCTCTTTCCAGGGGAGGAAAGAGGAGCCTTTTTTCTTGGCTTTGTCCATCAAAATTAGGCATGAGAAACATCACCTGATGTGTTTTAGGCTGTAAGTCTACAGCCTAAAAAGGAATGAGGAAAAAGCAGGAAGTCAGAGCTAGGGTTTGGTCTGGCTGTCCCTGGCGGAGGGGCTCTGGTGCTGGAGGGTTACAGATGGATTTGGACACCAGCTCCTTGTGTCTCCAATGTTACTTTAATCCTGTGGAAAGTCCCTACTTTTCAGCACCTACTTTGCAATGGGACCAAGGATACTGTGTAATGAAGTGTTTGGTGGCCATTTCACAAATATTAAAGTGGATTTGCTAGGAAGGCAGATGGAATTTTTGCTAACAGTGTCAAATACATTTTCAGCTGGGCACTCTTTTGAGGGGAAAAACCAACCAACCAAACAGACAAACAAAGTGAAGTTTCCAGGTTTTTTTTTAAATTGTAACCCAACCCATTAGCATCAGTCAATGATCTTCTGCAGAAGGAGCCTTAAAGCAATTGGGAGAAGAGAGAAAAGCTGTCAACAGCCAAAACGCTCCTCATGCTAATGCACTTCCTTCCCAGTCGGCTCATCTTCCATTAAGGCTTTCCACAGATCGGTGTAAAACAATTATTTGTGGATCTTGAGCCTAACAAAAACAATCCTTTACTGTTTAGCACATAATTGCAGGTCACCACTTCAGTTTTAAACAGAATAAAAGTGACTGTGACCTGTAGGGGAAAAGGAAAGCACTTCCTACATCCAATCTAGGAGGAATCACTGAAGTACACAGGAAGATCTGGGAATATGTTTTTCTGGTAATTGAAAATCAGAATTTTGCAATAGTTGAATGGCATAAATTTGGCAATCATTGGATGAATGTTCTTGTCAACTTCAGAATGGGCCGAGTTTCCACTGAAAATGACTTGCTGTTAAGTAAATTCATCCTAGCAGTGTTCTCCTGATTTGGAAGACAAGGCAAGAGCAGTACAAACAAAAATAAACGTACTTCCCTCATGGAAGATACTGAAAAAGTAATTAATTCACAACATAAAAATATATTAATGAATTTCAATAATTGATGCCTGATTCCAGAAACGGAGTTGCTGCTGGATGGTTTGGACCAATTAGAAAAAGTGTGTGGCAAATTTTTCCCCTGCTGTGACTTTATCGAGCCCATTGATTTTGGCAAAGCCAGGCTATGGGACCTCCTCCAACTGTGGGATAAGCTTGAACCCCATAAGGTTGGGTTATCAATGTATCTCTCATGAGCATGTCCAGCTCTATTTTAAAAGCATTTTGGTAGGGATTTTTTTAACTGTTGCTTCTTTACAGCAAGTAAATTTAATGTAAAAGTTACTGGAAAATATGAAAGGGGGACCTTTACACTGTGACAGACACTTCAGCCACAGCACAGGCACACTCTGATATTGTTTAAATGCTACCTGTTCTTTTTTTGTCCTCTGATCTCATTCTGCTTTCGCCCTGATGGTCAAATAACATCGGCCTAATTAAAATCAGGCGAATATTTTGTGTTGTGTGTAATAGGTAATATAAAGTACATATGTAATGATTTAACTGAACATCTGAGTTTTGGATAAAGAGGAGTTTTCATCTGGCATTAACTTCCCAGTGGGTGGAGAGCAGTGACTGTTGCCAGTCCCATCAGAGCTCTCTGATGGATGCTCATTCTCTAGGAATTATTCAAGTACAGCAAATTCAAGTGGATTTTTTTGGGGTTTTCTTTTTTTTTTGGTAGCTCTCATTTGTATGGGAAAAGTGATTCTCAGAGATAACAGAAGAAAATAGAACACCAGAAAATTTTTGTGATATTTCTGTGAGAGTGTCCTAATCTAATCTCTGTTTGATTATGGGAGTTGGATCAGTATAAAACATTAGCAAATTGGGTCTCTGGCCTCACAAAGCCAAACACAAATATTTAACCTGGCAAAGGATTTTTCAGTCACAATCCCCCAAAAGCCTTAGAGAAAGTAGTTGAAAATACTTTAAAACTGATAATATGCTGATGTGCCAGGCTTCAGCCACTGTTCAGGAATAGCAGGCAGGATTTCTCTCCAGCCAGGGATATCTATTCAGAAATAGAGGTCTGGGTGTTGAGAAAGAACCCACCTAAATTCCTGCTTTTCTTCTTCAGAATTTGAGAGGTGAAAAGTAAATGCAGGTAATTTTCTGCAGCTCTGGCTGTGTCCACTGTACCCAAGTTTTAAAAGTGTATGGGGAGAAGAGATGGCTGATCAGTCACCAGAGGAATGGTAAAGGGAGAGATAGCTTACTGCTGAAAGAATGGTATTAATATTTATATTGCCTCCAAGGTGTATGGCTCTGTAAATAGCAGTATAAAACTATAAATCCTTTCCCCCTTTTTTACCATATTTATGTATCAATGGTGTTTTTTTTTCCTATTCTGTCCTTAAATAGCTGGTTGCTGCCATTTCTGTTTCTCTTGGCTTATTTAACAGAATCTACAGAGCACAATGACAGCACTTTAAAAACTTAGAAAATATGCACACACAAACACACTCTTATGTGTATTGGCAGGTTGTAAGAAATGTGTGAATGTCATTCTCAGAAGTCATTACCCGACATAAAGGATCTAACAGGAACTGAGACATTTATTTAAATTCCCATCTGTAACGTGCAGGATTAAACTGTACTGTGGGAATAAAAACCGAAAAAGAGTAAGAGATCTTCATGCTTTGTGAGATAAACCAACTATTCACAGTATTTTCCATGGGGACCTTTTTTTCCACTTTTATTCTCCTTTTCAGATCTCTCTTCTGAGAGAAAAGATAAAGTGGATCTCTACTCTGAATCAACATGGAAATTTCTCTGCTTATATTTCAGATGTTTCTCCCACTCTCCAATCTCCTGATTTGGACAAGAGTGGGAGGAACCTACATGAAGAATCAGCTCTAGCTAAAGTTCCCAGAGTTTGGTGCCATTCCCTGCAATTCCAAAGGCATTGGGGTTTTATGAGGAGCTAGTGCCACAGCCTGAGCAGACCCCTCAAGGCAATACTGATTTTCATGAACCCTCCTTCTGCACTTGCCCTGGAGCACTTGTACAGCACAGCAAAGGTCCAAACAAGTGGCAGGGACTTTGCTGTGGGCTGCATGATCCCCCAAATTACTTCAGACCAAACACATGCCAAATCTACAGAGAAATACCATTGCCAAGAGCCCACTTTATAAAAGCAAACACTTCTTTTATTAAAAAAAAAAATCACTGTGGATTTTTAACCCACCTTGAGTAGAGTTTTGAAAATCTCATTTGATTTTCAGAGACTGTAAATTGCATTGGTTTGTATTTAGCCAAAACTCCAGGCCTAAATTCCAAATATATTTGAAATGATGCTCACGTCATTTCATGTAATGTGAGCATGACCAGTCAACTCCAGTCTTAAGAACACACACTGATTTTCTCTTATGTCCAGTCAGGAGCTGCTGTTTCAGCATAGCTCTCCCTATGAATTTTGAATACTATGAAAAAAACCCTAAAAAATCACTGGATTAAGGGATTGCATTGCCTTGATCTATCCTCCTGCCTCATGGTGCTGCACTCCATCCTCTGGTGGTATAATTAATTTCATGTAAAGCAGAAGGGCCTTGTTCTATTCTGATTTCCAGAGGGTCAGTGTGAAGGCACTGCTGTCAGATAAGCTTTTGCTGCTGAATTTATGGGAAGAATATTGGGATGCATGAACTGAGATGCCTGGTGATGTACATGTTCAGCTGACTCTTGGCTATTTGTCATCAATTGTACCATTGCTGCTGCCTGTGAGGAACCAGATTTGGAGTGCTGGGTGTTACCAAAAAGGCTGTTTCCAGCGTCAGGAAAGGAGAAGAATAAATTTGTCTAGGTGTTTCATAAGCTGGATGGGAGCTCCTCAGTTAATTGAGGAAAGGGAAAGTGGGCACAGCTGCCTTATTTCTCTAAATTAAAAATACCTTGGCTTTATTCACTCCCATAGGAGCCAGCCCAAACCTAGGAATTGTAACGGGATGGCAACAGCTTTGCACCTTAATGAATAAAGGGTTCTGAGTCCTGGTCAGATATGCCCAAGTGATGGCACATGGCATGGCTAAATTTAAAACCAGCCCAAAAGGTTAGGAGTGGACAGAAATAACTCCAACCAGCTGGACCCTGCCATCCCTGAGTGTCCAAAGGGAGCAGACCATGTTGCTCCAACCCTGTCCAACCTTGGCCTTGAACACTTCCAGGGATGAGTCATCCCCAGCTTCTCTGGACAAACTGTTCCAGCACCCCACAATAAAGAATTTCTTCCTAATATCTAATCTAAACCCATCTCCTTTCAGTTAAAAGCCCTTCTTTGGGTAATTTTTGTCATTTTGTGGCCTTGCTACTGAGGAGAGCAGCACGAGCACTGAAAGGTACTTGACTGCAGTTTCTGCCTCCTTTTTGAGTGCTGTCCAGGTGTACGTAGCTTCTAAGGAAGTGGTGGGTCAAATTCCTTTACAGAAAGATCTGGCAGGGGCAGGGTTAAAAAATGAGTGCTTCCCAGGAAAATTCCCCTTGCAACAAGAGCCTGTTGCAGGGAGAAGAGCCACCTGCAGCCCATCAGCTTGGAAGGGAAGGGGTGATGAAGGACAGTGGCTCTTCCGAGAAGTGTCAAAAAGCTACACCCCAATGGAGATTCTGAAGATGAGCCAGGAGGACCTCGGAAAGGAGAGGCTCATGCCCAAGCTTTTATAAAGAATGAGGCCTTATTAATGCTATTGTTATTATAATTATTAAATTATTATTATTATTTCTTCTTTACATCTATGTATCTCTTGCTTATCTTCACTTTAGGAATTTTCTTGAACTCCAGCAGTTTTTTTCCTCATTTCTTTCTTGTCTTCCAGAATTCCTTTTGTTTTGGTTTGTTTTTTTTTAATACCAGCATAAAATAAAAGTATCTTTACCTCTGTAACTTGGACAAGGGGATATTTGAAGGGGAGCATAAACGTAATCTTTCATGGTGACTTAAACTAACCTTGTTTTTAGTCTTCGCTACCAAGGTTGGTGTGTCTTTATCAATTCAAAGGTGCTGATGAGGCTCTGCACTTGAATCTCGGGGGCAGGGGCTTGCAAGCGCATCAGACACCCTCCTCAAAGCCATCACCTTGAAGGCTGGCTGGGGAATCAGGCCAGGGAGGCAGCAAAGTGCTGCTGTAGCAGGAGCCCTGGCTGAGTCTAATCTGCTGCTGAGGGCTGTGCTGCTTGCCAGAGCTGCTGCTCCTGAGCTGGGAGAGAGCAACCATCCGGATACCCTTTGGGCAGACAAAATAGCACAAAAACTAAACCCAAGAAAATGTTTGGCTGCCTTTCCTATTGCAAATAGTCTGAGATAGAGGGCTTTCCTAGAGGAAGGAAATTAAGTGTTTGCTGATGCTGATTAATTTCTGAAAAGATGGAAGAAATCTGTTTATACATGGGCTGGAGGTGATATCATTTTGTCTGATGTCTGGGAAGAATGAAGACTTCTTCAGTTTGCTTATTCAGACGTTAAGCTCTGAGAGGTGAACAGAGAAGGCACTCCATTGCCTCATCACATCAGAAACTCACAAAGACCATGAGGCCATGAAGTCTGGATTCAGTAAGAGCAGCTGACTTAGAAAGAGAGAAAAACCCAGTTTGTGGCTCTCTTTTCAGGCAGGACCCTTTGAGCAGATGTGTGTAACACGGCTGCTGGTCAGAGCAGGGGAGCAGAAAGCTGTGCTGCGCCGTGCCTGGCGCTCTGCTGTCTGTCTGCCTGCCTTCCTCCCCTGCCTCGTCCCCAGCCTGCTGGGGAAGGGTTTGTAAAGCCAGTCCTTCCAAGTTCACACTTGACAGAACGCCCAGAGAAGCTGTGGATGCTCCAGCCCTGGGAGTATCCAAGGCCAGGCTGGATGGGGCCCTGTAGAACCTGGCCTAGCAGAAGGTGTCCCTGCCCGTGGCTGGCATGTGGAATGAAGTGACCTTTAAAGTCCCTTCCAACCCAAACCATTCTGTATTTCTTGATAGTTATAAAGAGTATTGTAGAGCTGACAAACATGTTTTACTCAGGAAGGTGAAGGGAGACGCAAGAAAATCAGGCCACAGTAGGTCAGGCTTAGCGCAAGGTGAGGATTATCTCAGAGCATGAGATAATTTCTTTCCAGAGCTGAAAGCCAATTGCTCAACGCTACAGGCACAGGGCCACACTGAAAGTGGTGGGAGGTGATGGTCACAGTGTAGGAGAAAATCCAGGAGATTCAGGGATGAGTGGGAATTTATGGATATGGTAGACTGCAAAAAGGGGTCTGATGGTGATACTTTACATTGACTTCCTAGAGTAATTTAGTACTGGGGACACTGATGGCCCTGGTTTGCTCAGGAGGTGGAGTTAATGTTTCACCACACAAAATATCAGATGGATGTGAAATCCCAGCCAGCAGCGATGCAATAAATGGTTGATCAGTAGAAACTGGAGAGGTTTGAAAAAATGTTTAAGAGCACCAAGTACCATCCATTTTGAATGCAGAAAATGAATGCAGCAGGCTAGGCTAGGTTGGGATTAAAATGGAACGTTCTTATCTAAACTGCAGACCTAATCCTAAAGAAATGCTGATTTGGGGTACAAGAAGAAACATTTTCCCTCACTATTGGGATCAGAAGCAGGCTGTTATTCTGTAAAGAAGAGTCAATTTGATTTTCCAAGTCTTCCTTGTTTACATGTAGTCTGTTGGTGTCATCAAGGTTTTCTTTCTCAGCTGTAGCATTGTTGCGCATTTAAATAAAATGGAATACAACATAGCATAAAACCTGGGAGGAAACACAAATTAGTGTTCTGGGATAATGGTCTAAACCACACTCTCCCTCCTATGCCTGTCTGTAATAATTTATTAATTCATTACATGATCATGGAACTCTCTTTCTTTCACCTAACACCCTGTTGGCAGCTGTCCCTTATGAACCCCAGGTAAGCAATTGTGTGAAGAGACCACAGCAGGCTATGGGATGTGGAAGATGCAGTGTCAGTTCTTGGGAAGTTCAAGACATAAGGCTTAAATTTGGAGGGGGAAAAGGTGATTGAAGGAAGCCTGGGGCCTGGATGCTTTTGTAATGCCAGCTCCATGTCTGCTGCACTCCCGATTAAACCCTGCTCCCTCCCAGCCTCGTGCAGATGGTGGTGGAGTGTCACTGGAGCCAAAGGGGTTTAGGAAACCTCTTGTAGCAGCACTCAGGTTCTGCCTGAGTTGTTTAAGTTCCATGGCGTAAGTGAGGATCTGGAGAAGGACATGTTCCCATGGTTTCATTGTTTTATGGGGTTCTCCGGTGTTGTGGTGAAATTTATATTCTCTGGGGGAAGGCACCTTACCCAAATTGTCATCTTCCATCTCCAGAGGAGTGCAGAGATGGGAGGGAACCAACAAAGAATGAGAAAGTCTCTGCTTATTTTGCTGTTGTTGCAGGATCAAGAACATACTGAGCACTTAAAGCAGAAGTCAAATGTGAGATAATGAAAAACCAACAAATGGAAATTATAGATACTACATCATTGATATTTTTAAACTTTGTATTACTAATCATGAGATTGATATGACTTTGACAAATTATTTTTATATAGCAATGACCCTTATAATTACTGCAAAGTTTAGTTTAGCTCTTATTTTACTGTTCTCCCTCATTTACTTCTTTTTCATCCATTATTTAGCTTGTTTTTTGGAGTTGATTTGTGTGCTTTTAAGTCTGATACATGTGTTTTTAATACACTGGGAAGATAAAACATTACCCCTTGTCAGTCCACTTGGAGTCTGTGGCCAAATCTCAACCTTACAGAACAAAAATGAGTCCCTATTATTCTTTGTATATGGAGTTATTTCATTCTTATCACTCTTTGTCCAGGTTTGAGTTAGTATAAGGGCTTCTCCTTTTTTGTCCTTTTTCCTCCTGAGGGAAGGTGTGGCTGTCTGCTGGTATTTTTCTTCTTTCTGGGGCCTGGGATACACTTGAGGGAATACAAAGAAAGAATGATTCAGGGATTAAACAAAAAAAAATTGCCATTATATGAATGAAGAAGCTTTCTATCTTTCACAGAGAGCACCCTGAGGATGGTTCCTTCAATACCACCCATTTTTTTCTGCCTTGGAATCTGTTTATTCAGGCCATGGCTATTCTTGCTGTCAGTGTGAGCTGGTCAGCACTTCCAAGGTCTCTGTCTTGTAAATAATATCCATTCCTGTCCCAAAGCCACATGGACAATTGCAGAGGTCATTATTCTAATAATGAGCTACTCTTTCCTTACCTCATGAAAGTACATCTTCACCCTGATCTTTAAATTTAAAACATTTTACCAGACAAGTTTTTCAAGGCTGACTTTTATTATTTCTTTTTTCTTGAAATGGTGTATTGGGAAAACAGTGTTTTATAACCCTAGTGCCTAATTTCCAAAACAGTATATTCATAGGACAAATGCCAATAAACTAGAATGTTACACAAACAAGGATGCTATAAATTGTGTGTGGACTATTTACATAAAAACTTCAGCTTGAGAATTTACGCAATAATTCATTTTTAAGCATTTTACAACACATTCAGTAGGAAAGAGGAAGGTAACAGAGTTAAGCCATTTCTTTTGTATCTCAGAAGTTTAGAAAGGAAGATTTATTGGATGGTCAGTCATATTTTGCATAGTCATGAACAATAAAACCTGAAGTTGCTACAGCTGTAGCTATTTGACAGAAAAGACTGTTCAAAAAGTTCTGCTAATATGTGGCTCCACAGAAAATACCTTAATGTATATTACAGCTGAAACATAAACCCACCTGTGTATACAAAAATGAGATGTTTTTTGTTTAGCCTCTGTTGTTTTCACTCCCCTGACATAGGAGGCTATAATAAAACAAGAAAATTTGTGATTTACTTAAACTTTTTAAGACAAGGGAGAGAAAAGAACAAAATTTCTTATTGTGACACACACCTTGAGAAAAACTTCAAAACTTGTGATGGTCTGACAAAACACACAAAACTCATTTTTCTTCCACAGAGTGGCCACTGCAACACACATAAAAAAGTGAATCTAAATGATTCGGTCAGATTTGCTGCTTGAATATCCTCATTCAGAGGGAAATGTTTTATTTCCATCTCTAACAATATTTTTTTCCTATTCCCTCTGTACAGCTCAAAAAAAAAAAAAAAAAAAAAAAAAAAAAGAAAAAAAAAAACCCAAAAAAAAACCAAAAAAAAAAAAAAAACACCTAAACAAGACCAAAACTATAAAAAGAATCAGATATCAGAAACTTAATATTCTACTATTTCTCAGCACCCATGATGTAAAATAGTCTGAAAATATGCCTTGATCTTAATACCTTTTAGCACCTGGTATTCCTAGAGGTGTGGTAAATTCCTGGGCACTGCTCTTATTCAACAGTCTTCACAGATTCAACAAGAAGTGTAGGAATGTAGCTATGATATTATGAAAAATCCTTTGCTGGGATTTTTCCTCTCCTGAGAAGCTGAGGAGCCTCAGGAGAGAAAGGTAAACAATTACTATCTGCTGCTGTGGAATGCAACAGGTGCATCTGTGATTGGTCCATGTGGATTGTTTTCCATTGATGACCAATCACAGCCACCTGTGCCAAGGCTGTGAGCAGTCACAGGATTTTGTTATTTTATTTTGTTCTATTTTTGTTGTAGCTTTCTGATTTCTTTGTTCTTTTAGTATAGTTTTAATGTAGTATTTTAATATAATATTTAACATAATAAATCAGCCTTCTGAAATAGAGTCAAGCCTCGTCCCTCAACACGTGGAGAGTCCACAACATAGGAATACGTTTTTAAAAGAATTCTCTACACTGAGGCCAAATCCAGCCTATATTTTAACAAAAACCTTTCTGAAGCCACCCTTCTTGTATGGAAATGGATGGTTGGTGAATTCCCCAGCTGAATTCCCCATTTCTAGCCTGGTTTTATGTTTCCATTGTCTTCCTGGTGACCAGTTACACATTCAGTCGCATTCAATATCTTCTGGTTTTGTAAGTTTAAAAACAATTGTGCTTCAGGGCAGCATCCCAATTCCATTTGTTTCTTTGGGGACAACGTGATGCTTGGGAAGAGCATTTCAAACAATTAGGGTTAAATTAATCCTGGTATTCAGAGGCATTTCTTCCATTTGGCTCTTTGAAAGGAGAATGCTCTTTTATCTTCTTCTGTTTCTTCTATCATCTTTGCCAGAATTAAAGGCAGGAATAGAGAAGCACCAGTGGATCTATGCCTGTATAATTTTGTTAAATGGGGCAGGAGTTTTGGGTCTATGTATATAAGTAAAGACAGTGAAATTAACCAATTGTTTTAGATATGTGACTGACTGAAATTTGGGGGTTTTATGTTTACACTCATCTGATTTGATTCTGTAAGTGTTTAAGTTTACAGATGTCAAACTGATTGGAAAACTCCTGAGAGCTGGAAGCTGAGTTCTGCTGGAGTCAGGCATAGGAAGGAAATGCCAATTGAACTCAAAGACAGACTTTTTGTAATGTTAGACAGAATTGATGGACTGGGGATCCCTCATCACATTTTTCTTCCACAGTGAATCCTGATTTTGGCCACTGTTTTGTAGCATGCCATCTTGATTTAATGTACAAACTGCTTGAGCTGTTGGGTACGCCCATAACTGTTTTTTTATCTCAGTTTCAGGTTTTAAATTTTATGTGACTAATAAGCACCTACATTTCATTACAAGTTAACAGGACTGTCTGATTGTAAATCATTGCAAATCTTTTTCCTTCCTTAGCAAAGGATTAAACTTCATTTTTTTCCCACGTGGCTCATGTGCAGTGATAGGATGGGAGAGAAAACAGTTTACTTGAGCCTTGGATATAAACACAAATTCATCCTCTTCAGGATAAACTTTAGTCAGGGTTAATCCAAATTTAAATTTAAGTCTTGCTTTGGCCAGCACTTCAGTGTGCTTTTAAGTGCAGCAGTCATAAATAAAATTCCAGGAGAACAAATCACGTTGAGTGACATCTCTTAGCCTGTTCCCTGGAGTTCATTGTCCTGCCTCTGGTGATGTATAACCTCCCCTAACAGACATATCAATATGTTTCTTTTCAGCTGATAAGCATGCCCAGGTACAGCTGTATTTAGCTGGGTCCCTTCTGTCCCGTGTTCTGTGCAATGTCTGAAGCCCAGCAGGGGTGAAACCTTACAGTGTTGGAAGCCTCAGTGCAGCTCTGTCTGAAGATGTCCTTTATGAGGCAAGGGGACATCCATGTTTGATTTACTGTATTTCTGGGTTTTCCTTTTCTTCTCAGCTTTGTCCATTATTCTCCAGTGTTTTACAACTGTGTCATTCAGTCTAATAAAAAAATATTGCATCTTCTTAGTAGTGATTCTTATGCCTTTAGACTGTTACAGCTGCAACAATACTGCTGCTATTTAAATATTTACATCAATCTCTTTTGTTGTTCTTACTAGTTTTTCTCAAAAGGAATTAGAGTTTACTCTGATAAACACATTTTTCTTTAGGAAAGTAGTAATTCTTTGGATAGGTAGTAACTTAATTGTTATTTCATGCAATTTAACTCTGATTTTTTTTTTCACCATTTTAAGAAATGCTAATGAATTTCATACAAATTTATGCAAGCAAATCTAGGTGGTCTTTAAGAAATGTTAAAGAAACACCTTATAAATATCAAGTTATAAATGTTAAGCTCCATAAAGTTAAAGCTTTAATACAAAAACCCCAAATGCTACAAAATTAAACAAGGGCAGCAGATATTCTCTCTGCTCCAGATATCCTAAAGCTCAGCCTAAAATGATCCAAGTCAGCAACTTCCCCATTGAAAGGCAGAGCTCAGGTTTTCAAAATATGTCCTGTTTAGCACAGGGGTCACTGGCAGGGCTTCAGATGTTGGTGTGATTTGGGGTAAGATGGGGCTGTTTAGTCTCTTCTTCATCAGCAGATTTTCTACGTCCCTCCCTCCTCTGGGTGGCCAAACCCCAATTTTTTTTTATTTTTTTTTTTTCCCTGACCTCATGGAGGGTTGGCTCAGCATGCTGGAATGATTTTCTGGCACTGCAATGACATGATAAAGTTCAGAGGAATCCAAGCACAAGAGCTGACACCACCATGACAAACCTTGGGTGGCACAAGGTTTCAGGGTACTTGCAAATATATTTGAGTTTTGCCTAAATTCTCTTATTAACACAGAAAATACCATAAACAGACTTTCTGTTTGGCTAGGGGTTCGGAGCAGTCAGATTTACACTTTGATTATTCATGGTTAAAAATGACAGCTCTCCTGCTAGGAAGATGTCTGTCCCACTCTTGGATTGCCAACAGAGAGCAGGTTATAGATGCCAGGATTTTTTTCTGGGACAAAAAGAGAAACAGCAAGAAATAGCAGGATGGTCCTTTCTTATCACAGTTTGGAGTGAGGGAAGAAGAGATCAGTGTGTCAGGCTATTACTCAGCTGTGGTGTGACATGGTCAAGGGCTATAGCTTTTTGTGGGGCTGTGATGGCTTTCATGCCTGCACAAATAACAGCAAAAACAAACAAGTTGTTGTCTTGGGTGATGAGTATTAAAAAGAATCTGACTAATTATCTTGTTTAATAGAGAAAATGTTAAAGGCAATTATTTTTCCTTTATGTTTTCAAGATTGTGCTAATGTCTTACAAACAGTAGCCAAGGAGTAATTGTGTGCAGAAGGTGTCTTTAGTCAGTCAGGCTGAACTATAATTCAGCTGAGAAGCACACTTTGAGCTTTTGGTATTCCATATGAACTTCTCGTAATGTTTTTCAGTGGCTTGCACCTATTTTATTTCAAGATTTCTCATTTCAGTTTCCTCCCTCTCCCTTCCTGGTTTCCTCATCAAAACTCATCATTTAGGTACTGTATTTTTACCTGAATTTTACTAAAACTGTCCCATTTCTAGCTTCTTAGAAAGAAGATATATCATTTTGTGATTTGAAGACCCTGAGCAAGTTTCCAAAGACAGCATCACTGCAAATGCCTGTGTCTTGCAACACTGGAAGTACTTTATGAATTTGTTTCATGAGCCTCATTGAGAAAAAAAAGCCTATAAAGTCACTGTAAAGAGGTTCATCTCTGCATATGTTATCACAAGGATTTCCCTTTTAATAGGGAAAATATTATTAAGCTCAGACTGCTATGAGCAATCTAATTTGTCTGGGCATGTGATATCCATGAGGAACAGATAAAAGAAAAGATTTAATAGTTTCAGTCCTTGGCAGTATATTTTGTTCCAGTAACCACACAGAATTTAAGCTGTTTGTGTTAGACTTGAACAAAGTTAAACAGAAGAGAGATCATGCTGATTTTCACAGCCAGTCAGAAGAATCCTTTTGGAAACTTACAAAAGGGTGAAATATTTCCTTCCCCAGAAAAAATTCTTTAGGATGAGTAAGCTCCCATTTCTGGGGTTCCTCTGAGGTTGTTCAGGACAAGAGAGTATCTTTCTTCTTGACCAGTTGAGTGGCTGCCAGGTACTGAATGTCACTAAAGCAAAAATGTGGTACCTCCTGCAATCTGAGTTCCCTGCAAATTGCTTTATAAACATCTTTTTACCACCTTTTTGTGTGAGCATTACATGAATCCCCAAGGTCAATCTTTCTGGTGCATCAGTCATTTTACATCTTTTGCCAAGTTTTTAATCAGACTGAGCACAAGTTAGTGAACTAACTTGCTAGGGAAGCAGAGAGAATAATAATTTATGAGATTTTGGCACCACTAAAGTGCAGCTTAGGGAGTGTGTTAGAGCTTCTGGACATACCTGAGTGTAGAGGAAGAAAATGTGGACAATCAGAAGAGGATTGATGGTTGAGCAATAAGTCCATGCTGTCTTGATGTCTGGCTGTGGCCAAATACACAGGAAGGAACAGTTGGAGCAACTCTCGTTTCTCACTTGCTCTGTCTGACTTCCCTGGCTCTGCTCTGTGTGCAACAAAATTCACATTTTGTGCAGAAAGGAACAAAGGGGAGGTTTTACAGAAACTCTATGATCAACCTACCATGTAAATGGGGGATAGAGAGATGATTTGCTCCCCATCTTTCCTGTACTTCCTACTGAAAACCCACCTTGTCAGAGCTGAAAAAACCATGAGCCATGGCAGAGATCCAGATGAATAAATTAGAGGGCAAATAGAATATTCAGTTAAATGTTGGTAAAGAAATATTTTGAGAGTTTGCTAAACTTCTCCTCAGCTCCCATGCATTATTAAAGTCACTTGGAATTAATAACTTTCCAGTACTGGCTGGCAGCTGAAGAACTTCCATAAAGATGAATTAACTAAGAAACGAGGGAAAAGCTCGCATCAGAACATAATGGCATTATAATTTGCACAAGAACATTTGTCAGAGAGGAAATTATTACTAAATGCTACAAAAGAGTCCTATAACAAAGGAATCTTATGGGAGGAAATGTTCAGAGTTTTTTTATGGTCTGTTCTCTATTTCAGTGCCTGATGTAACAGCTAGCTCTAATGTGCACAGTCAAGGTCATTCAGTGGAATTGGAGCCAGCAGCCATTTGTTCCAGCAGTCCCTCTATTTCTTCTCAGGTCTTACTGAATTCCTGGAAGATTTTCTCCCCATTGTTTAACAGAGGCTGTGTGAGGTCTAGGAGTCGTCTCCTATTCTTTTCTTTTTATTGCCTTCTTTATAATTTCTCAGTCTCTGCTTTCGCTACCCCTCCACAATTCATTTTCTCCTAGAGAGGCTATATGCAAGTTCTGTCCCAAAAGGACAAAATCTGCAGATATAGGTGCAAAAATCTTGTCTTTCTTTCACAGTTTTATGCATCTTCAAGATGTATGGTTCCTGTTTGAATTTCTCTAGCATGCTCCAGAAACAGAGCAACTTTCTGTCGCTGGGAAATTTTCTCAAGCCAAGAAATCTGGCTAGAAGTCATGATGTATTTTGCCTCCTGCTTGTGTGTCTCCACACTTGTGAGGTCCTGCAGTGTTTTGCAAGTTGTAATGCTTGGAGCATAGCTTGGGACTATTCGGCATTACTTGATTATAAAGGCTGACTCTTCAGACTGCACTGCCTCATGTAAAACATGAATCCCTGAGCTCTACATCCATGTGTTTTATAAAAATTCCTCTCAGATGTGTCACTGTTGCTCATTGAAGGCATCTGAGCACCCCACTATGTCATCCTGGAAACCTGCCACGGATCCTAAAACCAGACCAGCAGCTGTAAATTTAGTATGGAGCTGGTCTTGTCCTTTGGCAGGAGCAAGAACCCAGTCCTATCCTAAGGAAGATGGGAATGCAACCCTTGACTACACATCCAGTGAGCACTTCCTGTCCATGGCCATCAGGATCTGCAAGTGTCTGCCTGTCCAACTTTACCTTAATATAAGAAACAACATTTTTATGTGGTTAAAACTTTTTTGATCAAATAGATTAATCCAAGCTCTTTCCCAGACTGGGTTGTGCTAGAGTAACTCCATTCAGGAAAATA
This sequence comes from Pyrgilauda ruficollis, assembly GCF_017590135.1. NCBI lineage: Eukaryota > Metazoa > Chordata > Aves > Passeriformes > Passeridae > Pyrgilauda > Pyrgilauda ruficollis. The sequence continues at coordinate 2,094,247 of NW_024527488.1, forward strand.
CCTTTTTTTTTTTTTTTTTCTAGTTGCTATGACTTTATATTGTCAGAGTTTTCCTGGTTATTTCTGGATTATAATATAGCTCTGTTTGAGCTCAAAGAAACAGCGCTATTTTCAATGTGGAGTTTGGAGTGTTAGCTAGAAAAATGACTAAACCTTTTCTAATTTTCCAGATCAGCCCGATCCTCAATCCAGAATTTAAAACCAGATTCTCATCTATTTCATTTTCATTTTCCCTCAGAAATGGCCGTGTAACTAAGGGATCTTTCAAGACCTTGTTGTTACAAGCAACTACACAAAGAAAATAGGTAGTTTGTAAAAAGTCTCTCTCCCATCACCAAAAATTAGCTACACCAGTTTTTATTCAGGAAAGTAAGTGCCATTAAATCATGAAATTGCTTATGATATAACTAAAGAAAGTGTGAGTGAAAATGTAAACACAATGACGACTCGTTGGTGCCAAAATTAAAGCTTATATTACACCAGCTGATAGCTAGCTGCAAGTCAGAAATACGATACATAAAAATAAACAGTTTGAGATTAATCTTCAGCTATCTGGCAGAGCATGAATTAAAGCACATTTCAAATAATGTCAACATCAGTTTAATTCTCCTTCCCTTACACTCTCTTCCATTACCCAGACCTATACACATGTTTTTAGTTGAAGCCCAAGGTCAGGAATGGACTTTTAGCTGGTGGACCCACTTCACATGCCCAGACGTCTGGGAGCACAGCAATTTCGCAGGAAATCCCCCAGGTCATCTGGGAAAAGACTGTGACTTTCCATCACTTGCTTTTGGAATAGATCACAGTGAGACCATGGAGTAGTTTTGGGTTTATTATTTATCTCAGTTTCTAGAAGAAATCCATCTAATGTTTGAAATTCAAGTTTGTCTTAGGGCTCTCATTACTGGATATCACCTGCAAGAAAACTTTAGGGTCTCATTGCAAAAAGCTGCATGCCAAGCAAAATTGAGTAGTGTTTGAATTTAATATTGGAGCAAGGGCAGATCATAAGGAAAATAAAAACCACTCCCCTGTAATACAAGATATACTTATATGGCTCTGTTCACTTGGAAATCTGTTCTCGTTGATCTTTGTCTGACTCTCTGCAGGGTTTCCTTGGTCAAGGAGGCTAAAATTGATTCAAGGCCCAAAGCTCTTCAGCTCAGTGTTGACAAAACCTAGACTCCAATGTCCTTGTGTCAACACGCTCTGACTTTCTTGGATCTTCGAACCACATTCTGCTGTATGACCAAAAATGGAAGGTGGATCACAATGAGAAACATATGGCTGGGAATGGAATTTCAGACTGGAGGAGAAGAAAGGAGGAGGAGTAGGATGGAGATTGAGAGGAAAAGAGCAAAGTAAAGTAGAAAATGAGAAGAGAAATTAAATTTAGGCTCCTCTATTAGGGAGAAGAAAAACAACCCCCTCAACTCTTCTGGTGACCTTACATGGAAACTTCCTAGAGCTTTGTTTTATGTCTTCTCTCTCTCTTGCATTTATTTCCCTTCATTGTTATTTCTATAAGGTGCTAGACATTAGATTTGGGGTAAGCTGGACAGCCACAAATTTTGAGTTATTTACCTGCTTTCCAGGGCATTCCAAAGGGGTGTGCAATATGTCTGAGTTTAGAGGCAGGAGCAGCTTTTTAAATGAAGATGTTTGGCTGTGACTCTGTAGTTCGAGGCTGTTCGCAGAAATGTTTGAGGCAAAAACTCATTCAATTAATTCAAAATTAGAGCTGACTGTAGGGCAACAACAACAGCTCTGCTGTGTGGCAACTTGTGAGGTCCAGCAATTTGGGTTTGCTCAAACACGGCCTTATCTACTGGGAATTTAAAAATGTCCACTTTTCATTCTGACACGGAGCAAAGTTTGGGGCTTTTTGTTTGCTTTCGCAAAACGCCGATATATTTTTACAGGGTGCTGGAAACGGCCTTTCAGCGAGCTGTGCTTCATTCCTTACAGGAAAGGACAGGGCATGGCGTTGCCTCTACATGGACCATGCTGTCCTCGGTGACACTGTTGCCCTCTCTTGTGGCTGAAGAGGGACTTGTGGCCAGGGCAGGAGGAGCTGTCTGGCTTCTGTGGGTGCAGGTTTCAGCTGAGACTAATTCTGCTTGTGCCATATAGAGCTACTCTTATCATGTTTTAAGCAGTCTTCTTATTTTAAAAGGACCAGAGAAAATTGGACTTTCCCAGCTGGATGGAGATGTTTTTTGCTGTGGCTTTCCAAAGCGGTGTCATGCAAAGAAATAGGGAAAAAAAAAAAAAAACAAACCAGAAAAGAGATGCACATGATTCATACCAAATTCCCTGTTTCTGATGATGATGCAATGCAGATTATACAATTAAACTGCTAGTAAGACTTGATAAGCAAAATTTTGTCCCTTATTTTGAGAGAATGCCCTGTGAGTATCATGGGAGCAATGGCTTTGAGGTAACATTTTAAATGTAGTGTCTGCAACTGGATCCTGCTTCTAAATTCACTGTACATCAATCCTCCTCTCATCTAAATACTAAACAGAGCTCCTACTGATTTCACCAGGTACAATATATACATAATTATATTATATATATTATAAATAGTAAAGTGCAGCTGATTCTAAGTGATTCTTGATGCATCAGCTGAGATTTTAGGGGTGGAAAAATCAGGTTCCTACTGACAAGTGATTCTTGGCACGTTCTTGAGAGTGTGAAGGGATTTCCGTATGGGTAAAAAGCCTGGTTAAACACTGATGTGTCAGTCTGTGCTGAGATCTCCAATAGGGAACCAGATTGTATCTTTAATGAGTAGCCCTACAAGATGTAATAAACACACTTCAGGTTTTGGTTTATAAAATTAATGATATGATATTGGTCAAGCTTTTGTGACTGCTAACTGCATTATGCAAATGGATATCTTGGAGAATTCTGTGTTTGCTTTTCAAACAACAACAGCAAAAAATCTGCTTTTGGACAGCCTATTAAACACTACGCAGTGCAGACTGCTTCAAAAATAGCATAAGCTAAACACTGATGGTTTTTAATAAACCAGACTTAAACACTGAGTAAGTTTAATAAAGCGGATACTTAAGACAAGTGTAATGAAAGGTGAAGGTCTGTTTTCTTTTTATTTCATTTCTTAACCTCTACTCTTCGATCCTGTGTTTGGTTTGGGGTTTAAAATAAATCATTCTCTTAAATGAAGTAATAAGAGAAGTAGAGTGAAGAGCCGACCTATGCAAAGAAATTTATTGCAGAGAAACTAGCAGGCAGGTAGAAAAAAGTTCCTATATTAACTACAAAACAGTAAGTGCTAAGACTTTAATAACTTCATTGCAATGAAAATGTTTTTCATAGAGTCAAAACAGATTAGTTGCAAGAAAAAATATTTAGCTCTTCTACTTGAAGCCAAATGTTGAAAATTTCAGTTAATCTAAATAGATTTATGGCTCTCATCATAGTCTGTTCCCTCTGATGATTTGGCACGTTTTTTGCTGTAACCAAACACCTTGAGACTGTACTCAGGCTAGAGAGAAAAGTGATTGTACTTCCCTTTTATAAGCTCCTGTCTCTCATCTCCCTTGTGCCCGTGTCACTGCAATGCCCTCACACCTTTCTCAGAGCTGGTCTGGAGGAGGTGAGGGTAAATTCCTGCCTCTTCTCAACTTCAACTAGTCAAGGGGGTATTGGACTTCATATTTTAGGATAGATTGCCTCTTTTTGCATTAGTAGTTTTTCCAGCTGCTCCTAATTTGTTTTGCCAGTCCTACCAGGCTTCAGTAAAGGCAGAGAATTCCCCCCAAAGCTTCTGTCAATCTATTGAAAACAGCCTCGTGCTTTGAATTGAAACAAGCAGAATTGTTTCCAAACACAATTAAAAAAAATTAAAAAAAAAAAGAGTTTCAACATAAAGCGGAGAGGAATAAATTTCAGTCTTCATTTCAAAGAGAGACATACATGTGTGAAATATAGTTTAAATTTATTTACATGTGCACATTAGCAGAAAGGATTTATTAGTCATATAGCAATATGAAGGTACTGTGTAGAGAGGCTTTCCTTTGGAGACGAGGTATTGAAAAGGCATTGGCAAGTGGAGGGAAAAGAGGAGGTTGCTGGTTTGTGTACTTAAGTACAGATGGACATTCACTTATGATTATTAATAATCTCTAACAAATTTATCAGGAGGTGCCTCTGTCACAGTTGTACAAGATACAATTTGAAATTATTATATGATAGCGCTGTAGTAACATATTACTTTAACAGTATTTTTTTTTGTAATTATTTCATTTCTAAAATTTGCCTTCTAAGGAAAAAAAATCAAAGTTTTCCTAATAATGACATTTAAACTAGGATCACTGGATTAATGGAAGTATTTGGTTACAGTGGACTCACACAACTGTGAGCTGGTGGCTAGAAAAGATGAATAACACATATGTGGTTTTTGCTTTATTGAAGAGAAATTTTAGAAGTGGGGCTGCTTTTCCAAGTTTAAGAACAATAAGTTGCTAAAGCAGAGGGATGTCAATGCAAGAAAGAGAGAACTCTTCTGATAAAACTGTTAGTCAGGTTAATTAGCAAAGTTATCCAACAAGTTATCCATTATTTAGAGGTTCTATTGAGCTTCTATTTAATCTTCTATTTAGTCTATTTTCAGATAGGCATTCCAGATGAAAGCAAATCAGAAAATTATGCAAGCTTCAGATGACTTCCCTAAAGAGGATCTCTTTTAAGTGAGTTTAAAATTTACAGACTGACAATGAAGAAAAAGATTTGTACATCTTTGTTAGTAAGGCAGTCCAGATGTCATGAGATTTCCACTTGTTTTTGTTTTCCTGCAAGTGGGTATGAAATTCCCTTCTTGGATAACCTACACAGGCTTAGTATTCAATGGATGATGATCTGAGAATAAAGCTTAATCAAGATTTTGAAAAAATATAGCCAACAATTAGCAAAGCTTTTGCTTTTAGTTATAGTGGTGTCAGTATTGTATTTGACTGACAGCTGCATTTATTTTCTCCTGAGTGGAAAATAATTTTCCTGTACTCCTACTGTCACCAACGTGCTCCAATTCTGTCAATATTCTAAGCAGGAAAATGTGTTCTCAGAGAGGCTACATTGCCTTTCCTGGGACATTTCACCTGACCCCTCTGTTAGTCTGAATTCATAAAAATAATTCACAGAAACAGAACCTGATTTTAAGAAGGATAAACACGCTTGTCAGGCTGATGCAGATGGGAGGTGGGATGGCTGTGTGCTCAGCAGGTGAGGTGAGACCATTCCCAGCTTTCTTTAGCACCATATGGAGAAGAAAAAGAAAAATCTTTCATGTTTTTCCATCCCCAGTGTTGATAGGCAATGCTGGGAAATTCTGGTTATGAGGCAGCAGCAATTTGGGGAGTTTTGTTTAGGTTTCTTATTGGTTTACTGTGACAACCATCTCAGTTCCTTTGGGAGTTGTCCTTGTGGGAAAGGGGGATTTTTGGAACTGTGAAAATGTGCAAGTCCTGTATAACATCACTGCAGTGGCTCAGACTTCTTCTGACAGGACTAACAGTGATTACATGCAGAGATGAATCCCAAGTGAGTGTTTATAAAGGATTATCTCGTTGCAGGACACCAGAACACTTGTTACCTTCTCTGCAGCCATGCACACCTTCCCAGCCTCATCCTGGTGATTAATTTCATGGGAGCCTCACTTCCTGCTGGGTGGGTCAGTTACTTTTACCACTTCAGCTGGAAATCCTGAATTTGTCATGTGGCACCCTAAAGTAACAACACTCCTGACCACAAAATCCTTAACAGTGCAGAAGACTCAGTGCAGAGCTGTGGTAGCTCTGAGAAACCAAATGCTCTCCTTTTAATTGGGTCCCAGACTTCTCCCAGAGGGGAGGATCAGTCTCTTCCTCCAAGTAAGAGGTGACAGGACAAGAGGAAACAGCCTCCAACTGTGCCAGGAAGGTTGAGATTGGGTATTAGGAAAAATCTCTTCACTGAAAGGATTGCCAAGCATTGGAACAGGCTGTCCAGGGAAGGAGCTGGTGTCAGCAACCTGGAGGTGATTAATAGATCTGTGGATGTGCCACCAAAAATGTACATCTGCTGCATGATCCTTCACTAGCTGGAGAGGATGCAGTTGGGTTGATCTAATTTAGGTATTCTGAATCTTTCTCTTGAGGTGTTTTTACACATTCCAGACATAGAAGCTGAGTTATTTTCTTCCTGGTAGCAGGAGGGAAAAATTGTACTGTTCATACCAGTTACCAAATGTCTTACACCTTTTGAAGGACTGCTCTGAGAGCTCCTGGGGAAGGAGCACAATGTCTCTTCAGTGCAGCCACACACGTTTCCTGGTGCTGGTGGTGCTGGGACACCTCACTCACCCAGCTGGGCTGCGGGCAGGGGGAGCACACAGCTGTGCTGCCTCCACACCGGCGCCGAGCCCAGCTGTGACAGTCACACTTTGCTTGTCCTTTCCCCACTGCTCTCAGGGGGATGCTGTCACCTGGCAGAGAGGTGTGGGTGCCTCTGCCTCCCCACAGCAGCTGGAAACCTCCAGAAAGTCCCAGAATTTCCCACCCATTCAGGCAGGAGCGTGGCAGTATCCCATAACTGCACGGAGAGTGTCCTGATGGGGGATTTATCTGCCCCACATTACCCTGCTTGGAGAGGTTGGAGGCAGCTCTGAAGAAGGTTGTGCGCACATGCTGACTTAGGGCTCTAAATCACATAGGTGCCACACTGGGCTTAGATTGGGAAACTTGCAGAGTTCATTGTTCCCAGCTCACCTTTGGCCCTGCAGAAGCACATGGCACAAAGGATGCTCAATTTTGGTGGTCCCATATGTTTTATACACCAGCATTGTCACTCTTGGCTCCCTGGTCATTCAGCTTTCTTCTCTGTCCACCTCATTTCTTTGATCCCATGGGGTTTTCTCTCTCTCTCCCTCTCTTTTTTTTTTTTTTTTTTTTCCCTAGGCAAGGTTTGTGGTGGGCATAATGGAATGAGTTAAAAGGTGTCAAATTAAATTAGTTCACAAATTTGGAAGGAAGCCAGTCAGGAAATAGCAACTGCTTTTATAGGAAAGCGTGAGAGAGGGAGAGAGACGGGGAGGATCTGTCTGCCTGTGTGCAAGTGCAAATGTAAATCATGTGCCCAAAACCCAAAGTCAAGTGATTATAAATGTTTTGGATCGATGCAGCACATTTGTGAATGATTTCCAATACTTCTTCCCGGAAAAAAATCCCCTTGTTTGCTCACAGAAACAGCCAGATGTGCAGGACTCGTTGAGAACTCGTGCACTGGCATTTGGACATTCCAAGCTTACCTTTGCTGTGCTGCTGAGTGAAGGAGCCCCATCTATACCCTATTAGCTTGATGTAAGAGTGCAGCACGGTAGAAAATAAGGATAATGCGCTCACTGACTCCACAGCCATGGTCTACATGGCTTTAGCTCTCCTCTGAGCTTACAAACACAGCAGCCATGAGGAAATCTTTCCAGCCTCTGCTTTACAAGTTGAGCTCATTTCATCTGCTCATGTGACTTCCAGCAAAGTCAAATCTGCCGAGGCTTCCTCTCACTTCATTCCACCCTGAACTTAAAATAGTCAGAAAGCTTTTATATGGCTTGCAGCAGAAAACAGCCGTGGTGGCTTTCAACCAATTACATCATGATCATGCTGTAATCTGTGTTTTCTATGTGTTCAGAAATGTATTTTTTGCCACAAGTGCCTATTATAGTAGATTTATGGAAGAGCACGGGGCACACTTTCTGCTTTGTAAACCGAATATTTTATTATATCAGACGCTTGCCAAAGTTCTGCTGATATATTTTGTGTCAGACTGTTGTGGGAAACAGCACAAAATGGAATACATTTCTTAGTTTCTCATGAATATTAATCTCTGAAGAGAAGCACAGACTGTATTCCACCAGCTTATTCTTGGTGCAACATTAAACCAAACTTAGGAGATCTCTAGATGAGATTACAACTCTTGAGAAGTTTTACTGTACTCCTTTAATTCTCTGTTTTTCATGGCACACAATGAATTGAAATACATGGATGAGCTATTGAAATGATGGTTGTTAAATATGTCATTTATGCACCTCTACTGAAGGTCTTCAGCTTTTTTTTAGTGTCTACCTTGTGTGTTTATTTGTGCTATTATTATAAAGTGTATAATAAATGCTTCATAATATATATTAGATATATTATACATCTTACATCAATGTTATGCTAGAAATCAGGAGAAACTAAGTAAAGGACTTGCCAAACCCAGAGAACAACTGTGTGGAATCATTAGCAATAAAAATCAGAAACTGTGACTCTTGGACCTTTATTCTAACCATTAAGCACTAGTTTTCAATTCTACAAGGACACAGTTTTGGGGAGGAAATACATAATAAAACTGCATTGAGGAGGTCTTTTTCAGCTTCCCAAGTCTGAGGTATTTTGATTGAAAGAATCATATAATCACCATATCCATATATAACTAGTTGATAAAGGTGAGCAATAGGTGGGGAATCATTTGTGTCTTTGGCATTTGACTGGGCAGAAGAGAATTTGTTGCACTCAGAGGAGAGGTCAGAGCATCTTTCACAAGAGAAATACTTCTGGAGTTAAATATCGGACCTGTCACCAGTGGATCTTGGCTTTCTGCTCCTGTTTCTCCTCATCTTCCTTCCCAGGCACTTTTATTTTCGTATTTGAATGCTATTAATAGAACTAAACACTTTATGATTTTTTCATCTCTAATTAAGCCTTGGTCTGGCACTTTTTAAAAATGATTGCTGCTAAAATCCTTTCAGGTGTTATTCCAGAGCTCATAGCTTCTTGTGCTGAAACAAGAAAAATCCATAGAACACTGTGTAAGGACATCAAACGAGACACCTTTCATGTGCTTTCAAACTGAGACTCTTTTTTATCTACTTGGCTTTGAAAACAACAGGTGAATACCTGTTTCACACAGCTGAGTGACAAAGTCCTGGGCACTCTGAGATGCTTTTCTGGTAACAGCACCTTCCCTCACTGAGACCAAAATGATAAAATAATTAATCTGCCTTTCATGGCATCGATAAGAGGTTTGTGTAGTCAAAGCAAAGGAAGGTTTTGTGAGAAGCATGTAGTATTTCAGGTTTCAGTATTTAGTTACAGTGCTGTTCTGGCTGTTCTGTTGCACTCATCCAGAGCTCTTGGATGTTTTCAATCTGTGTCACCAGTCTCAAAAGTCTTTCTAATGCAGCCTAGAGATGTATCAGACCATTTTCTTCCAGTGGATTGCTCGAAGGCATCCTAGTGATGAATAAAAATCAGATAAAAATGTAATATATCATCCATGGTGTGTTACAATGGGCCTCAGAGTTTCTGAGCCTGGTACATAGTTTGCATTTCATTTAAATGAATGCTTTGCATCATTACTTAAGTAGACAATCTTGTGAAAACCTCATATTATGAGCTTTATTTCAAGCTTAAGTTAATTATTCATATGATTATTTTTCTTTCCTAGGTACCAACTTTCTCCTTTTCATAGTCTGACAATAAATAATGCACCTAACATGTCTGTATTTTTGGACCAAGAAAAACACCCTCAACAGTGAACTTATTTTGTGTATGGCAATCAAAGTTCAATAAATATAAGAAATTAATCTGTTTTTCATTTGTGTAAGCACAAAAATGTATTTAAGAAAATTCAGTCCCCTTCATATTTTACACTCTTTAAACTCCAACTTGGCTTTAGTGACATTTTTTCCAACTTAAAACCTTGTTTGCCAAGATTCAAACTGAGTGAATTTTTATTGCACAGTTATAAACCATTGGCAGGGGGGGCGGGGGGAGAATTATATAATGGAAAAAAGTCAAAATAGCCTTTGCTCCAAAAGTGCAAATAGCATACAGCACCCATTAGAGAGGGAGGAAAAAAAAAAGGTCATTGTTAATATTTTCATTGAAATACTCCTATAATGCTTTAAAGTGCACCCAGGGTGCTTTTCACAGATGGAACCACTCGTTAAGGAGTAATGACCAATGGAGAGGGCAGCTAATGACGAGCTGGGGCAAAAGCTGTGGTGAAACCACCATCCCTGAGCTTCACTGGTCTTTAGCAGCCAGGAAACGACTTTTGGAGAAAGAGGAATATTCTGGTCCTGATGCTGTTCAGGGTGTGGTGCTTTGGTGGCCAGGTGAGCCTCCCGCTGCTCCTGGCTGTACCAGAGGAGAAAGAGGGGGTAGAAATACCCAGGCATCTGCCAGTTCTATAATAATCACTCAGGAAAATATTCAGTTTTATAATAATTGCTCAGGAAAAGCTGGAAAAGATTCAGATTCTGTTAACAATAGTTTGGATAGGCTTTCCTTTTTCTTTTTTTTTTTTTTCTTTTCAGAGCTGGCAGCTGCCAAGACCTTTGCTGGTTGTTACTTTGCATTCTGGGGTGCAGCTCTCAGTGATTATTTATCCCACAGAACCACAGCCTCCAGTGTTTTTCAGCATGACCTGGATGGTCAAATCTTTGGCTAGTTCAGTGATTTAAACTGAAATACCATCTGGCAGCAATATAAAACCCAGTCTGGTAGGAGGTGAAATGGAAAAGTAGGGAAGGATTGGTATAAAAGATATGACTGGAGAACAAAAATGTGTATCAGCAGTAGCATTAGGACCAGTTTTAGAAATTCCATGGTAGGTCTTGGTGCCATCTTATCGTTAAGTTTTATGAGGCTTGTCTTCATGAAGGAAAACACACAGACTCGAGGGGAAGAACCAGGGTTCTTCTATGGTAGGGAACAATTTTCCTGTGGTGGAATATGACTGTTGGCATTTACAAATGCATAATAATGAAGGGGAACAAATAACATTCGTTATAATGCTCTTGAAGCAACAATCAGAGACTGTTTTAAAGTGTCTCGCAGTACATGAATTAACTTGACAGAATTAGGAAAATACTATGGAAACTGGAAAATGTACTGCATAAAGCTGACTCTGTTTTGCCAATTCATACTCCAGTGCATTTGTATAATTTTTATACATAAATGAAGCAGTGTGTATTCTGTGTAAATCATTTGTAAGTACTGGGAGCTGCAGTATCTAGAGCATGAAGTGTATGCAGCCAGAGAAAAAGCTCTGAAGGAACAGTAATGTTAATATGATGACTGAGAAGTAACTGCATGTTTAACTGTCTGTGAAACAGAAAAAGGTTAACTGCTACATGAGAAACATAATTATTATAGTGCAGCTTCCCCACAGCTATTAAGGACACTATATAAAGTTATGTTTATATATATTCATGATTTCATATAAATTTGTGCATCAATCTATGCACTAACTTGGGAGCAAACAAAACATTTGACTTTTTTTATTTTAACCTTTATTTTTCTATTATTTTTAAAAATTTATTTCTGTTATCCCATCTATGACTGGGAGAGCAAAATGTTCTCAATTCATGCAGTTTCATGTGACTTTTATTAACGTTTGGTCTTTAATTTGGTGAAATTCCATTTGTAATACGTCTTTCCCATGAATATGATTTAAATCAATGTCTTCAGGTTTCACTGACATAAAACTTTAAAGAGAAGTTTGCTAATGCTTGCTCTGTTCTGAAAGACAGTGGTCAGGACAGCAGGAACTTTAGGTTTCAGTCTTTAAAAGAGAAATTTTTAGAGGCCTCAGATGCAGAGTATGTTCAAAAAGAAAATATCCAAAGGCTCCACACTCAACACCTGGGGAAAAATAATCATGGCAAACTCTCTCAAGGTGCAGTGCACAAAATCTTTTGCTTATTCAAGGGAAATCTCCCAATTTAAAACAGTGGAGTGTTTACCCTCCATTGTTCAGTAATTCTAAATAACTTCTATTTGTTACAAATGTGATTTTTTGCTAAGGCTTTCAAATGAAAGTAAAAATTATAAATAAAGGTACAACAATCTCACACAAGAAGAGGATGGATCTTCAGTAAGCTTCAACATGAGATTATCCAGAAGGATAAAAATAAGTGGATATTCATATTCAGTAAATAAAGCCAGGCTTGTATGTTGCAGAAAGAATGGGATCTAAAGCATTTGGGGAAAAAAAAAATAAAAGGGTGAAATGGCTTTATAAGGAACAAAAAGGGGGTCAGCAGAAAAAATAAGTAGAGATGATTAGGGAAGAACAGGTACAATTTCTATGGAAGGACAACCAGAATAAAGAAAGAATAATCAGTTCATAAATTCAATTTAACAGTTTTTAGATAAAAGTTCAATTATGCTGTTTAAGGGCTTTCAGATGGTACCACAGGATAGCAATTTCTTTTTCCTTGGATAACTGCAGTCCATTTTTCCTATATTGCAATTCCTTGGGTCTGACATGAGCAGTGGCCCAGATCTCCAGCACAAACCAACCAATTCTTAACATGGGTAAGTCAGTAGACACACCTGACATGAATTTCCTTGAAATGAGCTGGCATGTGAATTTTGTTCAGGCAACATTATGGTGTTTTAGTCCCTAGTACAGATCACCAAAGGGTTTCCTGTTGAGTTTCAAGCACAAACCTTTTCAAAAACCTTGTCTTCCTGGATGTCTTCACAGTACATGCAAAGACCAACTACTTTCCCCCAGCTTTTGACAAAGTATGAAGCACCACTACTCATTTCTAGGCCACAAATATTTGAAACTTAGTTGTTAACGGAAAAGATTTTTCCTGAAAAATATAAAAAATAAATTTCCAAATTTTAATCCATATTTGTTCGCTGAGCGTGATTCCAAGATCATGTTTTCAGCACTCTGTCATGACTGCAGAAAGTGCCTCCCTGTGATGGAAGTCTTGCTAGATTTTTCTAGGGTGTAGCTCTGAGCCTGGCTCTCTCACTTTCTCATTTTTCAGGTCAGAAGGAACAAAGGAATTCATGTCAGTGACTGATTTGGAACTGTTCTCCACAGCTGCTGGAAGAGCAGCAATCCCCAGCCATTACCCGACACAGGTATCAGATTAATCAAAGACTTGCTGGGGACTATTTTTCCTTGACATATGCCTACAAAATCTCTGCCTCCAAGAATTAGATGGGTCAAAGAACCCTTTCATGGTTAAGCTTTTTGGTTGGAAATGGGATTACCATGGGACAGAGTGGTCCTCGGGCAAGTAGGCGAAGACTTCAAAGGCAAACTTGGCATTAGAGGTTTGGCAAGTAAAAAAGTAAAACACTTGAAGCCTCTGCCAAGCATCCCATGACCAACAGTGCCCAGCATCCTACATAGAAGGAAGCTGAGGGAGACTTTTGATACCCTAATGAGCTAAAGAGACTGTAAAAAAGCAGTGTTTATAACATGTGTGTTGTGCCAGAGACCAAAAAGAATCCACTTTTTCTCTCTCTGTGCGAAGGATAAAGAGGTAATTCATGGCAGAGAAATAAGTAAAAATTACCTCAGGCTTGCAAGTCTTTTTTTTTTTGTTTTATTTTAAATTTTTAAATCTGCCTTATCAATTAATTACCATAAAATAATGTTTATCTTTGTTGCATTTCAGTGGCAGCTCTGGCTCTTTATGATTTCTGTCCAAAGTAAACGTTTGAGCTTTCTTGGCCAAAATGACAGAATATACCATTTCCATTAAAAACCAAAGTCATGAATGCCATGTAAACAGCTTTTACTGGCCCTGTAATCACCTATCTCTGTTTCTATAAATAGGCCAGGGGAAAAATATTAGCTGGTGATTTGGGCTGCCTCTGGCACTGCAGCCAGGTGTGTGTGGGCAGGTGCCCGTGCCACTGCCTCTGCCATCGGCAGGGGGATGATGGCTGGTGTCACTCTGCTCCGAGAGCCCATGGAAGGTCCCCTGGATGCAGCCATCCCCTCCTGGAGTGCTGCTCCTCCAACAAGTCTGGGTCAGCTTCCACCCTAAGGCAAAATTGGTGGGAATGGTTTTTGTGAACTCGGCAGTGCGGTGAGACGCTTGATGTGAAAATTTGCATTAACTGGCTGAAAGGCTCATTGAGAAAACATATTATAGAATCATGGAATGATTCCACAATGAATTAATAATATAGGTGATTATTATTAGAAAGCCCATACATTAGTATTAGAGTATATAATAATAGAAATTATTATTAGAAAGCCTGCATTATGCAGATTATGTTAGAAAGCCCATTGAGAAAACATAAGATCATACAGAATCACTTGTTACATCATGAATGAATGAATATAGAATACTTTCACTTTGGAATTTCCATTCCTTTTCTTTCTAACAGTATTTTAAATATACCTATATATTTTATTTTGTTTTATTTTATTTTTTGTTTGTTTTATTTCATTTAATATTTTATCTTATATATATTTGTATATTTGATGTGCCTTGATGGAAGTTTGCCTTGAAACTTGCTGCATAAGCCATTCTCCAGTGAGAAATGCAAACATATACATTCTTAAATGCACTGGTAGCATTTTGAAGTAAAGTTGTGAATGGACACATCAGTTTTGCCTCACCTCTCCCTCCCCCTCTCTTCCCATTAATGCAATGCTTAAGGTCTGATATGCTAAGCTTGTCATCTCCTTGAGGGGGGATTAATTGTCCCCCAGCAAAGGAAGCTGAGAAAACAAATCATAGTGTAAATCATCACATTTTCTTGCTCTTTTGTGCATTTTGTGTTACTTAAATTGCAAACCGATTTCTTGTTGCTTGTATGGAAGCTCTTTCCCCGCTGCAATAATATCTATTCTGACTTCAGCAGCTCAGTTTAGTTGATTGCTACAGGCCTTACCCTAATTTTCCTCCTTTATTCATCCCTAATGCCCAAAAAATAGCTGTAGGAAAAATGCTCCATTGCTTTTTTTGGTTGTTGTTTCAGTTAAAAACAATTGCTGGAATGAGTGCTGCCACTGAGAAATGAATTGTGGGCATTTGTCTGTGTAACCACTCACAAATGGTTTTCCCTGGCACCTACTGAGCAGCACTGCCCTTTGGAGCCTGAAATTTTGCTCACTGCTGACATGAGGCACGTGATTGCCACGTGGAATGTCATCCTCCTTGCTAGAGATTCCTGACCCAGGGGGCTTTGCCTGGGGTTTGCTCTGAGGAGTCCCAAGTGCCATGCAGGCAGCTCTGCATGGGGCACGTGAACCACAAGAGGACAAAACTCCGGTGGTCTGAGGCTGTTTATAGCTTTAGGTCAGAGTTTCCATCTGTAAACATTCTCTTGTGTGTTTATGCTTTCATACAGCTTGATTTATTGGAGGTGAAACGCACTGTATACTAACTAACTGTATACTAACTCTCTTAATGAAACTGATTAATTACTGTTGATTGTAGAATATGCTCATCAGCAATAATAAGTCAGATGATCAGCTCATAGCCCCATACTATTAAGTTCAGCTGTCTGATGAGCTCATTGGTTAAATGTCAGAAAAGTGACCATGGATTATCCCACCTTTTGGAAAAAAAAAAAAAAAAAAAACATAATTGTAATATTGCTCTTTTACAGCATGCCTCCAAAACAGATAAAAAGTGCCCATTACATTTCTGTCTGGGTGACATCACAGACCTTTGGTACACTTAATGCATGTTTGCTACCAATTTCAGAGTTAATTTTCAGAGTGAAAAGAACTTTATATCAGGAGCTGAGGGTCATTCCTGATATTTAGACACACACACCTACTTAATGTGTATCTTAATGTATATATTTTTATTTTATATTCCTTGGTTTTGTGGTACTGACATGCATCTTCTCGAAAGGTTGTATTTTCCAGTGGCAGCACTTTAGGAAAGGCAGTACATCTTCTGCTAAAAGCAAGATTTACCTTTTCCCTTGAAAAACAAATTTCAACAATTTTTGTGCATTTTCTTGCCTTGAAGCAGCACAAGCAAGACCTTTCAACTTTCTAGGGTCTTCTCTTTCCATGTCTATGGCATGAACTGCTCATCTTTTGGAAGATAAGCAGTTCATCTTATCTTGAATGAGCTGCTTCATTCAAGAAAAAAGTGAAGAAAAAATTAAGAAAATCAAGAAAATGAAGAAAAAAATGAAGAAAATGAAGAAAATCAAGAAAATAAATTCAATGTGTAACAAAAGAACTATTTTTTTGGCCCAACTTTCGTTTTTTTCCTCATAAGCCAGATTCACTCCCTTCAAATCCAGAATGTCCCAACTTTATAGCTAAGTTGAGAGGTGGAGCAGAGAGTACCATTATTGCTGTTCAATCAAGCTAAGCTCCAAGTACATAAATATAATGAAGTGATAATACAGGGATGAAAAATATATCATTGGGAATATTCAGCAACCCTGTGTTTGCTAGCAAAAATAAAGTCACCACAAAATATTGTGATGAAATGAAACCTAAAATCAATAAATCTTTTTTTAATGTTTCTCCTATTTTGATAATAAATTAACTATATTGTTCAATTTTTTCCCTTTTTCTGATGCATTTGTGGATAGAAGTGTGTGTTGGCTATTTTACAATGTGTGATGTGATCACAGGTACAAACAGTTTATGGCACTGCAGTCATACCTAGAAACATCCAACTTCAAAAAGAGAGCAGCCTCTCTGGCTTTCACTGTTGCACTGTTCAGAAGAAATTTAGTTCCTGGACCTGAAGTAGCAAGCAGGCATGAAATGTGATATTGTTTAATGGTGAATTTGAAACCTTTCACAGGGGGAATCCAAGAGAAAAACGACCCCTGAGCAGCCAGAAATCACTGGCTGCCAACTGCTGACATCTGTACTCCTGGTGATGCTCTGAGATTCCTGACATATGAGGCTGAGTAAAGCAGAGTAATTGATAAACCAAACATCATAGCTCGGGATTTCAGCTCAGTTTCTTCATATTAAAATAGTGAGCAGAAACCTTCAGCAGGGCAACTGGTTTTGAAGAGGACACATTTGGCTTTGTTGTTGCCGCAGCCCCACTTCAGCTCTGTGTTTGAACTGGTTAATGCCTCCAGATTCAACCTTTCGTGCCATGTGAGGAAATGTTCCCTCACTGACCTGATCTCGCATTCTTTCAGTGTGAGATTTTCTCAGTCTCAAAATACCCTTTATTAACAACCCAGAATTTCAGGGCCCAAATCAAAACTTTCAGTGTCAGTCGATCCAGATCCAAACGTTACAGCTCAACTTCATTCTGTTCATGACTTTCCTACTGATACTCAAACAGCTACAGGAAAATCCAGTATATTACCCTCATTTTCCACTTTCTGCTACAAAGTTTTTATCTTTCTGCATTTGTTTTTATGGTGGGACAGTTTCTGGTTTGAATTTTATCTAGCATAAAAGCTGCCTAAAGGCGCAGACCTCGATACTAGCCTATTATTCCTTTCAGGTTTTGGCTGAAACTGAAACATGGAGGAAAACCAATTGTCCTCCTTTTCCTGTTCTGAAAGATAAGTGTGACATGAAGCACATGCCTCTCTTAAACGCTCTCGCATGTGCCTAGAATTTTAGGTCAATAAACCCAGCTCTGGAGCGGGGCTGAGGCAAGCATTATGGATTAAAGATTTGTTAGAAGGGCCAGATTCCAGGCAGAGGTTTCTTTGTTCCTCCAGAAGGGTTTCTTCATGCACATTACTCCTTGTTTTATGTCTCTGCTTTTCAGTGCTTGGCCACCAGACCCTCACAGGATGCAGATGTGCTTCCCCATTGCCCTCTTGCCTTCCCCACACTCTTCACCCTCACAGTGCAAGTGTTCAGAGGATGTAGATGTGGGTGCCCATGTCAAGACTCCCTTGGCAGATTGGAGGATGTCATCACTTCTGCGTTTCCAGGACACCCAGCAACCCAGAATTTGCAGATTCTTTGTTGTCTTCTGCAAATAAATGGACCTCAACAGGCACCTGAGCTTTTAGGCAGAGTTGTAGCACCTGGAAGACTCACACAACCGAGCCCATGGATTTATCCAGCTGAAGCAAATGAACTTAATTTCAGGCAGAGAAACTTGTAACACAGCTGGTAAATTACATCCACTTTCTGCTGCTTTGTTTCCAAGCACTTTTTCATTCTTTTTTCCTTCATCTGCTGTGGTTTTTGTTCCTGGAAGTGAAGCGGCAATGGCTGTGCAATCCTGTTCAGAGAGGGTCAGGAATGCTCATGTGAAAAAAGTCTTAGTTTTGCCTTCCAGTGCCTCCACTCCTGGGGATTTCCTGTTACTAAATAATGCTCTTAATAATATTTAAATCTCCCATAAAAATAATTAAATTAACTCTGTAGAAAGACTGTTTTCCTTCCTGACACTAAGATGGGAGATTAATGATCAATTAATCCTGTTCCTTGCTCTCACCCTTTACAAAAACATTACAAATATAGATTTTAAAAGATATGAAAGAGGTGAGAAATGAAAATTAAGGACAAACTGAGGCTTGTTCTTGCTCTGAAGAGCCTCAAGCACCATCTGAGGCTCACCATAGGAAAAGCAGAGTGACCAGGCTGATTGCCTCGCTCACCTCCCTGCAGTTTGACTTAGCCCCTCTTCCTGCAGAATTTTTGCCTTTCCTCCCCCTTGACATCTACATCATTTTTCACTTGTCCTCTGGTGGCATCCAGGCAAAAGCTTTCGTCTTGATTTCAGCCTCCTGAATTGCTGGGAGGTGATTGAGGTGGAGTGTGCCAGAGACAGGGACTTGGAAAACATTCTCCAGGCAGTGAGTTTGGAGAGCAAATAACCCTGGGTGAAGCACCCCTAGAGGGATTGAAATGCAGAAACATCCTCACACAAGGAACAAGGAAAATTAAATAAAGGACTCAAATAAAATGTCTCTCTTAAGGTTTGAGTGCCAGCTTAACACCTAGGTGCTGAATTAACATTTCCAGGTAGAGAGATGTGTGCATCCGGATGAAACCATGCCTTAGTAGCCAATCCCGAAATCCCAGACTTCCAAAAGCAGACTTGACTGCTTAACAGTCCTTTAAACCTCTGCAATCCAGACGTACTTTGGTTTTAGAAGCTCCTGTTCTGATTTCACCTTGCAAGTATTTGATACCTCTTTTCCTTAAATGATCGTGCCTGACTGGGTGTGCAAATATGTGCTTACATGTCTTCCACATTTAGTGGGTAAAAGAGACAAACTGAACTTAAAATAGGGAGTGAGGCTGAGGAGGAATTTTTCGATCCCAGGTACTGTCCTAATATCTAAGTAAAACTTTTCTTTCTTGCTGACTCAGCCCTTTAATGAAAGGGAGGTTTTAATTTAACTTCAGGGCTGAAGAATGTCTTTGAATGTGTCCGCTAGAAGAAGTAGAAGAAAATATGGTTCTGCAACTTCTACCCCCTGTGCTTAGCTGGAACCTCTTCCTCCACCAGGACAGTATGATGAATTTCATGGTCTTATATCTAAAAAAAGCCCATTAAATATAGAGGTCCTTTTTTGCCTTTGTATTCTTTTGTAATATAAAATATTATTTGGCCCCAAGGTTTCTTATATATTTACTTTGGCCCTAATGTAAAGAAGGCAAATGAAGTTAATTTCTGAGAGGAAATAATGTTATTTCTCCTTAGAAGAAAGGAAGTTACATACACTCCAAGAAGCTTTCTAGGAGCTAATTATCTCAGCACTAATAACTGCAGTCTTAATGTCCAGGTCTTGCTTCTGGTCATTTAGGAGAAACCTTTAATAATAATGTTCTTTGAAGAATTTTCTGTACAATTTTTAAGTTGGGTTTGCTTACTGGCTATTTTTAGCTATCCTTTGAAGAGCTCCTATCTCTCCTGTGCCGTTTCCTAGGAATTGCCTCATGAGTTCTGACATTTTTTTAAATAAATGACTATAGATATGTAGTTTTGCCAATAAAGGTAAATTCTGTTCTGTTCAATAAAGGTATATTCTGAAAAAAAAAATAAGGGTTGATTCTGATGTTCCCTGTACCAACCATAAGTCCATCAGAATCAATCAATTAATTTCACAGAGTCCAGAATAATAAGAATAATTTATTTCTTGCTTTTAATATTTCTGATATGAAAGGTATGCTTTTGAATGAAATGTAAAATGCCTGATTATTGGAGTTGCTGACCAAAATGCCTGTGTATGCACATTTTTATAACTAGCATGCAGATTTTATATTCAAAACCGAAAGTTAAATTTCATTTCTCCAAATTAATTCCTTTAGAATTTCTCTTTGAGTAAAAGCAGCAGCAAGGGAGAAAGTGTGGTGTATTTAATAGTCCCTCTGTTACTGCTGGCATTTTCAAATTGAAAATTCCTAGAAAGTTTATGTCTTATTCCTGTTAATGTCTGGTTTGCCCCAAGGTGTTGGCTCTTTTATTATTAACACCTAAGGTCTGATTTCTAACAGTGGGCATGCAAGAAGGCAGAGTTTTATAGCTAGAATATCAAATACAAACTTATAGCTAGCCCTTTGCTTGCACCAGTTACTCCCTGAAGTGGCAGTCATGGAAAAGGCACAGAAATAACTGTTGTTCACCTCTGAAAATCATACCAGCACCGAAGAAGAAAAAATTGTATTTATTCAAAGTTTTTCTGCACCAGCCTGGAACTGACTGGGCAGAAGGACTGAGAGGCATCACAATTCCCATGTAAGCCTTGGGTATAAAACCTGGGAATAAGGCATGTCAGTTTGCTCTTTAGCAGTCTGCTGAGCTTCACATAAACACAGAGGGATGAACTGCGTATCAATAATTCGGAAATATCTAAATATTATTATTTCAGCTCCTTCAGTTCTTGTACTGTTTTATTTATTCTCCTCCTACATTTTGAGCTGCACACTTAAGCCATAGACTCTTCCAATGGAAGTAATGGCACACTCCTGGCTGGCATGTCAGCCCTGCCACGCAGCCCTGTGTCCCCCCAGGTCCCCACTGCCGGTCCTGCATCTCCTCCTGGCCCTGCAGCTGCTGAGGATGAGCTCATGGGAGCAACTGCACTCACTTTACTTTAGAAGGACTTCCAAGATGTCTCCTTCTCAAGTGAATGTTTCCATAGCTGATGTAGCCCTGTCATGGTATTTTCTGTTTATCTACAGCTGAGAAGAGGGTGTATTAAATTACTTGGTAGCAGCTAGGGTAGATAGTTCCATTTTGTCTTTATTAAATCACACGTCGCTGAAAGTTTAAACTACTTGAGCAAAACAGTGAATCAAAGTTCAGGGCTGTTCCTCTGATTTCAGCTGACTTATATCACTTTCACTGGATTTGAATTATTTGTGAAAGCAAGCCCTTCAAGGGTATTATTGTGGTAAAAGGAATGGAATCCTACATTATTTTATATATGATATCTGTTTTTTTCCACTTCATGTCCTGTTCTTTACAAACATCTTTAGTTTAATTGGCTTCAAAGAAGAATTTGCCTGCATTTAGGGAGAGCAGATAGGAGTAAAGCCAGTTATTTATACTTTATTTTTAGTGCACCAAAATTATGAGAATATAAAAAGCAAAAAGATTAACCCAAACTCTCTAACATTTTAAGGTCTCAAAAAAACCCCCAAGATTAAGGCTTTGAAAAGCATCCAAGTAATAAATCCACAGAAAAAACCCACACAGTTTTAATATCTTTATTACAAAGAAACACAGGAGCTGATGGGCACAGATGCTAAGCTGGAAAAACTTCAACAGCTCTCTGTGAACTTTTAAAAATCAAGGGGTCAGGTGTAATAAGCTGATGATGCAGTTTGATTCTCTGATGCCAAAACCCAGTGAGGTGCTGGGGGAAGGGGAAAAAAGGGGCGGGAGAAAAATGTTCCCAGCCTCCTTCCTGGTGCCATCGGCAAAGCCAGCGCTCTTCCCCTCTTTGGGTAAAGCAAACAGTGAAGCTATGGAGTCATAAAATCCCTCTGATTTGAGTGCTGTGGAGTTTCAGAGGATTTTTCTGGGCTGTTTGGGCAGGACTCTGACAATCTCCCCTGCCCCAGAGGGGTCAGGTCTGAGTTGATGCAGATGTGGAAGCTCAGCATCCATGGGGCAGGGCATGGAGAGTGCACCTCAGTGAAGTGTAACTACAGTTTTCAGACAAAAATCTGGTTACAAATGTAAACATCCTGAGCTTTACTGAGATTTTTTGTCAGCAGATTTTGTTCCTGGGTTTTGCTCAAAATCAGCTGCTGGCTTTAGGTAGGGGAGGTGTGACATTTATTCCCCCATAGCCTTGTGGATTTTGCTGAAAAGCAGAGGAGATGATTCTAATTCTTCTGAATACCAACAAAGCCACTTACAGATGTTGAGTAAGCTATTCTTCTGCAAATCCACTGGAGATTTAATTTAGTCTGCTGCACTCACTAGAGAAAATAAACTCAGCTTCACTTTGAAATTTCTGGATGCATCTCAGGACTGACAGAAATCAGCACTACTCCAGAAATCAGCAATTTTGACACAGTAATGAAAGGCAGACGGGAACAGTTTTGGATGTAATGCTTCCTCACAAGGTACTCCATTTGCAGTCACTTTTCAGAGTAATACATATTTTGTTTTAGTATCAGACCTGGATATGGTGGTTCCTTTGTTTTCCTGCTTTCCCTCAAACCACAGATCTGTACAATCATTTCATGTAGTGAAATCAAAGGAATCAAACTTCTTTCCATCTCTTTCTTACAGTCTCTCACTGTACTTCTTGCTGCCTCTAAGAATCTGGACATCAGGCTCACAGGTAGAGCTCTGTCCATTTTCCTGGACAGAGGAATGACAAAGGATGTTTCTTTTTCTTCTTCTGTGCTCTTTCATGTCTCCCAACTTCTCTGCTATTTCAACCTTTGTCATGATCAAAGTTATTTTGGGAAGTGGCTGGATGGAAGAGCTTAGAAATGAGGGACCTATTCAGACCCGAGTGAGACACTGCTGAACATGGCATCACATTTTCCTGTAAATGTATATTTAGCTTGAATATCCCACCAAAGCTCTGTGGGCAGCACAAAGCGACAAAGGTGTGAAATGATTGATTGGCGCTGCAGAGAAACTTCTGTTTCATCCGTGGCCTCCACCAGCTCCACATTTTCCGTGCGGCCGGGCTGCCAATTCTCACACCTAACGGGTCAGTCCTGTTTTGTCTTGCTGGAGCAAAATTCCACCGGCATTTCCAAACTGATGCCTGCACCCAGGCATTTCCTAGCTTGCTGAGCAAGGTCCTGGATGCTGATGGCTCTCCAGTGTGGCATAGTCTCACTCACC
This sequence comes from Pyrgilauda ruficollis, assembly GCF_017590135.1. NCBI lineage: Eukaryota > Metazoa > Chordata > Aves > Passeriformes > Passeridae > Pyrgilauda > Pyrgilauda ruficollis. The sequence goes on from NW_024527488.1 coordinate 2,117,291, forward strand.
AATTATTCTTGGAGGCGCTTCTCTCTGCCTTTCCAGGCAATCCCGGTGCTCCTTGTCTGCCATAGCCTTTGACTGCTCTGTTTCATTTCTGTTTAATTCTGACTGTTCTTACAGCAACAGCATGGCAGAAACACATCACTTCTTTCTTCTGACATGTCACCAGCTTTATTTGGATCTCTGCATGGGCTGTTTCCAGGCATTGCTGCCAGCAGCATGTTTGGGGTGGTGTTTTCATGACAAAAGTTATTCAGTGCAAAACCTGGAGGCCTTTGGGATTATATGCACTGTATTATTGACAGATGAAAATATAAATTCAATTTATATTGAAGGTGAGGAAAAGAATGGCTCCAAAGTAAGAGGAGGATGTTCTGTCTGCTCTTATCCAAGTTTGGAGTAGGCATGGCTCTTCACCCGTGGCCCATGGGCACAGCACATGGATGATGATTATTAAGTTAGGATCTTTGGGATTGGTGTTTGTGAGATTAATTTTCCATCCCAGCAGCTCAGCCACTTTGGGGATGCGCCTGTGTATCCCATCACAGCTCTCTGCTGCCAGCAGCAGCAGGGAAGGCAGGCCACAGGGCTGCTGCCTAGCCCTCCATTTGACTTTTGCTCATTGATCTGAGGAGAAGAATTTGGGCTGCTCAGTCAGAGGAAGGATGCAAGGGACCAGAGTGCTTATAATTTTGTCTGCTCCACTCAGACTGAGAAACCTGAGATACAAAACTGTAGGGTGCAAAGACTTTAAAAAGTTTGGCAAAGCCTGGGAAAGACAGAGAGGTTAATACATTCCTGTGCTAGGCTGTAGCCTTAAGTAGTTTTCAAGTATTGATGGAATTAAGGAGGGAAAACATGCTTCCAGGTTTTTCTTTTTAAATAACAGTTGAGGAGCACAGGATAAGAATTCTGCTTCTTATCCCTTTTTTTTTTTTCTCTTTTGTTCTCTGCATTGAGAGGCAACTTTTACCTCAAATTACCAGCCTTGCACATGTTTTTTTCTAAGCATAAACTCCTATAGAGGCTGTAACATCATGCAGTTTATACATGCAAAAATCATTTCTAAAATGGATTTTCCAGGTGCAAGTCCAATCATCAGTTTAGCCAGCTGTGAGAATCTATCAGCTGTGCATGCAGGTGTCAATGCTTGAAAAATGACCCAGTTTACTCCTCCACAAAGGGTTTGCACATGGACCTGTGTCACTTAAGTCTGTTTTTGGGCTGTGTTTTGAGGATTTAAGTGGAATTTGGGTGGTGGTTTCTGTGCTGAAGGCCCTCTGTGCAGGGCAAATGCTTCACAGAGTGTACGCACAGATGGGCAAATTTGGCGGCCCCCGAATGAGTCTGGGCTGGGTGCCCAAGTTGGTGATCTTGCCCTAGATGTGCCTCCTTCTAAAAAGTGTCTACCTCTTGTCAGGCTCATTAAAGACGGGTGGTTTTGGCTAGTTTGCCTCTTTTTTTTTTTGAGTGAAAACATAGCATTTCTTAGTGTTTCAGTGTTCCCAAACCCTGCTATCAAATACCTGACTTGGCTTTGCATTAGAAACAATTGCTTGCAAAGTGTTTATCTGTTGAATGAAAATGATTAAAAGAAAACACAGAGTCCTTCATATGCTATTTTTGGGCAAAAGAATGAACTTGCTGCTATTTTAAATATTTCACTATAATTTATATTAGCTATAATACCATCAATAAGGCTGCTCGAAAATTAAGTGTCATTCTTGGCCTGAGCCACTGGGTGTGTTGTGGGACCAAATGCCATGTGCCAGAAAAAAAATTAAAACCAAAACCACGGTCAAGTAGCTGAATTTATGGAGAGAGCGAGCAATATGGGCCTGAACAGAAATTTTGGACAAACAGCAATGCTTCCACCTGGGGAAAACTTAAAGTTCTCCTCCACCTTAGCAGCAGCTGTGGCATGGAGGGGAGAGCAGCAGCAAGCCACAGCTGTCACTGGTGGCAATGCTGTCACCCTCCAGATGGACAAAGCAGGCCTTGCTGGAAAGCTCTGAGGAGTATGTGGATGGGAATTAGCTGCCATTTATGTCCTCAAGTGTCAAAATATGGTGATTATTTTCCCTTTATGGGGAAACTAAACCACCTAGCTCTTTAACTAATTTCTTCAGTGTCAGTCTTTCCTTTTCCCAGGCAGCTCCTGGCTCCACATCTTCCTGTACAAGTCAGTTTTCCTCCAAAGTGGAGGACACTAAGTACATTGTGCCAGACAAGAACCTTCTAAGGTATTAATTCTTCCTTATCTCTGCTGGAAATCCCTCCCCTGCTCCATCCCAGGAGAGCATTTTCCTCTTTCACAGCTGCATCACACTGATGGTTTCACGATCCTCCCGCGCCCTGCGAAGGCGATGCGAATATTGGGGGATTTGGCAGTGCTTCCCAGCTTCTGGCTCCAAGTGCAGGTCCTGGACACATCCCAGATCTGTGCTGGGATGGGATCTGGATGTGCACTTGAGGTCTTTTCCTCCTACCTGTCCATAGTTCCATAGTTTCCATGGAACGAAGTGCAGAAATACTGGCCAAAAAGGAGCCTCAGCGCAGTACATTTTGGCCAGGTCTCCTGTCCAGATAATCAGTGAACAGAATCTTGGAAAATTTGCTCCTTATATCAGTTTAGACACAGACATATAAACGATATATATTTTTTTATTTTCTCTCAAGTGTTTAGAACGAACTCCACTCTCCCCATCTGATCCCATTTGACTTCTGCCTTTTTTGTTCACCCCTCCTGCATGACATAGAATATTTTGGCATTGCTTTTTCTACAGAGCAGCAAAAATTCATATTCCCTTTCCATTTAATCTATTTATCTCCTGGGCATCTCCCACTCTGGTATTTGTGACCTTCTCTTTTCTGAGCCTTCCTGAAGAACCATCTGTTTAAATTATTCTCCCTACTTTTGTGTAGCCACTTTGCTCCACATTTTGAATAAATCTACCGGCTCTTTTTTCACACACTATCAGATTTCAGCTACCTCTGTTGTCTCTTATGCAATCTAGACTGACATGGTATAGCTGCCTGCCTTCCTACAGCAACCTCTTCATAATCATCTGAGGGTGACAGACTGCTTGAAATGATTTCTAAATTCAATTCACTCACTGATTCCCCTCTCTTTTAAGGGTGCTGGCAGAAAAACTTACTGTTTTTGTAGTGTCTCCAAAATCAGAGGCAGTGAGGGCACTAGGAAGAACAGTAGTGCTGCTAAAATGTTCTCAGTGAGAAAAGTGATGTTCTCTTTGAGCTGATCCACTCACACACCGAAGTGTCAAGTCCAAAATTAAGATATAAATCCTTTGAGAGAAAAAGAGATGTACTGCAGTGTGTTTGGCTTCCAAATGATCATTTTAACAGGCATACCTAATCTTATAAATATTAGTGAATATTTATACTTATAAATATTCACTGCTAATGCAGTTGTTTCCTTGCAGATCTATCCCATCAAGCCATATTTCTGGGCATTAATTTTTCTTCCTAAAATCTCAGAAACAATCTGTTTTTGTAGCTTTGCATTTATGCGTGGTTTTGCTGAGTTGGTGAACCTCTTTAACTTTTTAGTGTGCACAAAAGACCCATGACACTGAGATTTATGGCACAAGCCAATAAAAAAAAATACCTCTGGTGGAATGCTAAATATTCAGAGGGGTTAGAAAAATAACAGCCTCTATCTATATGTGGCAAAGTATTAAAAGTTAAAATCCCCTCAAAGAAAGCTTTAATTTAAAAAGTAGTACAGCATTTTACCTTCAGGAAGAAAAAAAAATTTTTTGTCTTGTATCCTCATATTTACAAAGACCTGTGGTATACTGCAGGGGAAACCTTCAGGACTCTTCAGACATGTGGAAATAAGACAGCATGTAAAACCTCATACCAGAGCTCTGGAATCATGGCATCACCAATCCACTCAGACACTCAAGAGTAAAATAAGATCTGAGCCATGCTGTCATGACATCACAGGGTTTTCCATTAGCTTGAACCCCTCCAAGAAATTTTACTTCTCTAAAACTTTCTCTAGTGGCAGTGAATGTACAAATTACCAATACCCTGCAAACAGACCTTGTATCAAAACTCCCATTAAAGTCAATGGGAGCCCCATGGCCAACCAGTCTGTATAACACACTTCAAGTCTGGGGCTGGATGGCTGACTGCTTTATTTTATATGTGCAGGACTTTTAAGAGCATTTTTAACAACAAAGCAGCAATATTTTGCTGGGAACACAAGCTGGGGTTCGACAGACTGGGTTTTTTCTTTCGTTTTCAGTGTCCTTGCTTGGATCAAGCAGGGAGTGCTCTAGAGGGGTCTCAAGCTCACAGTGTTTGGAGGACTGAATTGCCCTAAGGGACAGAAAACAGAATCCAGCTACAAAGATCTGGGCTCCATCCCAGATACTTAGTCTATTAAATGAGCCAGGAGGTTATGACTGAGAAGAAATAAATAAGCTCCTCAGCAGAAGTGTGTTTTGCAATCTGCCCTCTTTGGAAAGGTGCTGATGCAGGGGCAGGCTGCCAGCGAGGGGAGATGCACTGATGGATGTTGGACCAGGTGGGACAGCAGGAAAAGAGGGGGAAAACAGGCATTTGCAGGCTTGTTGATGAGGGCAAAAGTCATGCTTTCCTACACCTTTAGATACTGACTTCCCCCTCCAGACACGGTTTCAGCAAGACATGACTTGAGGCAGTAACACTTTAGGTGGAAGCTGTTCAATTTCTGTGTGATGTGCCTGAGGAGCATGGGAGGTCTAGGACCTGGGAGCAGAGGTCTAGGAGCCACTCAGTCACTCTGTCACTTTAGGGCAAGTTACTTGACCTTTCTGCATGGGCTTGAGCCATGTCAGACACAGAAAATGGCTCCAGACCAGCATTTCTTGCAGTATCCGAAACCTAACCTGAAAAAAAACTTCCTGCAGTTCACTGAAGAGGTCATCTGTATCATCTTGAAATGTCACCCACGTCAGCTGGGTGAAAAGATTGAAAAAAATATCAGTTCACCTTCCAAACACCATCCTGCCTGTACACTTAAGATAAAAATCAAGTGTTTGTAGCAGACAAAGGGCATTTGTGGGCATACAGTAGGTAACTGAATTGTGACTCTGCATTTGTATGTACAATTTCTGGTTAAAATCTGTTAAATTATACCCATGTAAATCTAAAATCTGATGCTGTTTCTGAAAGCATGGGCCTCTGTAGGTTTTTCATATTAAATCAAGTAGTTTTTAAGCTGAAACAAGGCATATGATTAATATGCCTTCCTTTTCCAATTCATTGTTAGACTGCATCAGCAAGTAGTGAAAAAAAATCTGGTCTGAAAAAAGTATTGAAGCACTTGAATAATTCATGGACATCAAAATATTGCAGTTCTTGTTTCTATTTTCTCCTTAGGTAGTAGAAAAAATCATACAGTCCTCAAACATAATTTCTACTTGCACTGTTTTCCCCCTGCTCTGACTGAAAGGGTGGATATTTACACACTACAGCTTGCAGCTGAAACTGCTCATAGGAATCAAACAGAAATTATTTGAGGGCACGGAGTAGGTAGAAATAAGTCCTGTAATTTTTTTGACATAATTGTGAAAAAGGGGAGGATATTAGGAGTTTTCAAATCAAGTTACCAAGTGTTAATTTAGGGGGAGAGGGGAAAAGACAAATAATTAAAGAATTTCCAAAGAGAAGACGGAAATTCATTGCACGTTAAAGCTGGGGAAACAGACTTTCTATCCTGAAGTCTATACTAGATATGCTGCTCACTTTAAAAGTGATTTTTCTCTTATTATTCATAGAGAAAGCACACTTGGTGATCATGTGAGGAGCCCAGTCAAACAATTGAGTTGATTATTATATTTGCTGCACCCTAATCCCTTAGAATCAAGATTCCTTACACACAAATAAGTGTAAAGGGCATTCTATTTTGGTGTTTGAAATGGATTCCATGTGAATTTGCCTTCCACATTTGAGCTGTTTTTAAACCTGCAGTGCTTCTCCACTGGGGTTGCCACTGGACCAGAGGAGATCATGCTAAAACAAAATGAAAGTACTGCATGTTTTAAAACCACGAGATGTTCATGCAAGTTGGCTTTAGACATTTTTCCTGAGCCTGAGCAGTGAGCAATTACCCTGCAGCTGAAGAGCAGAGGTGCCGTATACCTTGTGGTTACATAAAGCACTGCCTGTTCTATTTTTTAGTAATGATCCCCTCACCTCTTTTTTGGGTTCAAGCTCTTTGTGAAGATTGGAAAAACTGTGTAGGTGATGTTTCCAAATTGCTCCAAGGCTCATAAAGGGTAAGTGCCTGGCGTATTTCTGCTCACAGCACGTAGGTCACTGGAGGAGGTATGGTTGGGGTTTTCATGCCTAAATATTTGCTCCTTAGGCCAAGGAGAGATCAAAAGATCACCTTGCACAGGCTTGTAAAACACACCATTATGCATCTGTCAAATATTCTGTCTCAAGACCACAGACTTCAGTCAGCCTGTGTCTTAGTGCCCAAAGTGTAAAACATGACTCTGCGGGCAGAGACCCTGCAGGCAGGATGGCTGGATGGCTACAGGGATCCTCTGCAGGGTTTTCTTCCACCCTCGTGCTGTAGAGAAACCTGAAAGACAGAAATCTTTCCCCATCTCTGGTGGGAAAGTTTCTTCTCTCCCCAAATAGATGGGGTCCTGAGGAAGAGGTTCTGAATGTTTAGTGCAGCCAGGGGATTCCCCTGGGAGGGCAGGGCACCCTGTCCCCTGGTCCCAGCACCTCATCTCCTGCTGCTGATGCTGGGGAAGGAAGGACAAAGCAGGCTCATTCCTTAAGCAAAAATAATTCTCAGCCTCAGTAGGGAGCTTTCATGAACAAGATTCAGTCACAGTTGTTGCACAAACAGAGAGGAACCATCCTTTGACTTCCCAGTTTACCCCACCTTAAACAGCCCTCTTTGGGAGTGCGTGTGTAGGTATGCTTCCCTACCTCTTAAAGGGGATGTCTATCAGGATAATCTGAATTTCAGCCTTGCATTCTCAATCAAGGGCTTTCAATTGTACAAAAATGTTTCAAACACAGCAGCAACAACAACAACAAAAAAAAAATCATCTCTCATTGCTGAAGCTTGGAGTTCTGCTTTACAGGTATTTTTCAGAATTTTTTTCTTAAAAACCTCTGGTGAGGTTTCTTTCTCAGCCTTCTGCAATAGAAAGAATGTGAAGAATTTGACATTACTGTAGTCCTTTCCTTACTCAGCAGGTAATGGAAAAGCATAAAAAAAGGAAAAAAACCCAAACCTGCTTCCCAGAATACTCAATAAGATTTCTAGGAACAGATCACACAGTAGGGTTAAATAATTTGCAGCCTTTAGCTTCATCAGCTGCAGTTGGATCACCATAATAATGTTCACCCAGATCTGAATGTCAGCAGAGCTCAAGGCCAGAACATCACAGATGACCTCTTTGCTCACTTCCTTGCCTCATTGTGGCCTGGTGAAAATTAAATTTACTTTTATACCAATGGAGGAACCAGCTGGGGCAGGAGACCAATGTTATTTAGAAAAGCAAGGGCGGAGGGAATCATCTGAGGTGGCCACCTTCCCTTCCCTGGGGCCCCAGCACTGCCCAGGAGACCAGCTGGAATCCCAGCCCAGGATTAGCAGCAAAGCTGGAGCCTGGAGGGTGCCCTGGGACAGCAAAAGCAAAGCAGGAATAGTGTTTCTACTTTCAGCATTAAATTCAATACTTGGAAGATTCAGTGCTGTCAGCTGACAGAAAATAATAGATGCTGGAAAATACTTCTGCAGCCAGACAAAGTGTCTAAATGCATGTTTGTCTCCAAACTGGCGATGAATGTAGTTTAAACAAGGCAAACTTTGGGGACTGTAACCTTTTTTAGCTTACTGTAAAAACAGTTTACTGAGATTTCTAATGGCTTTAATACATTTTGGCTATTAAACTTGTAACTTGAATGAAGACTATGAGATTGTTTCTGGTCTAGTGGGCTTACTTTCTGTTCCATGGATGTCATAAATAACAATTAATAAAAAAAAAGCTGATTTTTTTCAGCATTCATTAGAATGGAAGTAGAATTTAATAGGAACTCTAAATCATCAGGATGAATATGGCTAATTTTCTGTTCCATGTGTTTTCTGGAAACCATGCAAGCATCACACATTGGCTGAAGTCAGCTCCTTAAAAACACAATGTGCCCTGTGACATTCCCTGGATGCAGGAGCTCCATGGTACAGAGACATGGAGGAAAAGCCCATTGGAAGTAGTTTGGTGTCCAAGCAGGACTGATGGCAAACAGCTGCCAGCTGAAGGATTGGCAAAGGATTCATTTTCTGTCATGGTTATCTTGCTCCAAAAGCCCTTCCCAGGCTCAAGCACTTTCTAGAGACTCAGGGAAGGAGGCAAAGTGGGGCAAATGGTAAGGAAATAATGGGAGAAAGGCAAAAATAAGGCAAATGCTGCATCTGTGGTCCTTTAGGGAGTCGTATGTCAAGTCAGACACGGCACAAAAGGCTCCCAGCCTGTGTCTCGGTGAGCTGGTGAAGCTGCCACCATTTCTAGACAGAGGTTGGCTTTAATTTCTCCCTGTGAGGTAGTTACTGAGGCTGCAATAACAAAAGGATTACAGGGATCTGTGATTGGATATTGGAAAAGGGCATTTGTAACCAAGCAGAGGAGGAGGAGGTACTTAATTTGTTTAAAAACAAAAGCTCCCATTTCGAGGGAATCTACATCACAATCTGTGTGAAGACCTAATTCCCCAAATCCATCTGTGCTTCCACTGGTACAGGGATTTACTGACCCTAGCAATGCCCAGATGGCAGATAAGGATGCAGAAAAGGATTGCTTATTTTATTAACTCTAGCTACCTGGGGGAGGGGCTAAGCCCCCCATTTCAGGGTGGGGACACAGCAAACTCACTGTGACAATTAAATCCAATTAAAATATCTTTCACAGGAAATCATGACAGGACGGTGCTTCTAATGTCTTTTTCTCTTGGTGTGGCAGAGGAATGTGTGTAAGGCTGGAAGAGCGAGTCCTGCCTCACAAATGGAAGATGAATTAACAAATTTTGCAGCTGGGGTGTGGGGGGAGGTGGCTAGAAATCTGTTTCTTTTATGATATTTATCTGGGAGCTAAGGATTTCCATGAAGTCTAATTCTCAGAGTCCAATTTAAATGCCTGGTCTCTCTGTATAATTATTGGAGACACAAAGGCTTCTGCACATGCACTTGGAGTCCTCTGAGGAGGACTTTTTGATTGAATTGGGAACATTAGTTCCCAGTCAGCATTCACATAAGACATGAAAAGCTTGAGAGCAAATATCCTGAAAGGTCTTTTAAGGTCCTCCATTCCATTTTTTGGAAAAAGGGTTGGAAGTCTTGTACACCTGAATCGAAGGGTCCCATTTACTACATCGAACACAAAGCTTTTATCATCTGCTAGTGCTATATGGAGTAGCATATCTGCAATTTTGTGTAATCAAATACTTTGGTACAATATAGAAATTAATCCTTCCACATGTGAACCTTCTTTCCCATGCTTTTGACCATTTTATTTTCCAGCAACTGAAAAACGTATGGTATGAATCACTGATGTGAATTTCCCAGTTTTGCCACTGACAAAGCAGATGCAAAGCTTGTTCATCAGGCTTTAATTTTTTTTTTTGTAGTTGCTTTGGTGGAAGAAAGGAAAACAAAACGGTATGATGGCAAACATTCTTTTGGATCTTCATGAAAGTGAGTTTTGAGTAAGATGGAGGTGCAGACACACTATGTCTTTTAAAATCAATAAAGGGACACAAAGGCTAGAAATTAAAATAAAATTTTAAGAGGGGGTAAAAAAAGGTAGACTAAGATAAAGTCTGTTGCAAAGCTGTACTTTCCATTTGGTGGCCTCCGAAATGAGCCCACGGTATTTTCACTATACAGTTTAGAATGGGCCAGGCTGTGTTAACTCATAAAAAGGCCCTTGAAAATATATCAGAGGGTGAATGGGGAGTACTTGTTTACCCACCAGACAAACCCAAAGCACCACAGAAATGTTAGCAATAAAGTGATTAAAATATCTATCATTTTATGAGGGGTAATAGCAGTGGTGAGATGAAGAACAGAAGTGAGACTGAATCTCAATGCTATGGTAATTTTTTTTTTTAAATTATCATTTCCAATCTTCATCTAACTGTGATTTTTCCTAGCATATCTGCCCTAGAACCGTGTACTTTAGGGATGAGTGACACTTTGTAGAAACCAGCACCCTGTATTAAAATTGATGATGGCCAAAGCAAGGCAGATTGGCCCATGTAAATCTCTTTGGTGATTACAAGTCCAGCTGATGCAGGATGGATGCCAAATGTCTATTAACATTGGGCTTTGTGAATATTTTAGCATTTGCCTGATGTTCCTACCCCACCCCAAAAAAAAGACATATGAAGCAAACAAAACCAATGCACTTTGACCTCCCTTTACTTTTGCGGATAATGGTTAGTTTTGCTGGGAAGGTTTTATCTTCGTTTACTCTCTTAGCAGAAAACAGATATTTCAGCTGATGCTTTCCTTGCTTATTGAAAACAACTGTGCTGAGTTTAAGCAGAAAGGCAGAGTTGAAGTCCCTGGTGGTGTTTCACAGCTCTTTGCTGCAGCCGTGGCTGTGTGTCCATCAGCACTTCACTTGGGCCTGATGGGCCCTGGAAGAGCAGCCACAGTGGAAGCACAGGCCTCTTGTGACCCCTGCAGAGGGGGAAGAGTTTGGAAAGGTCGAGAACCACACAGCTTTTGTGCGCACTGTTTATGTAAGTGGAGCAGAAGGAAATCTGCAAGATCTCCAGGAGTGAGGAGAACATCCCAGCAGAACTCTGGGTAGGACCCCTGGAGACTGGGAAATGCACTCGGGGTCCTGTGGGTGCAGAAACATCCCTAGGCTGGGAGGGACTCAGTGATTCAAGGGGAAAATACTTCAATGAAGAAAACAAAGCAAATTCAGGTGGCTAAAAGGTGTTTAAACTTTGTATTATTGTTTAAACTCTGAGCTTGCATAATGCAGTGCAATCTCTTATTGGTGACAACAGGAGATGCTTTAAGACCAAACTTGAAAATGCCACATTGCCAGAAGAACATGACACATAACCCTTTTACAGAAATGTTACTGGGAATAGCAGGATGAAATAAGAAATAGGATATGGAGCCTAGCAGAAAGACAAAATAATAAATCTGTTTTGTTAAGTGAGCTGTGAATAATCTGCTAAGGAATATAGTGGAAAGGTAATAGGATGCTGGCTGGTCAAAACTGGCATCAGTTTTGATCCCAAAATACTCATTAAGGCAACCTTGGGATTGCAGTCAAAAACCTTGGCAAGAAAATATTAACTTTGTAGGACATAAAGGGGCTCTGCATGTACCTTACTGGGCAAATAAAATGGGAAGGAAACAAGTCCTGGTGGGTCCCGGGCATCAGTGTTTAAACAGCTTGAAGAATTTGGAGCAGCTCATTCTGAGAGACACCAAATAAAAAAAAAAGTGAAGGTAGGATTACAAATACATGACTTGTAAACAATCCTGGAAGGAGAATACACAGGGAATATATTTGCTTGTGTGAGCATATTCGATGATTTGACGTTTCATCTCCTGACCGCTACTGAAAAACTGAGCTGTCAGCACTGACTGCTAAACCTTGTTCCTGGGTGTTAATGAGCAGATCAGAGCCAAACATTTTATACATCACTTTAGGAATGTGTTTTCCCACATGAATTATTTTATGTTTGTGTAAAAGGGTTCATTTCATTAAATAAAAGTAGCACAGTTTCTTCTGGAAAGCCCGTGGGAGTGCAGAACAAGGTATGATGTAGATCATCAAAGGTTTCTGAAATCAAATATGCTCCTTTACCATGAGTACAAGAAACCTTACAACAGACACCTAGGAAATCATCAACCAGATTAACCAATGTATAATTTAGAAGTTTGTGGTTCTACTTCTTCCCAAAACAGGAGAGAATATAGCTCTTTTTAGTCTGTTTTTTTTTCTTATTATTTTTGTTATTATTAGCCTTACCTAAAAATATTTATCATGTACACCAATGTCTAATCCAGATGAGTGAGATAAACCTGTTCATCATTTCTCACTCTTTAATTGTGCATTGTTGAAGGATGGCTCAGGAAAGCTTCAGCTGCAGGAAAAAGTCTTTCCAAGTAGTTTATTTTCTGTGGTATTTAGTCATTACTGAAACCACCCATAAGTTATTCAGGAATGTTTTATCTCTTCTTGGGAGGAAAAGAAGGGATAAAACGCTCTGTGTCTCACGGAGTCCATCCTGTTCTCCTGCAGGTAGAAAGGCCTGTGCAGGGCAGGAGGAACATGGGAACATTATGAATAGTGCTATCACTACTCCCCAAAAGTTAAACAAAAGAGAGTGTTCTGGCTGGAACCTGCGGTCACCTACAGAGGAACAAAGGCAGGCTGTAATTGCACCACTGAGCTATGCTGATAAAGCTACCTTTCAAACACAGGCCTGGATATTTTTTTTCTCTACCCCTGAAATCTCTGGAAAGCCCTAAATAATTGACTGTTCAGGAGCCAGCAGCCGAAATAGAAGTTGGAAGTGCTGTTTGCACAGGTGGCTGGCCTACTGGGAGACTAAATGCTCACCCCCTTGCCCATATCAATTATTCTGAGACTGTCTGTTTAATGTCTGCCAGTTTTGATAACAACAAAATCCTTTCAGAAAATTGCTGATGCAACATTTATTGTGTTATCTTTATGGGATTTAATTTTTCTTTTTTTTTTTTTTTTTTTGTTCTCCCTTTTCTTTCCTGTTTTCCTTTTTGCAGCACTTCAGTGAGCAAAGGTACTGAAGGAGCTGCCAGGAGAGTAAGGTAACAAGTCAATTAAACTACCACCCCAAATTTTCCAAGAGTTTAAAAGTAAACAGTATGAGAGACCCTGTGGGGATCTAGGCTGGTTTACTTTAAAAGTGTGGGTATGGGCTTCTGTACAAACAATGAAATTCAACCATTCCTCCTTGCAGTTACCAAGGGACTTACCTGTCTCTTGGAAAAACCTGACTAAGGTGAAATTTTGCCTTCTGGTCCAGACACTGCAGCAGGTCTCATACCACACACCAAGATTTGCTTAATATGAAAGCTGTACCTTTTATTAGCTTGTCCCTGTGCAAAGCAATAACTGGGATAAATCCTGTGAGATTCCCCCACATAAGCAGATGGTGAGATCAGAGCAGTACTGAAAACAAGCCAATGCCTCATCTTTCCATGGAGATCTACCCAGGGTGCAAGTGGAAAGTTCCCTTCAGAGCAGATTGAGACATTTGGTGGCAACACACGTCCTCTGCACTGGATGTTTCTATCCAGGCCTTGACTTGCAAAGCCAAGTGTTTGTGGGAAAAGCAGATCCGCTTAAGAAAGGAAAGTAAAAAGTAACAATAAATTTCTAGATGTCCTATCTAAGGAGGATAGCTTTTTTTAAAGCTATTAAAAAAAAAAAAAAACAAAAAAAAAAAACCAGAAACAAAACCAACTCAAACTCTAACTTGTGGCCTCAGTGCCAAAACTGCACAGAATTTTGGTCCTGATTGCTGATTGCAAAACACTTGGGTTGCCAATTCCGTGCAATTCGGAGCAGCAAGAGTGAATCAAGCAAATGCCACCCACCAAGTGTCTAGGCTCAGCAGCAGCTCTGTTCCTTCCTCTTGTTACCTCAGTTAACCTAGACCTGTTCCCTACCCAAAATGTTTGTTTAACCTAAAGAATAATAATGATCCTGTGCTGCCAATTTGTCATGTGGGAAACGTTATTCAGTCCCTTTAAAAGAGCTCATGGGCCAAAGAACAGGAGAAAGTGTGAAAGCCAGCAGTGAGAAACAGGAAAGCTCCAGTAAAGAAGTGGTGGCTGAAAACTGCTATAAAATCCATGAACATCTCAGAGGAGAAACCCAAGTTGCCATTTTAAGGTGTGCAAGTCTCAGTAGTTGTCTTAACCCTGCTCGATGAGAGAATTTTGGATAAGGAGCCACGTGCACCGGTACATGGGCTGGTAATTAACTTTATTAACATGCCTTTGGATCCCACACAGGTGGCACTGGTCATTGGTGAGTGACCTCAGAAGGAGGGGTGTCACAGGAGACAGCACTGCTTATCAGGGCTCCTTTGTGCTGGAGCTTTCGCTGCTGTCTCTGCAGTACATTCTGTTCTCTTGCTCAGTACTCTGACCCCACTTGCCTGTTTGCTTGGCTATGCAGAGTTGGGACTACTCTGCTGTGGAATGGAGAATGTGTATGAGCAGTGGGAATAGCTGGGAAATATAGGTGAGGAGCTGAGAAGCCCTGAAAAAAAAAAAAACAAAAACCACTTAAAAATAGTTTGAGTGCTTCCCTCATACAATGAAGCTGAAGCAGTGATACTGGAAGTTTTTGAGGCCAGTGGTATGTACCCAACATGCAGAGATAACCAGAAATTCAGAGAATAACTATTTTTATTAACTCCAAATGATGTTACCCAAACACAAGCAAAGTGGAAAAAATCTGGGGACTGTGCTAATCCAGCCAATGTACTGATGGTTTTTCTTCTGCATTAACAGGAAAATTGGAAGAGGCAAAGTAGACACTACAAATGCAAAGCACTTAGGAGTTCACAGTAATTTCATAGCCAGTTATTATTTCCTGATTTCTCAGGTTCAATGTTGATGAGAATGTGATGAGATACAGATTATTAAGATCATCAAATTTGCAGTCACATACTAATGGTTAAAGGGTGGAATGTTGCTTCCACTGATGCCGGTTCTTCATCCTGTCTGAGTATGTGGTCTTGCTTTTAGACACAAAGTATGAAGGAGATCAAATGGTAATATTCCCACTGTAAAATTTTGTTTTGAAGCCAAGTCCCTCTAGACAAGGAGCCATCCTTGACAGGCTGTCATCAGGCTCCTGCAAGGTAGGGTTGAGAGCCCACCTACCAGTGACTAATATTTTCCTTTTTGGACAGGGCTGAGTGTGTGGTTTCCAGGTCAGACAAAGTGTATCCCCCAAGGAGAAAGATCCGACTTATGGATTTCCTGTACTTTCCTATTGTCTAGCAGTGTCTGGGAGCTCATGTCAGTATCGTGCCTAGTTATCATCAATCCAAAAATTACATTTATTTAAAGGCCAAAATGTCCTCTCAGAGAGCTCCTCTTGGTTCAGATTTCTGAAGAAACATTCTCATTTATCCATGATAGTCTGAGCAGTGACGACTATTCTTTGTGCAGATCACATTTTAAAGTTCACCCTGTAATCAGATGGAATGAAAATAACGTCTTCCAATGTTTCTTTGGGTTAGTGGGTTTTATGTGACTCGGTGGCATCTGGTAATTTCTTATCATTATCATCCAATTGCCTTGTAAAAGAAAAGCACACTCAGCAAGTCAGCATAATGATTGAGAGCTGAAAGAGGAGCACCCATTTTCCTATCAAAATCTCACCTCTTGGAATGTCCTGGGGTAAGCTGGTATTATCAATCCACAACTACAAAACCTGGAAGTGTTTAAGGCAAAATTGGATGGAGCTGTGTGCAACCTGGTCCAGCAGAAGGTGTCCCTGCCCATGGCAGGGGGTGGAACTAGGTGATCTTTAAGAACCCTTCCAACCCAGGGCATTCTGTGATTCTGTGATGATCTGAGATAGTTTATGGAGAAAATTGGCTTCTTAGTCTTGGGGGCGTGAGACAAAGAACCAAAAGGAGAACCTCAGTTCCAGTTATGCTTGTGAACACAAATGCTTTAATATGAACCGGGAGAAACATGTATGGCCTCAGGCAATCTAAGAATACTGTGAAATAACAATCAATTTACTTAATTTCTTGATGTTCCAGCTGGATATATACGCAAACAATGTCGGTGCCTGTTGTGTGCTTGATGTAAGTGATTCTGGAGAATGAAACAGGAAAAGAGCAGAGTCCTCCTTGTGAGTCTGTCTTTAAATTTATAAACATGCACATACAGTACAAAATACTGGGGGAAAAATCACTGCATGTAGATGTGTTGTATACAGTGCAACAGGGTTTAAAACAGATGTAGTGGGGTAACGATGTCACAATGACAAATTGCAGGGTCACTTGATAAACTGAGCCCTCCTCCGTCAAAGGGCACCCCACTTTTGACCTCTTCACCTACAAAATATTTTTGCACCAGGATACTTCTCAGGGCACTGAGAGTCTCTGTCTAACAACAGCTGCCTTGGAAAAATAACCAAAACACATGAATTGCCCCCTCCCACACAAGGTATTTATTTAAGATAAATGTATTGCTCCAGATTGGAGTCTGCTGCAACAGTTGGCGCTGGGTTTATTACAGGTTTTGGATCCAACAAGCCATTGCTTGCAGTGCTAGGAATGTGTTACATCCTGACCTGGTTCCCATCCACACAGTTTGGGTCTTTCCATGATTGTCCTTCGCAATCTTAGTCATTGTTCCAATGGTCCGTGCACTGGTGCTCCTAATTAATAAGCTCTTCTTGGAAAGGAGGCTCATTCACGTCAGCTCTGCGTGTTTTTCTGTTCATATGGTTTTGTGGTGCAGGACTCAAAAAAGAAGGATGGAGAGCAGGAGCCTATAAAATGTATTTTGAGTCTCTAAGGAACATCCAAAATAAGGGTTCTATAAAATAAGTGCCGTATACAGAAGGCAGAATGATCTCATTTGCTTTCAGTTTTACTGGCAGTTGTTTCAGCCAGTTTGTACAAACTCCTTGTGGATGTCTACTCTTCAGGGTAACTTCACAGATTCTATCAAAAAGTATTTTTAAGCTGTTATCCCATTCCATGGTGCATAAAGTATCCATTCCGAGCTTATTTTGAGACAACAGAAACTCACACTGGAAAGCTTTTCAAAAATCTGGCTATTCAAAAGAATGGGATTCAGGTGAAGATCACAGTAATTTTTTTTTTCCCCATGAGATCCACAAAATTCACTGCAAGGAATTCAAAACCTTGAGCTGTTTTGTCTTTTCATCCCTCATACCCTTATACTCTCCTCCTTTCTTCCCAATTGCCAGAGTTATCCATCTCCGATGATGTAATAATTAGCAGTTCTAATGGATCCAGATGGATGGATGGATGGATGGATGGATGGATGGATGGACGGATGGATGGATGGATAGATGGAAGGTGTGTTTGTTCTTCCCGAAGCTGTCTGGTGGTCAGTGTCCTAATTGTTTCTTAATTAGAATTGATGCGTTGTAGATGTTGAATTTTCCCCTTTGAAAGGACCATCAGGAAACTGTCTGCACTGTCAGCGTAGCAAAAAAATTAGCATTTATCATGTGGTTTTCGCTCTCTTTTTTTTTCTTTTTCTTTTGGGTGGGGGTGTTTGTTTGTTTGTTTTTGTTTTTTGGGTTTTTTAATGCTAATATAACTGAGTATTTCTTCCATTTTTGGGTTGTGTATCAAGCTTCCTCTAAACAGGGTGTAACTGTGACCTGATCTCCCAGAGATTAAAGTACAACACATTGACCTTCAGCTTTTAAATCTTGGTACCAAAGACAGTTTTTACTTGCAATATGCTTTAATGTAAGAGGTGTCAGATGGGACTGGACAGCCAGTGACCCATCTACCATTCCACATTTTTCAGTGGCAAGAAGTGAGCTTCTTTCAAGCCTCCTCACACAGCTTGGTGTCAGCTCTTTACAAGCCTGTCACAAAGGTTTGATTTTTGTGATTCACAGAAATTCCTTTTCTTAAAATGGAATTGCCCAACATGCCCTGCACAAAGGCAGCAGTTGCAGACACTAGTAAAGAAATGTAAGTGATATCTGTGACTAAAATTCAAGTCCCTATAATACTTCTGAAAATAAAAATGCCCTTTATAATTTAGGCATTTATTTTACACTGCATCTGTTAGGTGAAATTACCTGGGGCAGGCAGGAGGATCTAAGAAACCTTTCTTACAGCCTGAACCTCCGCTCTTCTCCGCTCTACTAAACTAGATGCAGAGGCATTTTCTCTTACTGGTCTGCACATCTTGCATAGCCAAGACCCTTCCTGCTGGGCCTTAACCCCTGTAAAGTCTTCATGGGATAGGTGTTGAAGCAATACCTCTTTGAGGATCTCTTCTTGTACAGCACATTTCCTCTGCCTCAATCTGAGGTTGTTTGCAGCATCATGAACATAATTAAGGACTGATTTTCAAGACAAGAGCTGTCATGGCAGTTGTGAAGTGTTATCTTTAATCCTGACAGAGATACATAAACAGAGAGTGTCACTTTCCTTCAGCATCCATGATGTGCCTGGCTAATGTTGCTTTCACAGGCATGGAGAAAATCAACCAGCCGCCCACTCATTTGTGCATCCCCTCTCTGCGCACGCAGCTGAAGTAGCTGTCACCCAAACTGCCTGAACTGGGCTGGTTCCTGGAGCATTTGGAGAAGCCTTTCTAATGAGCATCTCTGATGCTGATCACATAACGAACGTGAAGACAGAAGTGTGACCGTGACACTTGTGCAAACACATTTGGCTCGGCTCCTTTTTAATTAGCGCCTGGAAGCAGGGCTTGCCAAATTCTGGGGGCTGCCTGTGAAGAGGCAGTTTGATTGAGGTCAGCATCCAGTCGTGTGTGCTGCTGAGCACTCGCTGCTGCTTGATCCCTGCTGAAAGCCTGCAAGCCTGCAAGTTTTCCCCGTCCACATCCAGCTGAACAAAAGCGCCTTGTCAGGCGGCTGAGGGAAATGAAAGCAGTGTGAGGGAGGCAAAGAGTTTCTCATCTCTGCCATCCTTCCATGAAAATGGTACCTTTCAGCTCGCTGAAAGTCACAGCCTTTCTTCCCTGATGTTATGTCAGCTAGGGTCCTTTTGATATTTCAGCAAATAAAAATGATTTAGTGCTGTTTCCTCATGCATTATCAGACCTGAGAATATCAACCATACGCTGTGTGGAACTTGCTTTCTACCACACACAAAACACAGAAAGCAACTCAAATTGTACATAACTTTAAGCCTATAGGGTAAACTCCTTTCCATACACACATGTGCTATTTATAACTTCTAAATTTATTTTCTGGCAGAAAGTTTTTTGAAAGCATGTGCAACATCCCCAAATTGCTTACACTACAACACAGTTTTTGGAAAAGAGTCTGAGGAAGAAAAAAGGGTTGATCTTCAGTTTTTATCCTTTAAGGATGTCATGGCCAGTTGAAGAATAAGGAGTGAAATGAAAAGACATTGAATGAGATGTTTTCTGAAGCCTCACTTTTTACAGTTCTTTTGCCATGTCTTCTTGAGGGACTTTTTGAAGGACTTCAGAGCTGTCACATGATTTGTGGATGCCAAAAAAAATCAGAAAGCCTTGGGAATAAAGTCTTGGAACAATGGGGTTTTTTTTCTGCAGTGTGTATGGTCGATGCAGAATAATTAATGTTTGTGAGATTCCTGAAGAACAAGGTACACATTATGGACCATATTTACAGAGTAGGTTTCTTTTACTTAATTTCACAGAGAACTATATGAGTAACTCACCAAGTTTAAGTGATGAAGCAAATTAGACTGCCGGGAAACAGAAAGTAGCCAGGCTTTTGATACAAGAAATTACTGAAGAAAACTATTTAAAATAATTTTTTGCTCTAAACTGAAGGAAACTAGAAGAATTTAAGTCTGGAAACATCTGAATATGTCTTCATGTATTGTTTTTCTTGCAGGCCTGGGGGCTAGAATACCAAACATAATGGGAAAAGCTCTGAAGTTTCGGTAACTAAAAGCTTTCAAAAAGTGCATTGGAAATCAAACTAAATAAAATAATTTCAGATAAACAAGACTTGGCAGCATCTAAGAGGCTAAATATCTCTTTGAAAATATTTTGTAAGAATCTGAAATAGTTGGTCAGATAAAGAACTTGGGAGAACTTGCAAAAGCATGGAGAATTTGAGGAATGGCATGTTAGGTAGAAAGTGTTGAGGGCTAAATTGGTAGAGATACTGGGTGATGTTTAAAAAACAAAGCTAAACAGATGTAAGGAAGCAGTAAGCAATTGGGAATGGGATAGAAAAAAAAAGAAGAACTATTGAGTCAGTGCTCATGAACCACTGGGACCAGAGCTCACTGCCTGGCAGGTTCCAGCTCTGATTTTCAGCTTGTTGGCCCTTTCTTTTTTGCAAGGTTTCTGTTGTTGTGATTTGCAAATGGAAACCAGCCAGACTCAAGGTGTTCTGAACAATGGTTTCATAATCTTGGCACTTTGTGTGTTAGTTTGACAAAGGGAGGGACCAGCAGAAGATATTCTTCTAGAAAGTGAGGTGTATTTTGAATTCTGTTTTACAGCCTGTCTTCCTTCTCTGTTTAGCCAAGAAAAAGTTCTTTCTTGACCAAGTAATGTTCCCCAAAAAAGTTATAAAACAGCTGAGAGCTGCTTTCATGGGTCTGTGCTTTATCCATCTCCCTGCAGCATTGCTGGGATGGAATGCACAAAGCTCTGGCACCTCATGGAGATGGAAGAGGACAGTGGTGCAGGAAGCGGCAAAGGGGAAATGGAACCTTGAAAGCTGTGCGAGTTTGGCATAATTTTGAAAGGTTTGGTATGGGGCAGCCACACTGTCTATAAGATCTGGTCTGCTTAAATTTGCCAGGAATTTATGACAGAAAAAAGAAACAAGCTACTATAGGAGACACTTTGTCAGAAAGACTCCATCCTTTTATGAAAATTTTTTTGGGTGAGCATAGTTTAATAAACTTCACATAATCTGACAACTGTAGTCCTAAAGTAAAAGACTTTCCCCTTTCTACCCCTTTTAAATATATTTTGACCCTTCTTTTTTTTTTTTTTTTTTTTCCTCCCTTTAAGGGACAAATGAGTTCATGAACTTTATCAATAAACAACATTGCTCCTATCTGGACTTTTGTTTTCCTTTCAAGAGTTTTGCTGAGCATCTGCAGTTAAATCTTCATTATTTTGGACATATACTTTTCGAACTATTCCCTTTTCCTAGCTCCTAATACAGCAAAGCCATCCCTATTCAGTCATGCTCATAAACATTTGCATAAAGTGAGTTGTGTACTTGAATTGGGGCCTCCGACATATCCTGTTTGATATAGTAGACCTCATAAAAACAAAGACAAGACAGATGCAATTTGTGCCTGTCTGGAAGTGAAGTGCTTCTCTGCTTCACTCACATAAGCATCACAGTCTGGCAGACAGCAGAACATCTGGGTGCTGCCTGCTTTTCAACCAGCCCTGACAGAAGAGGAATCCTTTTATAATGCAACTAAGTAGTAAGTGTGTGAAAACCATATCTGTAAAATAGAAATAGTTTCTGAACAGTCCAAAGCATTTTTGGCTTTGGTTGATGATATGAAATGCTATATGCAGATTCTGAAAGTTCTCTGTCTGTAGTGCAGACTCTGCCAAAGTCAAAAATGTGAGGAGGGACCTGAGATAATTTTAATTTCTTTTTCTTCTTCACAAGGAAGCCATAAATGCCTGCAGAAGGGGTAGGACATACAAAGATGCCTTATTTTTTTTCCCAGCACATGGGTGCAGAAGCACTTAAACAAGGTCAATGTATTTTTCCATTAAATTCTCAGTTAAAATGTAAAAACTTCTTAGGGTAACAACTACTATTCACGACTCTGGTCTCTCTAGTGAGTGTGCTGTGAGGCCCTATTAAGTCTTACTCTCTTTTCTGGGTATAAACTTGTCTTATGATAAAAAACTGCTCAATAGCAAGGTGAAGAAAGCCCAGCAGCCAATTTCTTGGTGCTAGCAAAATCATTTGGACATCTGATATGACCTTGGACAGCCAGAGGATCTTCAACATGCTGGGCATTGCCTTGAAATGGACCCACCTGCATTCAGAACTATCTTAGCCACTGCTGAAGAGTGTGGGTGGTCTGATAGAGTGTGGAAATCTCTGATAGAAATTGATTTAACACATTGAACACCTTCCTGCAGTCCAGTCCAGTCCAGACATCAGTGCTGGAGGAAGCTGCTCAGATGTGTCTTTGCTCATCTTGCTTCTTCTTGGCCAGCCCTGAGGGCTGGATCATGTGCATGTCCTGGGAAGTACCAAAGTCTCCATCCTCTCTTTGCTGAGTCACCAGTGCCAAAACTCAGGTTAGCCCTTTCCAGGAAATACAGACCTAAACATATGAAAAATGCAAATTCTGCCATTCTGCCTTCCTGTAAAATCTGTCTTGGGGTGGAGAACTGAGCCTGGATCTCTGGAAATCAGCTTATATGGCTAGGCCTTCCTGCCTTTACACACACTGAGGATCTTAAACAAGAAAAAGAAAATCTCGGGTCGTATTTCTTGTGCGATGTGCAGCAATACCCACAAGTAAAACACTGAAGTCCATCATTAAGGATTAGCTATGTAAATATGACCTATCAAAGAGATTCAGTGAAGACAGTAGTGCTCTGTGGAGAACTGAATCATTTAGGTCAGGGGATTTTTTTTTCACTATTATTTTTTAAAAGAGAAAAACAATTGCAAGGTGGCCAGCCAGAAAGCCTAGGGGAACTATTCATGCTCAAGGTGTTAGTACTAAAAAGCACAATAGGAAGCAGATGTGCAGAAAAAAAAAATAAAACTGCAGGCAGGAAGGACTACCTCAGGCTATGACTGTTCCTACTGTTACTAGTTAATGAGAACTCCACAAGGAATTACTGATTTAATTACAGCTCATGGGCAACATGCTAGTTTATCCTTTTTAAATTATGCATTAGAAGTGTGCGTAGCAAATGTAGGCTTTTGCGTGGTTCAATGTCTCACAACCAAGAGAAGACCTTTGATATTAAAAATATTCAGTGTGCAGGGGACAGAAATGGTGCCAGCTGTCCTGAGAAGAACAAAATGTCATGTGGGAGCATCTTCCATGATTCCAGGGGGGAGCTGGATCTGGCTCTGAGGCTTGACCTGTGCTGTAAGGTCAAGTGCTTGGGCTGAATTAGGGTTACCCTAATGTGGCATTCACATTCTCTGGAAAAATCCCTTTGCTCAAGACTTTTCTCCTGGGAAGCTGAGAAGCCTAAGAAAAAAAGGAAAACAATATTTGCCTCACTTGCTTCTCCTGTGTTTTGCTCCTTTGGAATGTGGTTGGAGATTGTTTATCCAACATGTGGTTGTTTCATTGGTTTCTGCTGTGAATTATTTTGACTCATTGGCCAATCAGGGCTAAGCTGTGTCAAGACTGGAAAGAGTAATGAGTTTTCATTAGTATCCTTTTAGCATTCAGTAAGTATCCTTTCTGTATTCTTTAGTATAATTTAATATAGTATTCTTTAATATAATATAGTATCATAAAATAATAAATTAGCCTTCTGAGAACATGGAGTCAGATTCATCATTCCTTCCTACCACGAGGGTTCCTGCAAGTACAATAACCCTAATTAATTTCTCTGTCATATTTCAGCAAATATGTCAGGTTCTAGATAGAAATACACTGAAATTATTATCAGACCTGAAAAAAATGACCTTGAGCGAAATTTCAGGTCATTCCCAAGGTTATATGAATCAGCAACTCCTCCTAAAATAGGACTAAATCTATGACCTTTGAGCTGAAGAACAAAGGCTAAACCCAGGTTTCTAAGCTGTTTTAGAGGCCATTTCCCTATTCACATAACAAAAAAAAAAAAAAAAGTTTTTAGTTTGCAAGGGTATTATAGGAAATGTAACCCAGAGATTTTCCATGGTTTCTGCTCCTCTTGCTGACCTGTTGATATTAAATGGTCTCCTGAATGCAAAAGATGCCGTTAGGAACTTTAAAGGAAATTTATGTCCAGCTCCTGTGTGTCAGGGCTCAAATTTTTCCAAAAACTTTACTGTTCAACAGGATGTGTCAGGAACTAAACTGAGTGCAATTTTATGCCAAGAAAGTGATGGTAAAGAGCATCTAGCACCATATATCACCGAGAAATCATTCCAGAGGGGATAAAAATATGCAATGATTGGAAACAAAAAAGTAAGTTTCCCTATAAAATGGGCTTAGGAAACACTTTTCTGTTATTTCTTACAAAAATTCTTCTTAGTAAAAGATTATAGGCTCTCAGTATGAATAAATATAAAGAGGAAATAGGGGCATGTTAGGTAGATTTTGATGGCAGGCAGAGTGTCATATCAGTAGCAAAGGGTTGGGCACGTACCTGGGCAGGCACTTCTGGCAGGGAAGAGCTTTGATCCACAGATTTCTGTCAATTAGGGAACACCCATATTGATGCATGCATCAGATATTTGGGGTTTTTTCCACCCCACGTGCAGACAGATTTTAAAGCATGGTTAAGAGATTTCCATGTCAGGATTATTCTGACATTAGTTCCACATGAGATGGAAAAGGGCCAGGCTGGAAAAGCTGGAGGCAAGAAACATCCTTCCAGGCAGGAGGCATTTGGGGCGTTGCAGAGGCTGCCCTCCCTGTGCTTTGCTCTGTTCCCTAAACATGAGAAGGAGGGGGGACAGCTCAGACCCACTCGTGCCATTTGTCACCCTAATTCAGTATTTGTTGCCTGGGTAATGTGCAAATCACAGAGTCCCTGGGGTGTTTTTCACCTGTGTGCTGGGCTGGGTGTGGGAGCTGGCTGCTTTCCTGCCTTCCTACACATTCCACTGGACGTGTGAGTGGTTTGGATAACTCTGTACGTGCAGTATGGAATCAGCTTTGGCAGCAACAAATAGGTTTTAGTTTGTCAGCAGCATCATATTAATACATGCATGTGTGCAAATTTAGAAATCTAAGGGTATATTGGCAGTTTATGAAGCTGCCTCAGGTGATTGCTGAGTCCTCGTTTGTTCTCACCGACCACAGCATGGTTTGGGTTGGAAGGAGCCATTGGAGGTCCTCTTGTCCAACCCCACTGGAATGAGCAGGGACATCTCCAGCTAGATCAGATTGCTCTCACACAGGTCTTTTCATGCTCAACAAGCCCCAGATATTTTCTCAGAACAATTTTCTCAGGACCACTGAATAAATGTATTGCAAAGATAGTGGAAGCTGTAACTGAGCAGCCTGTTTCTTAGAACACACTGTCACCCTGGAGATAATCATCATTTTGGCCAATAGCAGCAGGTCAAAATGCCTTCCTGAGTTTGTTTTTTGTTGATGCTTTGAATTGTGTTTATTTAGAAGAGAAAGGATCCTAAGTGATATTTCCATTGCCACACGTTAGACATTATAATCCACAAACAAACACCTAGACAGCCCGATTTTTGTCAGGTTTTCAAAAATCAAACAACAAACTGCTTCGTCCCTATAGGTGACTAATGAAGAACTGAATCAGGATTGCTGTGTTGCTTTTAATTTAGTTTTGCAGATCCCTCCTGAAAACCAAAGTGAACTCCAAAGGACAAGGTTCCCCAGCCAGCTGATGCTCTCTGTGGATGTTGAACTGTACAGTTCAGCCTGCCGTACTGAGTGGGCTGACATTTATTTCTCCCTTTTCTTAAACTGACTAAATGGATTAGGGTTCAAACTGTATATTTGCTCTAGAATTTCATCTAATTCCACTCTCATTGCAGCACAACATTTAAACATAAAATAAAATAGTAAACTCAATCTTTCTGAGTCTATGGCTTGTTGACATTGAACCTCACACAGTCCTTACACCGTCTGCTTGGGACGACATGGCGCTATTAGATCAACAATACCAGCTGTTTTTTTAATTCTCTTGGGAGCCAAATTTTAAATAAAGCTAAATATTAGGTCTGTGCTTAGATCTGTTCTATAAATATTGTCATTAATTTAGGAGACATTTGTTTTGAGGGTTTTTTTGCATTCAATTTTTATTGTTGATCTTTGCAATCTTGCATTTGTCATTGTTTTTTAAGGTATTCATAATAAGTGTTTTGTTTAGCATACTTCTGTGGTGCGATTTTTCTGTCATGATTAGATGTTTCTAATCTGCTCCAGGGTTTGTTTGCTTTGTCTCTGTAGTAATTTTAATTACAAGACCACATACTATTTGTCACTGAGTGTCAGAAAGAGCAGGGGGCTGAGACTTGAAATGATTTGGAATAATTTGTCTTGTTCTGAGTGTTTCAGTGATCTTTTTGACCCCCCCCCCCCCCCAAATTTCTTGCATCTGTTATCTGAAGTGTTATGAGTTCTCAAATGGACAGCAAGAATCATGGGATGATTTGGGCTGGAGGGACATTAAGGATTGTTTAGTTCCAACCCCCTGCCATGGCAGAGACACCTTCCACTAGACCAAGTTGCTGAGAGCCCCATCCAATATGCCCTTGAATGTTCCCAGGGATGGGGCATCTTCTCTGGGCAACCTGTGCCAGGGCCTCACCATCCTCCCTGTGATGAACTTCTTCCTAATATCCAATCTAAACCTGCTGTCTGTCAGTTTAAAGCCATTCCTCTTTTTCCTGCCACTCCAGGCCCTTGTATAAAGTCCCTCTCCAACACTCCTGTCACGCCTTCAGGTACCAGAAGGGACTCTAAGGTTTCCCTGGAGCCTTCTCCTCTCTAGGATTACCACTCCCAGCTCTCTCAGCCGTGGTGTGTGTTCTCTCAGAAGCAGGCAGAGACGTTCAGTATGATGACACACGATGGAAGAAAAAACCATGAATACCTAAGACTAATGGTCATTTGCTAAAGGTAAATGGCTTTCATGCATGAAGGTGGTGAGGATTAATCAGCATTTAGTACCAGGAAACGAGACATTTTCATAGCACAGCTGCTGATATATCCAGCATTATCTGTCCTTTAACACAGAGCTCACATATTGTACGTGGATTTGCCTCGCACGCTCGCTGTATTTCTTTGGTGGAACTATATCAGGTCATGCAGGTCCCAGAGAAACCATAGCAGTGCCTTCCTGCCATTGTGCACCAGGAAGGGCTGGCTGAATGCCTGCAATTTCCCTCCCTCAGTTCTGCGATGCATTGTTTTTAAACAGCCAGAGTAACAGGAACAGAAAGCTGCTCCTCCGCAGCGTAGGAACCACTGTGAGTTATGGGACAAACAGATCCCTTCTGCAGCCTCTTCGAGCTGGTACCAACACCTGCTTCACCAATGATATCATCCAACATCCTTATTGCGCTGGAAGTGGAAAAATAACCCCACCTTTATGTCAGAGAGATCTTCAAGACTGAAAATCTGAGGCCAGATGCATTAAGACCCCTCTGTGCCAATCAGCATGAATATCAGAAGCAAAATTATTCAGCCCTTGCATCCCTTCCCATATCTTTTGGACCAGCACATGTGAAGGGATGAAGCTCTGGCTTCACATGCCACAGTGAGCTACTATTCCCCCAAAGCTCAAATACTGTCTGTCTGTGCTGTTTCCTGCAAGATTAAGTTATCATTTTGGGCTGGAAGGTTGTAATTTGCGAGGCTTCACCAGAGATATCTGGGGTTTGTTTGTTTCTGCCTCAAATGGGAACATGGATAAGACTTAACCACAGAAAATAGTATAATTTCCAAAGTATTAGGGAGGATGAAGGACAGTAGCTTGAGAAGAGAAGGTGATGTTCTAAACCTGACATTCCCACCATTTATACCACAGTAAATCCACAGGAATTGTGATTTTTCTCTCAAATGCAGAGAGACACACCATCTTTAAAAAACTGTGAAATTGGGGGAAGAAAAATGTCAGGGAAAGGGCACCAAAAGAGAGATGTAAAGGGCTTTATGTTGGAAAAAAGAAATAAAGCCTGTGTGTTGGATGATTTGAAATGTCAAATATCTCAGTACATACCCACTGATTAAAAGTACACTCAGTATACCCCAAATATCTGTGAGACTCATCTGGAATTAGTGATGTGTTCCACTGCATAAAGCAACTATGGAAAGAACTTGATATAGGATTTTTGAAGCAAATTAGAAAAATAAGGGATTTTCTGCTAGTGATTTTACTGGCTGCCAAATAATTTTTGAATACATGCAGTTTCCCAGTCCAGATAGAGAAATAGGTTTATCGAGTTAATGTTTGCTCATTATTAAAAATAGAATTTAAAATAAACAGATGCCTTACTGCATTTTGTTATATAAAATCATTATTAAAATAAATGGAGGAAATTCTGAATACACCCTAATACAGAAAAATGCAATTGTCCTCCTATGTGTCAGGCAACAATATTATATGTGCATGAAAGAATCATCCCATTTTTTATAAGCATTTGAAGTATAAAAAGGAATGAAATAGTGACAAAACTGTTTTAACCAGTTTTAGCTGTTTTATATTTTGCTAATTGGTCAGGCTGTTTGGAGTAAAATCATCTCATGTCCTGAACTTTTTGTTTCTCAGTCTCTTTCAGTCACATCCTCCTGTTTGTTACAATTGTAGAAAGAAGTTCCAAAGTGCTTTGGCAATCCTGTTTTCAGGTTTTAAAGGTCCCCTCTAGGAACACTCATGTCCCCCTGAGCTGCCTAGAGAGGGTTTTTGAGGCTCCAGCCTTATACAGTCTTGTTTTTGTGATGCTTAAGTTTTGGAAAAAAGAAGCAGAAAATATCTGTCTAATGAACAGCATCCAAGACTTAAAGACAACCCAGATTAGACGTTGCAATTAAATCCTTAGCCTGAAAAATCCATGCTAAGCCTCTGAGCAGTATCAACAACAGGAAAAAGCTTTTCCTCTCTGTACCTCCAGCATTTAAACTTGGGAAAGGCTTTTACTGGTGAGGTTGAAGTGGGATTTAACACTAAAGGCCAGAGCAAAAAGGGTGTTGTGAAGGTAGGCTGATAAATCAGACAATTTATTCCAGCTGCGGATTTGGCTCCTAATAAATTGTCTGATTTACAGAGACATATTAAAATAATAAAAGTCAGTGAATCAGCAATCTTCACAGCAAAGCAAGCTACAGAAAGTTCAAGCCCCACAAGAAGCTCTCTTTCTCCAAACATTTGGACATCATCTCTGTCTGCTGTGTCTCTTTGAGTTTCCCCTTTCTAATTCTGAGCAAATTACTGCATGGAGCTACTTCCATGTGTCAGAGCCAGTGCTGAGCAGCAGCTGCAGCCAGGATACACCAGTACTGCACCAGCCTGATGCAGCCAGGGAAGCAGCAAGCTACTGTCAAAATGATCCTCTTCTCTGGCTGTTTGCACAAAAGATTTTGAGCTTCTGAAAAGTGCAAGACTTCTCTCCCTCTTGCCCACTCCCAAACAGCAAAATTTAACCAAATAAATGGCTTTTCCTGTAGGAATTATCTTCTTTCTATTGCAGGAATCGCCTGTAAGTGAGGGAAGAACAAGGAGGGTTTCAGACAGTGAACATTGGCAGCATTAGCAAGGAGCAGCCCTGGGTACCTCAGTGTTCTCCTTAGCACTGTCTGAAAAGTGCTTTCAGACTGATGGTTATATATTCTCTTAAGTAAAATTTGCCCAGGAAAAAAAAAAAAAAAAAAAAAAAAAAAGTCTCCAGTGCTTTTTAATGCTTGGTAATACAGATGTGTAAGTCTTGGGAGAAAAAGTTCTTAATTACAATTTGGAAGCAACAGAAATTTACTACTGATGTATTGGGAAAGTAAGGAGCTATGCCCATAATCAGATTTCTTCTCCCACTATTTCCACGTTTTTGGCTTATACATAATAGCTGGGTTCTGCTTTTGAAATGGAAGTAAAGAGCTGCAAGTAAAATCACACACATAAGTGGAAATAAAAAAAAAGCAGCTAATTTTAGAATAAAAATCATTGGTGTCCCCTTTCACTCTGTTTTCAGCAGCTAATCATTTTTAATGAAAACATATTTGATGGATAGGAGAAACTAGCTGGCAACTGAACTGGAGGAAGTTGACAGTGAATACATTAGCTGGGGAGAGTCATCTGTTCTGTAGCTCTTTAGCAAGTGGCCATGTATTTTAAATTTGTGTTACATCAGAGCTGGTAAAATTGTCGAGCTGCTCTGCTGAGTGTATTGAACTCAACTCATGAACGTTGCACGCAGAGAGATTTGTTCAAGTTAACCACACAGAAACACTATATTTAGTGTTGCTGTGACTTAAATCCATCTGTCCTGACACACAGAAAGGAAGCTTAAATATGGCCTGTGTTTATAACAGCAAAACTATGTGTGTGTATGTATCTATATGCATATATTATATGGAAAAATATGTAGGGATTATGACTGCTAAATCCAGGTATCATATTGGACCTGCAGTTATACATATATTTAAGAGAACCTGTGTGGGATTTTTTTTTTTTATACATGGTTCTGAAGTCAACTAAAATAATAGTCATGACAGTGGGTTTTCCCACAAAATCTGACTTGCCATACTCCTGACATATTTCTGTTAGCAAATGACACACAAACCTTATCTAGATCTTCTCCTGCTCACACATTTTTTCCCCGAAAAAGAATTTATTCTGAATGAATGTGAGCTATGTGTTTTAGTTACAGCTAATGAATGGAGGGGGAAGAAAGAAGTGCTGCTTTTCCATAGTTTCTTCACATATTTAAATTTTTAGAGAGAATTGTCTTGTTAGATATAGGTGAAGAAAAGTCACTATTGAGTTCTCCTGAAGACAGAAAGATTTGTTGCAGGTTTCCTTGCAGTTTGCTACTTTGCAGGGGTTTCTGTATGTGACAAGAGGAAAGATGATGCTCAGGCTTAACTGTGGCACATGGAACAGAAGATGAGGTTCGTGTTTTGGTTAAATAAAATTCTTTGCATATCGTGGTGAGCCAGGTGTCTGAGGTCTCATTTATTTAATTTAAAGTATTATCGGTGGAGGAATACCACAGGAAGAGCTGTTTAGAAGAAGCTACCTGGTGCAATGATATATATTGCTCTTCTCCTAATGAAAAAGCTATTAAAAGCTCTTTTTCCAACCCAGCCCTAAATGTTGCACCAGCAGCAACAGAGAGACTGGCCATCCCCACAGAATTCCTTGCCCACATTATTAGTCAGGACTGTAATATTTAAATAAACCTCCATTTGAAGGCCTGCCAGCCATGCCAGAGCCCATCTCTGTGGCTGTGTCAGTGATGCCTCAGGTTTTAGCTTTTATATTTTTCAGATGCTGTGCTGCTTTAGTGTGCAGTTCTGGGCTTCATATTGGGGGATAGTAAGCTCTCTTCACAGAGTAGGGAGACAAACCAATTCCTTCTCTAGCTGGGGACCAAGGACAACTGATCCAAATGTCAGGCCCAAGAGCATAAACAATGTGGACTGAAGAGTGAAGAACAAGAAGGATGGGACTGCATGGGCTAAAGCTGTAATTGGACAATTAACTCCAATATGCAAATGGACCAGAACTTATAAAAGTGAGAGACCCCACGATCTGTCATCCATTTTGTGACCATTCTGGTTCACCTGGGGTGTAGCCCTGGCTGGGCTCTTGTGCTGCCCAAGGTGGATCCACTGAGGCCTCCTAATAAATCCCTACTTTATTCTTTAACTCCATCTAGCCTGTGTTCTGGGTCAGCCTTCACAAGGCATCATCAGCGCAGCACTAGGGCTGCAAATGCCAGATGGGAATGAAGCAGACAGCAAGCAGTCAGGGAGGTGTGATGGCTGGCCAGTCCTCTCCTGGAGGACTCTAAGTGCATTCAATATGCTACAGAGCCAAGGGATTAATTTTAGGATTTATTGGCTTTGCAGTGACGAGAGGATGCAGTAGGGAAATGATGAGTGGAAAAAAAATGGAGCAATTAAAGCCATGAAATATGACTGCAACTGTCCGGCCTACACCTTCCCCCAAATAAATAAAACTGCCTTCCAAGTCAGAGATGGGAGCCAAGAAGTTGCGGAGAGGGCAAAAATAAAAAAAAAGGAAAAGCATCTCTTCCATCTGGGCATAGGATTTATATCCATAATCTCTGAGGAAACCAAATAAGAGAAGGATGCATTTTTCATCCCTCTCCCACCCTGAGAACTGCAATTGTGGTAGAGGCTCCTACCCACTTTCACGTGGGAACGGAGAGCGAGTTCCATCAACGAGCGAGGAGCCTTGTCTTCAGGATTCCCTGGAGAACAGAAAAGATGGAACCAGTAAAGCCCCATCAGGTTTCTTTATTTCTGCTGGAATGTGGGAAACTGAGCTTTTAGGTATTGTGAAATCTCAGCTCCTTCTACCCAATGAACTTAGAAGAATTTATTGCAAGAAGAGATGATATTGAGGTTCAGTTTTATTTGTATTCAAAGATCTGGTTTTGAACTTGGCAGGACAAATTTTTTGCAGGGTTTGGCTGTTCTTGCAGAACCTAATCCAAAGCCCATTGAAGTCAGGACAAATCTCTCCCTAGACTCCAGTGAATTCTGGGTCAGACCCCTACAGTAACATTGATTCCGATGGTTGCAGAGGTTGAGATTTTATTACTGCAATCAACATAAAATATGTCTGGCTTTCATTTTGGTTATTTCCCTCTTTCTATTGCATAGGGTTCAAGAAATAATAATATTTGCTTTTTCTGGGAAAAATATTTATTTATAACTTTACAAAATTATGGAGTATAATTACTGTTATATGAAGTTACAGGGAATTCCATCAAAAACAGTACTCAAAGTTCTGTGCATTTCTCTTGGTTAATTTCCTCGTGTCTTATGATGTTTATTCCATTTTTACATTACAAGACAAGCAGTTTTTAATTCCTTTTCCAGATGAAAATTTTGCCCCAGAAAAGAAAATAACATAAGCAGAGACTACAACAGACTTCATCCAGGCTGGAGCCTTAATTCTGCATAAAATTCTAGCTATAGTTTTACTGACATTAATATTGGTAAATTTTGCACTCAATACATGGCTATTATTAAATATAAATTAGGGTCTGCTGAGCCATTTTGAGGCCATTTTAGAGTTTACACCATGGCAAAGAGCACAAGCAGGTGGTCCTTCCCTCTTAGGGGATTTGGGACAATAACAGGTTTTTTTGTTGTTTATGGACACATTAATTTTTTCAGCAGCTTTGTTAAGCTCTAACAACTTACGGTTTAACTTTTAAAATTTTTTATTTAACTTGATCTCAAAAAAATGGTTTTAGTATTTTTTTCTTCTTTTGCATCTTTTTTTAATTCCTGTATTTGACAGTTAATCATCAAGCTAGAATTCTACTGCAAAATTATTATTTTCTCTTTTTTTTCCTGTTTTCAATTGGGATACAAAATCAAATATTTTCTACATTTGGGGTTTAAATCTTCTTGGGCCACATTCCAATCCCTGTGCCTTCTACTCAGGTGACTCCAGTAATCAGTGCCTTAACATCCTGAGGTTTGCAATTTCAAAACCAAAATCATTAAACAGAGAATTCTGGGAGGAGTGAGAGGTTGCGGAAAGTGCATATGTTCTTTTGTGTTAGAGTCTCAAAATCTGTGCAATGCAAATAATGGGTAGAAATATTCCGCATCTGGAATGACAAATTTATGCAGGTGAAATTGTCATGTTGTGAATACTTTTGGTAAGAAAGGTGAGGTGATTTTATACCCAGTAGAACTTAATCCCCAAGGTTACATCCAGATGGAAGAAAGACACATATATAACACATATTTATATATGTGTTGTGCAGCTCAAGGAGTGATGGATAGTGCTGTTATAAATTCAAATCACCCAGCCCTTGATTTATTCAGGAATTTTCAAGAATATGGCAATATATACTTCTAATTTCCACTGAGGATGAATTTGGTGAAAGGAAAGAGAAATTATTTGCTAAAGTCTAAGCTGGAATGAGGTAGTGGATGCCAATGTTAACACTCCGAAAGAAGAGCTGTTTCCTGAATTAGGCTGCAGAGCAAGGAGCACTTTCGGCACTGAATTGCCAGAGCTGCTGACAGACAGTCCCCTTACAGGAGGGCTGGTGGGTTTGATTAAAAGCTGGTGATGAGAGCTTTCACTGCCAGTCCTACCAGAGCTCCTGCCCTCCACAGCAGCCTCCTGGCTGAGGAGACAGCAGCTAGCAGGGAAAGAGGCTGTAGGTATTCCTCTACCCTTCTGTCTCCTCGTAGGATTATGGAAAAGAGATTATGAATTACAGCTGCATCAATATGAGAAGCGACAGTCACTTTGATGGAAGGTGTTCAGTTAGCTCAGAGCTCTACATTTCAAGCAAGGAATAAAAAGACACCTGAGTTACAGACAGCCCATACAGCTGAATGTCCCCATTATCCCCAGCTCCTAAGGTAATTATCTGAGTGTGAATAGCACTTTTCAGCTCAGAGGCTGAAGTAGCTTGAAGATATTAACAAATTCCCTCTGTCACTTAGGGAGACAGGAAGCACTATTATTGCATTTGGGATCTGGGGAAGATTGAGATACCTAGGAGTTAGTTTGTTCAAGATGGCAGGGGGAATCAGCGGCAGAGCTGTGAGCACTGTGCCCTTGTTGCTGAACCCTTGCTGCTTATGCTTTCCTAGTCTTTCACAGCACATCTCTGATTAAAAAAAATACTTTCTCACAAGTCAGACTGCAGTAAGGGTCATGTGAGGCATGGGGTGACCCTTGCTGACCAGCAGACAAGGGCTATGAATGACCATGACTGTGCAATATATTCAATTTACAACTTTGTACAGCGAGTACAAACTGAGCATAAGGCACTGTGACCACAATATGCTCTCTTATTACTCAGAGAGGTGGAAGACAAGGTCAGGCTTTTAGAATTGCAGTCATTTTTTTTAGAAATTGTTTTATTTTTTATTGCTGCTGTGAGAGATACCAATAAAGCCAGTCTAAGCACATAGGAATTTCAGCTCTGCCTCTACCCTAAAATATTCAAATTTCCTTGAAACTCTCACTCATAAGGAACAGAAAGCCCACACCATGGTGAACTTTCTAGACTGTTGCAGGGTACTATTAGGCTTCTCTCAGGCTTGGTCAGCAAAGGGCTCTGCAGCTAATCTCTGCATTTAAAGAAAAGAAAATAGCTGGCGTCAGGTAATGCCTTAACCTTAGGAGGAAGACCAGGAAAACAGAAATGCAGCAAGGGAAAAGCCCGTTGCTGTCAGTGCTTAAAGTGCAGAGGTTATAGCCAGCCTCTCTGCCAAAACCTCACATCTACAGACTCTTGTTTTATTTTAAAATTTCCAAACAGAAAAAGGCAGTGCGTTGGTCTGAATTTCTGGGTCACCCATGGTTTCTTATTGCATCCATCAACAAATGGAGGGTCTGGAGCACAAGTGTAGTGAAGAGGAGCTGAGGGATCTGAGGCTGTTTAGCCTGGAGGAGTCTCAGGGGGATGTTCTCACTCTCTGCATCCACCTGCAAGGAGTGTGCAGCCAGGTGGGGCTCCCGGGTAACAAGGGACAGGAGCAGAGGAAACAGCTACAGGTTGTGCTGGGGAGGTTTAGATTGGATATGAAGAAAAAATTCTTCAGTGAAAGGGTGGTCAGGCAATGGAACAGAGAAATGGTGGAGTGGCCATCCCTGGAAGTGTTCATCATGCTGGGGACATGCTTTAGTCGTGGGTTTGGCAGTGCTGGGTTAGTTTGACTCAATCTTTAGGGTTGTTTCAAACCTCTCCAATTATATTCTCTGAGTTTGTGAGCCATTTACAATGCAGAGAAAGTTGGTGGCAAGCAGTGTTTTCTTGATGGAAAAATCCAAATAGTTTGGGAAAATATGAATCTCCAAACTTTGAAAATCTGTTAACAGACTGTGGGGAATATAAAATAACATGTATTTATTGAAAAGGCCTTGATGAAGTCTTTTTGAAAGCCTCTGCATTTAAGAACCAGAGCATTTTGTGATTTGACCTCCCAACAGCAACTTTTTTTTGCAGAGGGAAAGAAATGTTAAATGCTAAGACTGCTGGACTGGGAGCTTAGTTCAGCTAACATCAGGTTTATGACCCAGGATGGAGGTAAATGGCCAAACCCGATCAACACCCCATTAATCCAAGGATGATCAAGTAACATTGCATTTGGCAAAGCCACAAATAACCATGTAATAACATTGTAATTCTATGGTAATTTCTTACACATGGTTATTGATGCCCTGTAAAATAATGTGTTACCAATAATCCCATATTACCTCTCTGCTCTTAAATATAAGGTCACTGACAGACCATGACTGTTTAATGCACTTTCAGTCTCAAACAGAAATCTTATACAATGGTTATAAAAGTGAACCTTAGTGGGTGACCCTCTTTGCTATCCTTTAATTGTTTTTTTCCTCAGAACATGTCACACATACATCAGTGCTACTCTAGATAGTTTGCAGGGTATTGGATTTCATTGACATTTAGCATTTCCTTTCCACTTTTCACCTACCTACTTAAAATTAGAACTCTTCTCAAAAATTTGGAATGTACAGGCTGTTCCTACTTTCAAGGGTGGAGACTAAACATAGTTGAGAGGCAAGTGACTCCTGCACTAGGATTCAAACCATCCCAAAACCAGCCAAATACCACAACACTGTGCCATGCACCTACAGCTTATTTTGAGCATCAATCATTGCTGAATGGGTAAGAAAAATTGGTTGCTCACATTCCAGCCTCATACTCTGAAGATACCTAGAAACCAGCTGGGAGCCAGAAAGACTTGTCAGTACAGAGAGAGCAGTCAAGGAGACTTAAGAGATAAACTGGTGTCACGTTACGTTTGTCCTGGGCCTTATTTGACTCAAAATAACTGTAATGTTTAATATAATCTTTTCCACCTGCATGCAGAGAAATGCATATCCTCCATATGCTGCTGTTTTTACATGGAAGAAGTTTTGGGTCTTTCTTTATATAGATCTCACTCATGGTCTAAACTTTTTTATCATAGAATCATGGAATGCTTTAAATTGGGAAGAACCTTAAAGATTATCACTTTCCAACCCTCCTGACATGTGCAGGCACAACTTCCACTTGACCAAGGTGCTCAAAGCCTGTTTTTTCCCCCTTTATTCTTGTTAGAAAATATCGAAAAAAGATATTAATTCTAACCTTAAACTTTGATCTTAAATACTCTCAAACTTACAAAACATTTTGAACTGAATTTACCTTGTATTTTAGGACTAACCCTCTTGTCTTGGCAAACCAGACATTGGAAAATACTTATTTGAATCAAATTGCACTTTGGCAATTTATATGTAGCTTTAATTAAGAATAGCTAATGAATTAGCAGTCTGACCACAAAAACCTTGATCAGGCACACAAGCAAGAACACATTCTGCTCCCACAGACTGAGGCACCTCAGAGCATCTCCTGCTGCTCAGCTTTGCCTGGGCTTCCAGCTTCCACAAATCCACAGCCTGAGGCAAGGGAGTGCTTGCACACTTTGAAACCCCATTTTGTTCTTTTGCTTATGTCCAGCTCTGGGATTTTGAGAGTTAGTTTTATGCCTGCAGTTCATCAGGGCTGGTATGTTTTGTGCAGCAGAGTAGCAAAATTTAACAGCAGTTATTATCATTCCTACGCAGAGGAGATGTGTAACTGGGCGTTTATAACATTCTCCAAGAAGCTGTCAAGGACAAGACTGGGTCGGGCTTTTCAGAAAAGAACAAACAACACCAACAAAAAAGTGCTACAACACAGAAAAGGAATCCCATGAATGGTAACTGCCCTCTATGCAGAAAAGAGTGGAGAAGCCAACAATCCAGCAATCCCACCAGCTTCATATTCCCTAGGGCCTGACGGGAATTAGCATCTGACTGGGCTTCCTTTCACCAGCTATGATTGTCAGGTA
Source organism: Pyrgilauda ruficollis (assembly GCF_017590135.1). Lineage (NCBI taxonomy): Eukaryota > Metazoa > Chordata > Aves > Passeriformes > Passeridae > Pyrgilauda > Pyrgilauda ruficollis. The sequence continues at coordinate 2,154,779 of NW_024527488.1, forward strand.
AACAGGCCAAGGGGAAAATAGAGACAGCTGTGCCTGGACATGGCAGAGTTCCCCTGGAACCCACTGGAAGTCACGTTTGCTGGGCTGTGCTGGGCGCTATTGAGTGAGAGCAGTGTCTCTGTCTCTGGCCTGACACCATATTCTTCAAACTGCACTTCTGAATTTAATTAGTTTTTAGGAGCCTACTTATGTGTTCTCCATACAGCTGTGGAACACAAGGAATCATGTGGTTTCTGTGACCTTTTGTTGCTCCTTGCAGTGTTTTCTCTGATGCTGCCTCTCAGCCATTCCTTCCACCCCATCGTGTTATCACGTGCATTATTCATACCCTTTAAAGACACAGCTTGGGATGCAAACATGATTTATGTGTTTCACAAGGTCTTCTGCACCAGTAAGAAAACCACAAGGCTCCTTTCCAGCGTTGCTGACTAGGAGTTAGCTGGTGCTGTCTGTCACAGCATGTCACAGTATAGACAGACATGATACCGTGAGGATCACCATACAATTCCAGAAAGCTTCAACCCACACAGAGTAACACCCTGTCACTTCAGAAGGCTGCAAACATTTGCCCTTCTTGTCCTTCACCCCAACCTTTTGCACCCCTGATGCTGATGCACTGCCCCTGTGTGCCCTCTGCCCCCTTTGGTGCTTGGTCAGTGCCCCTGGGCACTCCTTACCCTCACTGCTGCTCACCTGCTCTGCACAGCTGTGGCAATTAGGGATGAAGCTGGGCTGCAGCCCCACTCCCAATTACCTGCAGCTGTCCAGGGTGTGGAAATGTCTGCTGACCTTCAGAGGTGTGAGCAGCACTCACTTGTCACACAGACCCTTATGAGACTAGTTTTGACCTGGGCATTGGCAGGTCAGAGGATGTCACTCATCCTGAAAGTTCTGTTCTGAAATGCCCTACTGCAGTCACTGGGTGAGCTAATTCTGGTCATCAGAGCTAGGGTGGAAATTAGGAGTGAGCCTCAAGACGGCACTACTCTGTATTTGCTCTCCAGTGTACAGCAAAGCAGGTGTCAATTCTGGTCCCTTGCAAGCAGATTCAGCCTGGCTTTGTATAAATGTGTAATTTAAAAACACGTGTTCTTGTGAACTTATATCATGAAGATACAATTCCTCTAACTTTTAAAACAAAATTTCCTTATTTACTGAGTCAAGAAGAATATTTTAAACTCTACATTTTAATTAATTATTATTTCTATTAAGAGATTGGACAAAGAGAGCTTCTGTATGGCTCAAGATCACGTCATGCTTTTGAACCTGCAATGAAGACACAAAATTAAAACCTACTTTTTGTGCTAATTGTCAGGTTTATATAATTGTTTGGGTTTGCTAAGTCCATTTACATGTCTGATAGTCAGTAGGATAATTTGCTGGCAAGATTACTACAGGCAGCAGCCCTTCCCTTTTTTTCTGCAGCTTCTGTCCCTCTTCCATAATAATCCTTGGTCCTGTCCCTGGAAATTAGCCTTTTCCCACACAGAAATATAGCTGCTCTTCTCTCACAAAGTGCTATAATACATATTCTTTTTGGTGGTTACCTGAAAGTTGAAAACTATTCTTTTTAAAAATTTTGTTTAATGAGGAGAGAAAATAACCATAAGTGCATTGTTCAGGTCCCTAAGCCATCTTACATTCTGAGGGGTATACCTGGGCATAAGGGTATAGAAAAAGTTCTTAGTCCCCTAGGATTTAGCATTAACTTCCAGGCACTTGCCAGCAGTGAAGTGCTAATTGAGAGCCTTTTGATTTGGCACAATTCACTTCAACACGCGGAGGCGAGCGCAGAGAGAAAGAGCGCCAGCCCCCTTGGAAGGGACAGCGTTCCAGCACCAACAAAGCCTCATTGTCCTCCTGCCCAGAGAGCCTGGAAGCAGTGGTGACCCCAAAGCAGTCCCTTTGGAAAGGGAAAACTGCTTTGCAATAACAATTATTCCTAGAGTTCAAAAGACTAAGCCTTTCCCCGAAAGAAATCAAATGATTAAAAATTCGCACAACAGCTGGCTGGGGTTGAATGAAGACGTCAATTACACTGATAAGGAAGAAAGGAATGGTGCCTTCAAATGCTTCAAAGGAACAGCTATGTATAAATGTGTTTGGGCTTTGTAAAAATAGATCGACAGTGCTATGATCGGCCTAATTAATGTTCCTCTTTTGTGTGACATTCCTGCCTTAAATGCTTTCAGTGACTTGAATACCCACAGATTTCTCTGAGTGAATAAACCCTCCTGTTACCTTTTCAAAGCGCCTGAAAGCGTGATCTAAAACATTACTTGATCCTCTCTGTCCTTCTCAGCCAAATCAGCTGTTCACAGATAGATCAGTGTCTTGTGCTTACTTTATGAGCAGCAAGAACAGGCTCATCCACCTCAGGTTTTCCCTGAGGAAAAGACACAACTTATTTATTCAGTTATACAACAGACCTTTCCTCCTGTAGTTAAAGGCATGGCTAAATGGCACAAATCTTGGCCAAAATACTCAAGTTACTGATGAAATTTGAAATAAAGGATGGCTTTCTGACACAACAACAACAAAAAACAAACAAACAAACAAACAAAAACCAGCAAAAAACAGCAGAAGTCTGGTTTGGGTATTTTTTTTTCCTTGTAAGACATTATGATGGTTCAATCAACAAATGTGTGAAGTGTGCATTTCCAGTAAGAATTAAAATTGACCCTGCGTTCCTTGCCACTGCTTACAACCCTGAGTGTGGCAAAGTCACTGCGCAGAATCCATTGAATCGTCAGCACTCATGCACTGGAGACAAGGCTGAGCATGAGAAAGGGGGAAAGGAACTTCTCAGGATATTTAGACAAAGTGTTCCACATATTAGCCCTCTTTCCCTTATCTGTGTGGGCTTTGTCTGTGACACAGAACAGGGTTTACAGCAGCCCCCCATGCAGGACTGTGCAGTCACTCAAGGGTGAGTGATTTTTGTATGAGAGCATTTCCAAGTGTAAAGCTCAGGAAACTTGAATGGTGTATGATATTCAAAAGAAACTGAAGAAATTGGGTTCTCTGTGTCACTTCATAGAAGACTTTAAAAAAATTTTTTTGGGGTTTGTTTTTGGTTTTTGTTTTTTTTTGTTTGTTTGTTTCGGGTTTTTTTTTTTTGTGGAAGGGCACTGGCTTTGAGCTTGTCTTGCAGCTCAGGTAAAGGGAAGGGCTCTGCATTAAATAAATATATGGATTCTCTGCAGCCCTGACTTCCCAAATAGGAAACCAACCTTCAAATCATACATGAAGTTACAAGATGGCAAATTGCAAATTATGCTCTCATCTAATGTAATCCAGTTGAGATTTTGTATTTTAGTTTATTTTTTCCTTAGTGCATTTTCACAGATGAATGATCTTACCAATGAGGTCCCCTTCCATAGGGAGACTATTTGCCTTCCATGAGTTATCTATGTATTTTATTGACTCAGATATTTTCTTTTAAAAGTGTGGTGCTAGTGAATGTTAAAATGCCTTTTAGGCTCTGTTCCCTCTTTTTGGCTTCTCCACTTCTGCATATAAAATTCCCAAAAAGATGTCTGCGTAATTCCAAGCGGTGCTTGCATCCAACCAGATGGAATAGATAGACAAAATAAAAAAAAGGGCAGAGGTTAAAGCTCAGGACCTTTGGGAGTCATGACCGCTCCAGGTCTCACCAACCCAACTGTTACCACTGTCCTTGGCCATCCTGAATTGCTCACGTCTTTTTTGGTGTTACCACAGAGCTGCCAGTGAACAAATTCTCATCACTGATGCGATGAAATGTGGGACAGAGCAGCAGAGCCTACTCCCAAAATGTATCTGTGAGTTTCTGTGAGTTGTGACGTTAATAGCAAACAGGTAATCCTTCAAATGGCCATGCCTTCACAGCGCTGCTATCTGGATTGATTTCTTTTTTGTTTTCTTTTCAAAATGTGCTATGAGTGCCACACGCTTTTGTGGGCTGGTACCAATATCCAGGGCTTTCACCATCACTGTCATTGCTATCATTCAACGGCCAATATCTTTTTTGGATTGTATTCTTCCACTCCCTGCTGGAAAATGACTTTTTAAATTTTATTCATGCTGTTATTTGCCTTGTGAAATATCTGTCCCTGAAAGAAACTGTGGTCTCAAGAAACTGTGACATTCAGATTTTATACCCTTTAAATGATAGGTAAAACATGCCAGGGTTTTCTCATTTTTTTACCTTCTTCTTTCATGCACTTCTTATAAAGATTCTAAATATCAGAAGTACCTTCTGCCCAAGTCTTGGTAGACAAGCACGACTTAGCCTGGAAATTCCTAAAATTTTGATGAAATATTACCTGTACTGATAGTCAAGCAAATTCTGCATGTGGATGGTCTTCAGCTGACATGGGAAATGACGTCTGTGTGAATGGCAGAGGTGAGTGTATGGAAAATAAATTCACCTGGGAAATTTAGGGAATAGAGTTCAGTTTTGTATTGGTTATCAGCTGGAAATATTATCAGACTATCCAACTTAGCCAGTAAGTGCTGCTGTCTCTAGAAAACCAACACACTGGCTCAGAGCAGATGGGGTGATGGAATAGTAAGTAATTCTTGATTGGGTTCATGCTCCTGTATGTGTATACAGGACAGCATTTTTTCTTTTTGTGTGCATGGCACATTCCTAAACTGTAATTGCTAGACTCTCCAAGTTTCTCTGGCTGCCAAATCCCCCCACTCTGACTCTAGCAGTGTTTTGCATTAGCTGTACTGAACAGTAAATATTATAAAGAAAATAACCAGCATTGAATATTCTGCTAATGCATTTAAATCACCAACCCCCTGAAATTACTTTTGACCAGTTGTGTACAGCCCCAGATTTCAAGGCCATTTATGACAGAGCCCAATTTATCTTTAGTAGTTGTAGTCATTACTCTTAGTCCACCAGGCACTGCAAACTCTGATAGCCTCTTTATCTTCCTGTGCCCAACCTGCAGTATTTAAAATGTTAACATCTCTCCTTTGTTACTGGTTCAGCATATTGAATGTTGAAGTTGTGCTTAAAACGCTGAAACCTTCAGAATATAATACAAAAGAGAAAAAAAGTATTTCCTGTTCTGCAGGATAAAATAAGGACAACAGAAATCTGTTGACATAGTCACCACTGAAAGAATACACTGCATAAAAGGAAGTTCAGCAAAATGAATGGGTACCAATGCTTGGCAGCATCCCAGGCTTTAAAATTAAACAGCAACTTAATTTTCTTTAGAAAGAATGGAGAGATAAAACTGAAATTATTCTTCCCGCAGTTAAGAACACTGCACTTCTTAAATGCTCTTAAGACTTCCAAAATCTCATTTGAAGAATTAATATTTCTTGTAATACTTTTTTTTTTATTTTTTTAATAAGGAGACAGCATGTACAGCACTACTTTCTTGGAATGTTTCTATTTTAATTTTGTTTAAGGATGAGTTCTAATGCTCAAATAAGTTGCACAAATCATTGTCCAGAAGTGGCACAAATCATTGTCCAGAAGTTGAAATAAAGTTACCAGAGGTACATATAAAGCAAATTAAGAAACACTTCAAAGAAAATTGCTGTCTAAAAAGGTATGGGATGACAGATTTCTTCAGAATTGCTAATAACACTGAGGTGACCTAGAAAAGTCCAAAAGCTGTGATACTAAACACCAAAGGCCTCCTTATGATCAGCTGTGGCAAAATCAAATACTCTTAACTGAGAAAGTCATGGGGATTTTTAATCTCTACCTGTGTGGGTAATGAAAGGGGCCTTGGTTAAGGTCAGGAAACAAATTTTTTAGGTTTTGAAGTATGGACTAAATTTTCTCATTTATAAATGCCTCTGTTCTGTCTGTGTTCTTTAAATCAGCTTTTTGCAGAGATCAGGAAGCATTCTGTGGCTACACCAAATGAGCTTGGGAAAACTATTTTGGATTAGGAAGATTTATTTGGTAATGGCAGAGCTTGTTGAGGATCAGAGAAGTGGTTTTAGTAATGAAGATGGGCTTGGGGTTGGAGAAGGGATACAGGGCAGTAAAGGTATCATCAGAGGAGGGGGAAAAATGGGAAGGATCACACCTGTACAATGGGAAGGGGGTTCCCTCTGTGGGGCTGCTTCCAACATGCTCAGTAAACGTCCTGTGAAATGCCAGGCTGAGCATGCACAGCCGTTTCCTCTCAGCTATATGGACCCCACCTTTCCAGAGAGCTGCAGGGAACACACTCGCTGGGAGGGCTCACAGCTCAGGAAGGGCCTGCAGCACCCATGCTTGAAACAGAAGGTTGGGTTGGAAGAGACAATTTGCCAAAAACAATAATAAAAACGTGTTCTTGCTCACCTCATGGAAGTTTTATTTCATGTTTTGGACCTTTTTGCAACAGACAGAGACAATAACTCTGTAAAACACTCTTTTTGGAGTGCAGTTTTTGTCCCACAAAAAGAAAAAAAAAAAAAAAAGGCAACAAAAAATCACAAACAAAATAACCTACAACTTTTCCCAGTTGATACAGGAACATGTGGAAGCCAGACCTTCCACTGTTCAGAAGGCAGAAAGCAAGAAGGGCTCTTTATTTGTTCCACTGTATTTGGAACTACAAATCTTAGTGGATACTTAGAAAGGCAGAGCAGATCATCCATGATGCTGCATACTTATTTTCCTCAACTTTGAATTTGTCCCTATTGTCTGAAATTACCTTTCTTTCCTGCTGGGTTGAAACAGTAAGGAATGGAACTGAACTTCATCAGCTGAAGTGAGAAATGGTTTGCAGTTCAGCTGGGAATTGGCAATCCTCAGTTTAATACTCTATTTCAAGATACACTTAGTTTAGGAGAGCTACTTACTTCATATTTATGTAATGCTCTACTAACACTACACTGTTTCAACAAATCAAGCCAGTTAAGTGTTCTCTTTGCAGGCTGAGGATGTCAGGTTCCACAAAAGAATATATAAATAATTTGCAACATCTAGGCACGGAGAATTGTGGTTGTGGCTCTCTCTCCTTGCCTTTTTTTTAAATTAAATGCTGTGCTGCCCCTCTCAAGTGGCGTGCCAAGTGACTGTAGGCAAAGCTGTATGGTCAAAATGTTGTGCTTTGTCAGCTAAAACTCCCTCTCTCTTTTAAAACAATGTTACATCTTTAATTTATTACCACTTTTCTGTGCTCTGGGAAAGCTCCCGTGAAGGAGGGTGTGGATTTCCAGACCCAGTTCCTGAGGAGTTTGCTTTATAAGGTGAACTCAAGCAGTGCTGTGAACATCTCAAGGTCTTCCTTCATCTGCTCAGGGGTCAGGGAAGTGTTGGTATAAGCTTTCCCCTGCCAAATGACTCTCAGGTTCCCTCCTGTTAAGCGATGCACCACATCTTGGGGAGATTCTCCTCTGAGAATGTGTCCACTTGTGCCAGCTACTGCACCACTGTTTTCTGCAATCTGCACAGAATTTAGCCTGGATGAATCAGATTGTCTATTCTTTATTCTCTATTATGCCAGGATGGCAGTGAGACTTTACATAATGATAATGGCACAACGTTTGAAAAGCAAACAGCAAAGTTAAATACTGTAGCAGAAGCTGAATAAAAAATAATGCTTCTGAATCATATTGCAAATATTTGTGGTTTGCAAAGCAGCAAGAAAAAGACAGAACTGCCATTTAAGAAAACATTTATAATTCAACTGGATGACTCTGCGACAGATTAAACATTTTCATCCTGGAAGAAAGCATGGCTAGCTGGCCATAATTAAGTAAAGATGAGGAAATCCTTTGCATATATATGTGTTATACTTTATGGGAATTTCAGGTGTTAGATATGATTTAAGGTGGCTCTGATATCATGCAAATGTAATGGGGCAAGTGACAGAGGAACTTTTTAAATTCTGCAGTCAAAACTAAAAGAAACTGGAAAATTACATACCAGATTTATTTTCCAATACCTACAGCTATGCTAAAAATACTTTTGTTTAGGGGAAAAGAAAAACAGTTTTGCTTAGAGCAGAGTTTTAATATTTTGATTTCTTGGCTCAGGTGCTGAAATTCATTTGACTTCATAAATTTCTTCCTGATGTAGTGAGATTTCTTTCTGATGGTCATGAGCTTTTCACAACTTGGAACACTGCATCAAAACCATGAGCACAGCTAAATTATCTGCTGGCATTAAGCAGCTAAGCCTGTCTGCTGCCATTATGCTCAGAGGGGCAGCAGTGCGTGTGTGTGCAAACACCAGCCTGGTCAGAGAGTGAGACTGAGGGCAGCTGTGGTGGCCTATTTCTGGGGAAGGCAGAGCCAGAGGTGCCACTCTGGAGTGCTGGAATACGACCCTGCTGCTTCCTGTTGTGGCTTGTGGTCTAGCATGGCAATCACCAATGAGTTTGGGTCCTTTTTGCAGTTCATTTTTATGTTAAACATCACCCAAAGTAGATTGGTCAATGCTTTCATTCCTGTGCATAGGTGAGGATTTAAATACGAAGCTGGGAGAGTTTTACTGTGGATGTTCCCTTCACATGCCCAACATAACCCTTTCTTACCCTCTTCTCAAAAGCTGGGTCCTTCATGTTCTGTCCCACTTCTTTACATGTCCATCTTTCACCAAAAGTCAGGGATCTTCAGGCTTGAGTAAAGTCCTCAAACAGAGGCAGATTCAGCCTTCAGGAAGCACAAAGATATTCCTGCAGATTCACAGCCACCACAGAAATCACAGACAGCAGGACTTTTCCACTGCTGAGAGGACACTCAGTAAACTCCAATGTATTTTTTAAAATTATGTCATCAACAAAAGGTTTGGAGAAATCTTAATAAGGTTCGGTGTTGCTAGAAAAAATTCTGTTTGGCTCATTGGAGATGAAAGGTGTGTGAGTGGATGGATTAAACATATGCCTCCCCTTTATCCAACTGTCAAGAACAATTAAAGACAAACCTGTCTTCTATATTTCATGTTTACTCCATACAAAAATCTTGAAGAGATTTTTATTGCTCTTAAAATGAAAATGAAAGGTAGGAAGGTTGCACAAGCACATACCACGCCTTGATAAGAACTCGAGGGACAATTTTAAAGTCTGAAATGGGCACACAAAAAAACTTTTTCCTCATATTCAGCAAAAACCTGGAAATGGCTTGTGGAAATTACAATGAAATTAAAATGCTTTGTAAAACTCACAAAGTGGAGACCAAGCAGCCACGTGACATGAAGAAGTTCTTCCCAGTATCCTTACTGTTCCTATTAATACTCAAATTATTGACAAGAGTCCTAATACTTTTAGGAAGAAAGAGACTCATATTCTGAGACTACAAACAGAGGCTGAAATTGGGGCTTGGTCATTAAACAAATAGGTTAGTCAGGAGATCTGAAAGGGAAGATGTAAACAATTTACATTCCTAGTGAAACTGGAAGCCTTTCCATAATGTTTGCTTTTTTTTTTTTTTTTTTTTTTTCACGGCTCATTTGAGCTCACTGGAATCCCACCCAGTAAAACATGGGTTCCCAAAATGAGTTTGGTACATGTCAGACATGCATCCGCTTTGAGTGTTGAAGGTCTGTGGTGCAAGGCTCATCGTTTAGAGTGTGTACCTTTGCGTTCCAGCCCCGTTGTGGACGGCAGGAATGTTTCCAGTAGGACTGAATTTGTTTTTTGCCAACAAAGGGCCTATAAAGATTTGCAAATTTAGCAAACGGTTGCTTTCATAACAAATATTTTGGCTTGTGCCCTGTGTGATCTGCTGTGAAACACCACAGCACAGTGATTTCCCTCAAATCCATGCAGCACAACAATAAATCAGCTAAAATCTAATACACTGGCTGCTAAAATGGAATGCGCCATATTTTTTTTTTTTTTTTTGTAAGAGGCACATATTAATCTTAAGTCTTCAACCTAATACACAGTAAAACTTACAAAAGTTTTCAAATATCTTCAGCTGTATTTCTACTGCTTTCATTGAGCTTTGTTTTCCAGACTCTGGTAGCTGTAAAGCCATGGTGATAGTACAGAAAAGAGCAAAACCTCTGCTGTTTCTCACTGTAAACTGTATTTAAATGGTTTGGTTAGGTCTGAGTTCCTTTAGAATAACTTGTCTTTTTGGGTTTTTCCCCTTTGAGGAGCATGGGGACAAGCTAATGGTTTGCCTGTGATAGTCTCTGTAGGATTTTTCATTTAGACATCAGCATTATTTTAACATCCAGCATTATTTTCTACTTAACAGAGAAGACAGAGGCAAAGACCTCGGCATTGAGTGGTTGTCTGACTTGAATTTCTAGATTTCTGGCTTTTTTCTGATCCACAAAGTGCTTCAGTTTACCAGTCTCTCTAGTCCAAAATTTTGAAGCCAATTCACTGCTGTGTTTGAGCAGTCATACAGAAGTGCCAACTCAGTCAGAGTTATGATTTTGCTAAGAAGAAATACTGGCTAATCCCATTTATTTCAGCATGACTTTTTCTCTCACATACTAAATCTTGCTCTTAGTATCCCCAGATGGGATGAAGAGAACACAGAATCATAGAATGGTTAAGGTTGGAAAAGACCTTATCACAGTCTGCTCTTCCTACATCCTTCCACTTGCTCAAATTTTCCTCTGGGTAAGGGGAAGGATACATTTTAGAGGTGATCTTCTTCTTCCAAAGGGAATGGCCCTCTGAGACCACATAAAAAATGGTGTTGAGATGCCTAATTGGAAGCGATTTGGTCTTGCTAATTACTTGCCTGGGCGTTTTGTTTTCAGCTGTCTGTCCCCAGTGTTCAACAGCCGTCATCATCGGGGCATTGTTTTTGCAGCTCCCTCAAATTCCCTTTCAAGTGATGTCTAAACTTCAAACTGTTTTCCTTGCAGGCAGGTCTACAGAGATTTACTGGAATCATGGGAACCACAACTAGTCAGCAGGCGAGAGGAAAAGGCCCCATTATTGGCTCTGTCAGGAAAACTCTGCTCGTAATTAAATTCTGCTTAAGATTTATGAACCCAGTGCAGTGGGCTTGATTGGGCTGCTTATCAGTTTAGGGGAACCTCATTATTTCAATTTTCAAGTGAAATCTGTTTCAGAACAGACACAACTCAGCAGGACCTTTTATTGAAATATTTGGTCTGCTTAATAACGGGTGGCTACTTGTTAATTATTGGGGTGGGGAAGCTGGGTTCATTATTGGGATGAGTAGTCACGTCATCCCAATATTTTTCACATCAGTTCTTTGAAAAAGTCAAGTAAGACATGAACAAAAACAAGAAAGTTCATGCAAGCTCTGAACTTTCAAGTGAAATAAGTATTTTTTAACTTTGGAGTAAGAAAAAAACCTTTTTTATGAATCACAAAATAATTAAAATTTCTTTTTTCCTGTATAATCTGTATAAGGACATTAACACTTCTACATCGACAATAAAAATAAAGTAGCAATTGTTTCACACTTGGAATCAATCTAGTAAAACCTAAAAACATATCTCTAGTCACTTGTTAAGGCAAATAGTGAAAGATTAGCCAATTTGAAAACACAGTGAGATTTGGTTCAAAAAACAGGAGAAAAGTGAACATCATTGGAGCAAGTCCCTGGTGTTCCTTGAGAGCCTTGTTAAGGTTTTGCAGCCAAACTGAAAGGAATATTTGGGGCAGTTTTCTAGCACTACTGGAGCTGTGGCACCCCTTAGGTACTTGTTAAATCAGTTTATTTCTTTTCATCCTCTAGTAACTATATTATCTAGTGACCAGCCCTTGTATGAAATCAAGAGCAGAGTTATTTCCATTTAAAAATACAGTCTGGTACAGTCTTTTATTGTTTCTTAGTTGTATGCTGCTCCACTCCCCTGGAATGGATGGAATTGCTCAGGACAGTCAGGTGGTGATCACTTTTTTGCCTGAAGAACCTCTTTCCCTCCACCCAGCCAATTGCTGTTCTTGCCACACTTGAGAACTCCAGTTTTGTTGCTTTTCAGACTTTTTAAAAGGGTGCTTTTCCTGAGTTCTGGAATTTTTCAGAGAAAGGTAACTCCATATCTTTGCTGCTACCAACTCTGGTATCACAAGTGAAACACCACTTCATAAGTGCTCCAGCTTTTTTTTTTTTTTTCCTGTTTTCCTTTTTTTTTTTTTTTTTTTTTCCCTTAAACAGGAATGAAGTGAAGTATAAACATTTCCTGCAAAAGTACATATAATAGAGGTTTGTTTGCCAAGTGGTTTTATTTTCCTCCTTGGCTGTGACTCTCAGAAAATGTTTAAACAGTAATGTAAAAATAAATGAATAGATTTTCTTCATTACTATTTTCTTTCCCTGCAAGAATGTGTGCCTCAGGGACACAGGGGTACAGAACAGATTAATAGGGAAATTTTAGTGGGAGCCCCTTGTTAAATACCGGCAGTACATCACTGTACTGGAGAAAAATGAAAGTTGGTGCCCATGGAGCTCTGCCTGATAACAGATTGCAAGACGCCTTCAAGGCTGCAATTTATCTTCAAGAAATACAATAATTAGATCTGTGTAAGCTTGGGCTGTCTCTCTTCAGTAAAGAGGCAGATATGATTTCATTATTCAATTCCTGTGAGGTCACTAGTGAACCTGGAAATCTCTTCAGCCTGTCTGTGTTAGCTTGGCTTCCAAGAATGAGAAGAAAGGATAAATCTATCCCTAACAGTGCCAGATGAGAACCAAAGCCCTGCAGTTTATTTGGACACACTTAGGAAGGAAAAAGGGGAGCTCCTTGGTGCTGCCATGCCATTATGAATCTCAGCAAAGTGCTGCCCACACAGGGCTGTCTGCTTCCTAAATCTGAGCTACTCTCCTACTCCCAAAAGTAACTTGCAGGATCTTGCAAGTTCAGTGATATTAACACATCTTAACTTCTGGGCATCATCAACACCTACACTGGCCAGGTATTTCTAAAGTAAAAATGAGTACTTACCAACACTTTCCAAATACCTGTTTTAATTTTTTTTTTCAATAAGAAAAGCTTTTACTGAGAGAAAACTCATCCCATGGGGGAAATGGTATAAAAACACACAGTTTGGGGTTTTATTTTTAAGTGTACATTTACATGTATAAGGTTATCATCTATCACCATCTCAAAGCGTTAGCTCCTGTTTCAATGAAACAAGGTGTTACATAAGGCTTAAATCACTTCACCGGCCACAGAGAGGAAAATCAGATGGTGTACATTTGATCTATCCAAACTACTTCACATTTATCACACATGGGTAGCACCTAACACCTTCACCCGGCCACAGGGCAGCCGAGGAATGGGCTGCCTTTTTGCATCACACCACTACCAAGTATTGTAGGAGTTTTTTGTCATGCCCAGGAATAGCTGTTAGGAGAAGATAGCAGGAGGTTGGAGCATAAATTAAGGACTGAAACATCTCAGGGAGAATTCGTTCTGTATTTACAGGAGCACCTGTATTTCAGGCTAACCCAGTCCAGCTCTCCTGATTTCAAAGTGGCAGCAGAGAAATGAGTGTGTTTTCATTGAAAACGCCAGGAAGGGAAATAAGAGGAAGAACTGTGGAGTGGGATCCAAAGAGCAGGAAGATCAGAGCAATAACAATGAAAAAGCGTTTAAACAAATACAGATGGGAAAGCAGGAGAAAAGCAGAAGAATCATGTTTGGGTTATCATAGCAGAATTTGGAGTTCTGTCCTTTTTGTATTGTTCCTGGAGGTTGCGGACACAGTGAATAGAAAAGCAGAGCATTAATTCAGTCTAAAAAATCCATTTGTCAACTGTGAGCTGTAGGAATCCCTCCTATTGTTTTTTCAGCTTGAATTCTCAGAAGTGTTAAAAGTTACTTTTTAAGTGTGCCTCTCAAATCTTTCTTTTTCCCCCTCTGTCTACCTACATGCTCCCAAGCATTTATTTGTTTGTTCGTTTATTTATTTATTTATTTATTTTCATCTATAAAAAGGGAAATGATAGGCCTGAATGCAATTTTGTATTAATTACACTGCTAAGGGGAAATGTTTCCTTTCATCTTCCCCTTCCCCGTTCAAGTGCTGTGCTGGGCTTTTCTTGCCAGCTGCATCACAAATGGAAACAGCCAGAGGAACCATTTACGTGTCCTTATGAGGTTGTGAAACAAGTCTGCCAAGTGCCTTGTTCTCAGAAAAAGTCACTGCGCTGTCACTGCTTAGGGCAGTATTAATGGTTAAAGTGGGTTTGGGCATGCCATTGGAACCAGCTCAGGAAGGAGCAGAGGGTGTGCAGGGGACAGCGTGCAGAGCAGCGCTTGCTCTCATTCCCTGTTCCCTGGTTTTGATTAGGCAGCGCAGGCTGAAAGCCACTGACATTGCCTGTCTCCTGCCTAGGAGGAGCTCGCTGTTGTGTGCGTGGCTGTGCCAGTTTTCCAGCCTCCTTTCTGGATGCTTATTTAAATCAGATGTCTGCACTGTAGGTCCTGCAGCTTGCCTCGGCTCTAGGAGGAAGGGTAAACAAACAGCACAGAGCCCTTCACGTATGGATACCAGCCTTGAAAGGGCAGGAGCAAGGAGTTCTATGGTCAGATTGGACAGAGCTCGGGTGTGAAATCCCACTGCAGCATCTGGACAGACAGGAGTGGCCCATGTGAACTTTCTGGATAAACCCTTACATTTCCTTCAAGCACATAAATCCTTTCTCTGAAAGAAACGTGCAGCGCTGGTGGCAGCAGGAAGAAGGGAGCTGAGGAAGGCAGAGAGCAGCTCTGTTGGTGTGTGTGGAAGAGCTCCCTGCATCAGCCCAGATGCTGGAGCAGACGGTAACCACACATAGCCTGCAACACTGAATTTCTGCACTGAGCAGCAGATTTTGTGTTATGACTGGCCACCGAACAACAAAGCGATCCAACTCTACGTTTCCCTTAATCATCACAAGTGCTTACTTTGTATTAAAATGAAATGCCTCCAGGACTAGATCATAGCAAGAGAAATGATAAATCTTGTCAGAAATCCTGCTTGCCCTGGCAGGATGCAGGCTCTGTGGTTTTGGCTATAGCGCATCCGCGCCCTTCGCTGCACTGAGGGCATCACACGTGACTAAGGTTCAGGTTTGGCTCTCCCCCAGCTGCCCTGGAACCTGTTTAATTTTCCCTTTAGAAACCAAAAAGTTCATTTTTCCAGGGGTAAACTGGGGGCCAAAGGAGGTGCTACAGCAAGATGGTCTAATCCTCTGTTTTTGCCAACTGTGAATGTTTTTGAGAGGCTGGTGCCGAACTCGGAGCATGTGCTGGGTACCTGTCCCTTGATGTCCTGAGGTCTTGCCTGATGCTGGAGGTCTAACCCCAGCTCCACACCTCCCTCCTGCATGCCTGGGTTTCCTTCCTATGGAAGATGAGGCACAGGCAAAGAAATATTTGTGGGCAAATCTCATCCTGATCTAAGTTCAGAGCCCAGCTGGGCTTAGTAGAATTCCTTCTTGCCTGTGTGTTTTTGACATGGCCAGTGTACGAAGCTTGTCACCACAGACAATCTCCTAAGTGCCAGAATTGTCTCTGGGAAAATAAACTGTGTGGTAGTCTGGATGTTTTCTAGTTTTTATCTTTTTGTAGCAATATGCTTCTTGGAGGCTTGTGTCTTCTTGATATTTTATCAGGGGGTTTCATACTGTCCTTGGAGTTATTTTGGTTTGCAGGGTAGAGAACAATGGGGGAATGATAATATCAATTGCTTCCTCATATTGTTTTTATTTATTTTTTTTCCCTCCTATGTTTTGGGAAATAGTTGAATTTTACATGAAGCAGCACACTGAATAGTCATCTGTTGTCCTGGGTCAGTTCATGCCAGACAAATTACTCTGGGAAACAATTCTCTTCTGACCTTCATTTTTATGGATACTTGTATTAGTTGCTCATGTGGATTAAATGGAGCAGTTTTGTAAACATATTTTTACCCTGTGCTTTTCATCACATATTTTGTGAAGTGCAGTAAAAGGACAGCACGTCTTTGTAGAGTTTGGGGGTATTTTTGCATGATGAACTGGTAATGAATCTGCAAGTTAGATTAAGACTTGATGTGAATTTACCACAGATTGCAATATAGGCTCTATTCAAATTACATAATTTTCCCCAGATTTTATTTTGTTACTCATAGTATTTTACTGAGACTATTCAGTAAATAAAAATGATAATTCTGCAGCATTTCATAAGATTAGTTGCATTTCATTTATCGTTAAGAAATGTTGGCCACCAAATTCCAGATGTGAAACCGTAAAAGAATAAAGTGAGTTCCAAAATCATCCCTTCAGGGACTGTATTCTTTTATTTCCAGAAAAATAGCTATTCACTGATCTCAGAAAGCAAGAGAAGGTGCACACCAAAAAATCAGAGGGATTTCTGATTACATCCACTTGTACCCACTTCTCGTTCCTTTTGGTTGTTTTTTCTTTTGGTTTTGCCAGGTTTAAAGCAAGACGACAAAAAAAAAAAAATTCCTTCACTGCTTTTGAAAGTTTATAAAACAATTGCACAAACAGGGTTTATTCATCCAGCTTGGCCATGGTTCAGTGGGTCTTTTCTGGTCTTAGGGAAACAACCTCAGCAGATGTTTTTCATCACTGCTACAGTACCAGGAATGTGACCAGGAAAGAAGGTAGTGTGCCCAGAGAATTCCAGCTCCTGGGTCAGCCTGGGTGCTGCAGTGGCTCAGGGAATATGCAGAGAGCTCCCTGGCAATACACAAAGGATGGCTTGACTGGCACCAGAATTATAAAGGAATTTAAGTGCCTTATCCTAACTTTGCACACCCTCTCTCACACTGGTCTGTGAGCATAAAGACCAGAACAAACAATGCAGGGCATTGTGTTAGGAAAGTAAATCTCTTAGCAGGGATGTCCCTACTTTGTCATTTTATGGTTTGATAGCAATTTTTCTCCACTAATCTGTCTTCCGTAAATAGGAACTGCTTTGCTGCTTGGATTGAGATAGCCCAGACTGGCTGTAATTTTTTTTTTTTCAATTAAGACATCTTTATGATTTTCTACATTTGTTGACTGGGCTATGAAGGCAAGTTCCCAGAAAACCTTTGAGATGCTGGGGTGAGGACAGATGCTGGGGCAGAGGGAGAAAAAGAGATTGTTTTCTCCAGCATGTTGGTTTCACTGTGATAGACGCAAACCAAACCCAAGAACCCCTTTCTGGCTTTTTGTTTGTTTGTTGGATTTTGTTGTTTGTTTGCTTGTGGGATGAGGCCTACAAGGTGTGTTACAGAGATTTTCTTTGACATCAAATGTCCTTTTCACTTTTGCAGCAGCAATCAGACCTGTCTGATCAGAGAAGCAGTATATAGCACACACCTTTGGTGTGCACCTCTTGTGGAATCTCATGGTACAGGACATGCCTCTTCCAAAATTCTGCTACTTCATTCACAGCTGTGCCCTGGACTGTCACAGCCTTTGCTGCTGCTGTCCAACCAGCCACATTACTGCTCCTTGCCTTAAAATGAATGCAAGGAGCAGACTGTGTTCTGCACGTCAATATTTTAAAGTCAAATCAGGCAAAATTGGCCCAAGTAACAGACAAAGGGACAGGAACCAGGATGGGCAGGTGTTTAAGGTATCAGACTGAGGCTTGGCAGATTGGGTTTCAGTTTCCAAAACTGTCAAAGAACTTTTGTACTATCTCCAACAAGCTGCTAAGTCTTTTGGGCATGGGTTCTCCGGCTATAAAGTGGGGGATGATATCATCTTGCCTTGAAGAATAATTGTGGGGTTGAAGTTGTTTGCTAGGGCTCCACGGTAAGATGGCAAGGGCTATTGCTTGCAGCCTGATCTCACAGAAATGATCTCATTGCTTAGTGGTTTAGGTTCCAAATCTGCCAAGTGGGAACAATAACTTTGCTACCTCTTCAGGTCTGTTATGAAACTTACTTCAGGAATATTTGAAAAAAAAAAACCCAAAAACCAAAAACCCCACTTTCCTTTACATTCTACTTTCTCTCAAGGGACTCCAGGGTGAAACAGCAGCTTCCTCACAGCTACCAGAGAGTTTTATACTGAAGGGGCTTGGCTCAAATATCTGAGCCAGTTAAGGCTTTCCAACATAAACCCTCAAAGAAGGGATAGTTTAATGATTACCATCTTCATTTAGATTCCTCTTAGTCTTTTGCCTTGTATGTTGTAACTCTGGCTCATAAGTTCCCCCAGCAATTTTCTCATGTTGAATTTGTTATTCCAAGAGCAGGAGAACTAGATTCATTAATTAAACTCCTGTACAGCAGGAAGAATAATGCCAACAACAACTGATTGTCAGTACTTCTCTTTTCAAAACTGCTCCTAGTCTCTGCTGTCATTTCAGCACTAAATCACTTTAAAAAAGGAATAGAGAAGTGATTCCCAATTAAAGAAGTAATAAATAAAAAAGATGATGATATCTCTCCCAGTTTCTTCAAGCTAGAATCTTGGAAATTAAGATGGTGCAGTAACTTTGAAAGATGCAATCAGATGTCTCATGTGCACTCCAGGAATATTTCCTCTCCCAGTATAAATTACACGTGTGTGTTTTTATACACTTCCCCTCTTTCTTGTCAAGCCACATTTTGTTGCATCTTTTGGATGTCCAGCTGTTCTTCTCAAAGCCTTAAACAAAATCACAGTAACTAGAGTGAGATTTGCATTTTGAGGCAGGATAGGAACCCTTGCTTCAAAGTCTCCTGAAATTCTGAAGTCAATTCTACCATTATTGATGTCAATACAAAAGTGCAGCTTTGATGGAAAATGACCCCTGTACAGAGATGTAATTTCTTGCAAAAAAGATCTATGGACACAATGGGTTTACTTCAGTAATCAGAATATGTGACAACCCCAAAATTTTAGAAGCTGCTTTGGTAGCAACAAACACATGCAAGCTATGTTTTTATTAATATTTATTGATCACTATTTAGAAATTACATGCACTAAGTTCTGCTAAAAAAATCCTGTGTCCTGAGCCTTCACATCCATATGCAGTGCCCAGTTGTGCTGTACCAACCTTTTCTTTCTCAGCAAAATTCCCACACAGGGAAATCATGTTATTCTAGAATGAGGGAGGGTTAACAGGATGCACATTTCTTTCAATTTTTTTTTCGTATTTTCTAAACTTTCTTTTATATTGGCACCTCTTTTCCTGTGTTTTTCAGTTTTTCCAATAAATACAGATCTATTGTTTTTATTATTCTGGTTCATATGAGGGTTCTCCTAAACAAGTTATTACTCTGCAGGGGAAGGGAGAACAAATTTCTTAAAGATTTTTGGAACGTGAGGATGTCAGCCAAGTCTCAGGGAATTTGCTAGGGGTTAACAGCAGTTCTAGCTCTGTTTTCTGATATGATCTGTTTTAGAGGGATTTCCCTCCTAGAAAACCTAAGGAATTGCTCATGAATCAGGTCTTCTTCAGGGCACATCAGGAAAGCAGAAGGAATTAGCACTCCTCAGTCCCATCTCAAGGCCAAACAAGTTTGCACAAATGTACAAGGGGACCTCAGTCTGACAAACAAGTACCAGTGCAGCTCATGCTTACAATGCTTCAAGATTGAAAAATTAATGCAAAAGATATCTCATTCTCCAAAGAAAGAGATATCTCCAAAAGATATCTCATTCTCCAAAGAAAGAATATTCTCTTTCATTTTTAAGAGAAATAAAAGCAAACAGATAACAAGCCTGAACTCTGATTTGGTTTAACATGAGCCAAGTAGGACAGTAACGTTTTGTTGTCCAACCATATTTGAAAGGAGAAGATATAGAAAAGAGAATCCCCTCAAATTAATTTTGTTTCCTTATTTGGATGTTTTTATAAAAACCCACATAACCATTTGGTTGAGTTACATGTTTTTCAGACCTAGATTTCTACAGGAAATTGACACTTAAAATTTTAGAAATTGTCTAAGATTCTCCTCTTTTTAGACAAAAATATTTACCTCAGTTTATAAGTTAAAGGATAGAAATAACCATGCTTAAAAGTCAGCAAAGGTGTAGAAGTTACTGAGGTTCCCTTTGCACTTCTGTTAAAAATAAGAGATAATTAGTGAAATCACACATAATTGGTGAGAAGGAAGAAAATATATTTGTAATAAATTTGAAAATATATTTGTAAAAAAAAATATCTGTCTGCAATTTTTTTTTTTTAAATATGAAAACAGATATGGGGCTGTGTCAGGTTTTTAAAAAATACTGACCAATTTAATTTTTTTTGTTATAGAAAAAGCAGTGAGGAAGGTTATACTTTTGAGTCCATGTGAAAAGAAAGACACAATATAATGTGATTTCTGTCACAGATGCACATGGTTTTGGCAGACAAAGAGTCATGTATTTTGCAAATCTCTCTGGCAAATAATGAGAAGAAGAAAAGCCCTCGCGTTGCATCCGCGTTAAATTATTTCAGTTCTGGTTTACATGCCAAAAGTTTACACTGCAGTTAGATATTATTCCTTCTCTGTGTACTTCTGACCTCGCCACTCTGAAGAGCCAGAAAATTGCCTCCCTTTCCAGCACAGAGCAATAATTCAGGATGGAGCAGAAGGAGCTGCTTTAAATGGCTGCACTTTGTTACCCCTTATCCAAAGCTGACCTCATCTAGGCTGGCGAGTATCTGGGATCTTACCTGTTCCTTTAAACATTAATTAATTAATGAAGGAATATATAATTCCTTCAAATATTCATTAAAATATGAATAACTTAGGTGTTAAGACCTAAGTTTGCTCAGAACTTTGGGCTACATTGAGCAGGACTGGTGAGTTGCCAGTGTAGCTGGTCCCCATGGAGTGGCTGGGACATGCCCTAACTCACTCCCTTCAGGCTTTTGTGCTGCTTTCCTACTCCCTGTGTGCTTGTGACCTTGTCCCACTGCAGATGAGAGTCAAAAAAGGGCTGGTAGATACACCTTTCCACAAGAAATGAGAAATATCCTGGGGCCTACAATACTGTCAGTGTCCCTTGGGGGTCCAGCAGCAAACAGGGTCACGCTGCAAAGAAATTACAATGCCCTTGCTTGAAACCCCACTCCAAGACTGAAAAGCAAAACCAGCCTTTTGTATAAATGTCTTGTTTTTCTCCTCAGAAAAGATTGTATTTCAATCCTCTCTGACCCTGCTACTATCACAGAATGACAGAACTTTGGCCTAGCTTCAGTTCTACTAGTATTAATCAGAGGGGTGTCTCTCCCTCTTTTTTTCTTCTTGAAATATATTTTCCTTGTAAGAACCAACACTCCACTTTATCCTAAATAAATCCTGTTGAAAATTATGCAGTCTGAAGTATTTCAATATATCTTTTGTTGAGGTCAATTTAGCCATAATGCCTCGGTCTTTGGGATATAAACGAGGTATCAGTAGTACAAGAACAGATCTTTAAATAGTTTTTTGAAGAAATTTGCTGCATTTTACTAACTAACACTTTCTCAATGCCAGTATTGCAACTTTAAAGAAGGATACTGCCCTTACTTTTAAATAATTTTCATGAGACAAACAGCAAATTCTCTCTGTCATGTTGTCACGTATAAGAATGTAGTCTTCTTTCTAATTTTTTTTGTCTACTCCCAGGAGAAATCTAATTTTATCTCCCTTTTTTAGAAGTCCTGCTAGTACTGAGTGTCTGGTTTAATCATGTTCTGATCATATGGATTGTTTGATACTGAATTAGAAAGCTGGCAGGCAATAATTTAATGGATTACACAAGTGTTGCAATGTGTGTTTTCCCTTCCTTATACACATTCATATTCCCTCTATATTCTTTGGGGTACTGAAAGCAGCAGTTTATTTTGGAGCTGTTTGTGGCTGTGTTTGCTCCAGCCATGGAGGCCTGCAGATGATTCCCTATCTTAGTATCTCCCTTTTTTCTTTGATGTGCTCTGACACACATGACTTCACTGAGTGTAAGGATAAGATTGAAGCAGGCTCTCCTTTCCAAGCAATAGGTGGAGGAGTTAAATGAACAGTTTCTCTCATTGTGGCTGATGCTCTGGTGAATTGCAGTGCAGCTCCTCGGACTGAGGCTCTCATATCTCAGTCATTCATTGCCACTTCCTCCAGGTTGCCTTGAAGATATTACAGCTGTCTACAGCGTAATATTAATACAGAAGTCAAAACAACACAACTTCCAAAGTTCTCTCCCTATTTTCATTGGGGAGGCAATATCCAAATAGGGGATTTTGTGACTTTAGGTGGATTTAGAAATGCTAAACTAATAAATGGATCAAATCCCCTCACAAAATATCTCCTCCAAATTCCACTGAAGTTAACTAGGAAAAAAATTCCTGTGTGACTCCTGAGGGATAACAGTTGTTAGCATTCACAAGCAATACTAGCTAGATATTAGGTTTAATGCCATGCCTGCTGGGTTTTAACCATCACTCCACAAGCCCTGTGAAAAGCTTGATGGTTTTTCTTAACAAAGCCCTACTCTCCCTCCACCATTCCCTCTGAATTCCAATCCTGCACTGCCACAGATGTCAGGGCAAAATCCCTTCCCCTTCCAATTGCTATGATTACAGGCTGAAATCTCTAGCTCCTCATTTTGTCTCCACAGATAATCTATGCCAGATAATGCACGAGTAAAATAGTCTAATGATCATCTGATCAGTTTCTAAAGTCAGATTCATCTCCAGGACAGAGCAATTATGAAGTGGAAGGGGCACGTTCAAGAGATCTAAAGAGATCTTTCAGGCTAAAGCCACGCGTTGAGGGTTTATGTGCAATGCAGATATAAAGCCTGGGGCCTTGCAAGAGCATTTACTCACATGAGAATTTCTTAAAATGAGTGTGAGTTTGGGCATAAAAAGATGGAACACATGGTCAGCAGCTGGAATTTATGAAGACCTCTATTTAATAAAACAGTAGTAACCACTTTGTGCTGCTGCTGCATTCTTTTCTTGGCAGCAAAATGGTGGCACACCAGAAGAAAAAAACTGTGGTTTTCAGTAGAAAAAGCATTTCCCAGAGGCTGAGAGGCTGAGGGGGTGGAGAAAACAAGGTTTTAGCAAAGGGCTGATTTTCTAATAGTGTTCTATAAGTTGTTGGGTGGTTTTGGGTTTTTTTGTTGGTTATTTTTGTGGGTGATACCTAATGTCCCCACTTGTGGCTGCTCACACACACCCTTTCCTCTGAGGTTTACAAGGCTTTTCTGGACAAAACCACCACTGACTCAGTTTAAGGTTGGTTTTAATCCTATTTAGGACAGAAGGTTGGAATAGATGGGGACCAGAAGTCCCTTCTGAGCAATATTTCTATGATTCATTAATTTTGTGCTGAATTTGAAAATTTTTATCATGTAATAAGAAACTTCTCAACAAAAAAATTGTGATTGGGCCTTCTGCCAAAGGGAAAAAAAGCCCCTAAAGCTACGTGTTGCCCGTTTCAAGTAAAACTAGCTAACCAGTGTGTATTTGCCCGGATGTTGGGGCTTCCTTGACAAACACTGCCTTTCTCAATTCATTTCTTTGTGGGAAACCATTTGTTTCAAATCCTACTCCAGCTTGCACCCAGAACCAACCAAAAACATCCATTTGGAACTCAGGAGTTAGACCACTTTGAAAACGAAGCCAGCAGTGCCAGCTCTGTTGTGTGCAACAGGCATGCATAAACAGTTTGAAGGGCATTTGTCATTGTTTCAGTATTGGCCTCACACTAAAGACCAATAAACATTTAAAATAATGCAGTTGTCTGGGCTGGGTTCTTCAGGGAGGCATTTTCTGACTGTGGCAGCATAGAGGTAAAGAGGGACAATTCTCAAGCCCTACGTATAGATTCATGTCTGGATATGTTAAATAATTCATGTTTGAAATAATACTGGAACCCAACAGAGAAGGTAGTATTGGAAACTCCCTAATTACCTAATGCAAACATTATTTTCAGCATACCACATTTGCTCAGCCTCTGTGATAGTCCACAACAGAGCAAAAAATGCATACATTTATAAACAGTAAAAGGAAAATACAATGCCAGGTTTTCCAGACAGAAAGATGAAAAACAGGGTAAGAGATCCAGTAAGAAAAATAATAAAAAACTACTGGAGAGGGGAGTAATAATATAGAGCCAACAGTAGTCAATCTGAGAACACCTTTGGAAATTAAAGAAAAGATATAGGTTTTAAAAAGTTAGAAGGGAATAAGTAAAATCAGTTTTTAGGGGGATTGTAGTGCCCCCCGCAGTTATAAATACCATCACCTGCCAATTTCAGAAGTGATAGTAGATTCTTGAAAGAGCAGGTATTGTGTTACCCCGTGTCTAAAACCCAGCCAGACCCAACACCTTCAAGGCTTTCAAAAGTAATAATCCCAACTGAAAGCCAAGCAGCCACATTACAGCAGGCTGATGGAAAGAACATAAGGGGAGCACAATGTGGTTACAATACCTCAGAGCAGAACTTGCACACTGATTCCATTCTGGGCAAGACCCAATCGCTGACATACCCCCATCAAAGGTTTGGAGGGAGGAAAAGTTCTCTCAAACTGTACATTCACAATAAAAAGTGCCAAAAGAAACAGTGGGAACCAACAAACTTTCCTCAGTAGGTTTCTTAGAGCTTCCCTGTGGTAGAGAGTATTGCTGATGTATTTTTCATCCCTCCTGTTTTGCCTGGGAGGTTCTGGTTTGCTGCTGCTTTCAGCAAAGGAGTTACAAATTTGTCTACCAGTGATATAGGCTGTGCCAGCTGCCTGCTCGATGTTAGTGAGAACTGATTAATGACATTAAGTGGTATTTCTAATCTGCACCAACCAGGAATTCTGCAAGAAGCAGCTTTCACTGGAGAAACCTTAATTGTGATTCAAATACATAGGGCAATTTACAGTAAATTTGGTTGTCTAGAGCTATGGAAACAAGAAACCAAAAAGTTGCACTATTTACTCAACATTTTGCTTATGCTTGTTTTTCTTTTCATGACTACTTGCCATTAATACACTAAAGAAAAAAAACTGAGAGACAGAAATGATCACAGAAACAATTTTGCCAAATAAAGATGGATTCATGTAAGACATAAGTTGCACATTTGTGAACAGTGCTCTCAATGAATCTGCCATTTGTAGAGTGTGACGACGCTGCAGTGACAGGAGTGACTTCCTGCAATGCAGGTAGCCAAGGTAGGTAAACCTAACTGGTTTTGGAGCACACTAATTCACCACTTTCTCAGCTGTCTAGTAGAGATAAAATACAAATCTCTGGAAGTGTCCAAGGCTAGGTTGGATGGGGCTCTGAGCAACCTGGTCTAGGGGAAGGTGTCCCTGCCTATGGCAGGGGCTTGAAATAAGATGCCTTTTAAGGTCCCTTCCAACCCCAACCATTCCATGATTCTGTGATAAGCCAGACCTGATCTATATCTTAATGTATATTTCTATAAAAATAGATATGGATGTACGCAGAGTGTAAGTTGCATGTATGCCTATAAATCCATGGATACTCTGCCAGGAAATGCAACTGCTTCACAAGATGAAAGCCAGCAGAAGCAGGACTGCCTGTGATAGTTATGTTTGCCAGGCCCATGGACTGTTTGACATTTCTCCAATGAAAAATGATAACCACAGACACCCCACCAATGGGGCACAGCATTAAAGGCCACCACCAAGTCAATTGTCCAATGTGCATTGCTTCTTTTCAGTAATATGTCACAGCTTGTGCATTCTGTTTAAGATTCAGCTGGTGAGTTAAATGGAAATGGTATTAATTATATGCTAGAACTATGTCAAGCTTCAAAACAGCTGTAGGCTTTTAATCCAAGAGTAAAAAACCATAAAAGCATTCTAAGCTTTTTTCTCCAAGGGGACGGGGTTAAGATATGACTGCAAGACCTTTCATTATCTCATGAGGAAAGCTTCCAGCCAGTCCATCCTCATCCCCTTTTTTCACCTCTCGTGGGTCACAATTCCCCCCTCCAGAAGAAAAAGGGAACACAGGGACTGATGTTGGGTCCAGATCCTTTCCACTGCCTGCGCTCGGCTTTGTTTTCATAGAGAAACTGATTAAAGCTGCCAAATTTCTTATTCTTTTCTTAATTCTGCCTGTGTGCTGCTACATGAGCTTCATCTGCTGGTAAGTTTGACTGGAGCATACCCTATGAAGGCTATGAAGAATTCAATGGCCACTCTGTGTTTAGGTTTCCTGCTCACCCTGGGGTTATCCTTATGATATAATGAGACTCTTGAGGCCACTGGCACTGGCAGAACACTGTTTTTCTAATAGCCTTTCAATAGGGAAGGAAAGTGTTGACAGCCAGGGACACAACCACAAAGACACTGAATTTGAGGAACGGAGAGGGTTTTTTTTCTCCCCTTCCCTTTTTTCAAAATTTATTTTGCTGGTGGGCTGCTTTTCCAAGCCAAGGCACATATTTGGATGGTGACTGCGTGATAATGAAAAGCTTGTAACTATTTTACAGGCAACTGCATCGCTTCAGAACAACACACTTGGTTTCTTGTCTGCTATTTTATTTTACAAAGTCAGTGATATTTGGTCCAGATATAACCCAGAGTTTGGTTCTGCCTTGACACTGCTTTGAGGAGAGTCTTGTTATCACTTGGCGTTTTACTAAGCCCACATCCTGCTGTCACAAAATGAGGCATCATTTTAAGAGGAGTTATGCACTCCCTGTAAGAGGCAGGGATCTGAATGAGCTACCAACCCAAGGAAGGTGGCAAATGAACCCAATGCAAGTTCTAAGCCATCATCTGATCACATTTGAGATGCTTGATTGGGTGGCCTCTGCAGGGATAACCACATTTTAATTCCCCACATTTTTCTCCCAGTCATTACTGGTGGGTTTTTTCTGCCTTCTTCCCTGATTGTCTACTCTGAGTAGCTCAAAATGTGCAACTCTCTGTGCACGTGTGGCGTTTCTGACGTGGCACAAAGACACTTTTGTGAATGTTCACTCCGGCCAAACACCAACAGCATGGTCAGTCCCATGGGCAGCATCTGCTATAGATAATATAGGCAAGTGTAGAGATGAATTTGCTAAAACATGAATTTATATTTTATATTTTACACTGGGCAGGCATGGTTTGGTTCCGTTGTCTGTAATGATTCATTTGTTAAATTAAAAAAATTAAAAATAAATTAATTAATTGGAGTATTTTAGCCAGATTCCTTTATATACATATTTTTTAAATATGCATATCTTGGCCACATGCTTGTTAACCCTCTTTGTGTTTCTTAAAAATAATATCAGTGTTACCTGATGTTGGAGCATTTCAGTACTGTTCCTTATGCATTTCACTTTTTATCATTTCATGAAAAAACCATCTACCATCTACCAGCTTCACTGTATCTGTACTCAAGCATCTCAAGCTTTCCACCCAAAATAATTCAAAGATCACTTCTGTTGCTTGGAGGAATTACTGGTTTCAAATAATTTTATAGCAATCTTTCTGCTGACTCAAGCTCCTTCAGAAGATGTGAAAATTCAGGAGGTTTTAGCTTTTATTAGGGGTAAATTGTGAAGAGAAAAGAGGAAATTCCCTGTCATTTTCTTTATCTCGTAAATTTAACTTATAATAAACAGAAAGGTATATTAGAATTAAGGTGTAACTGGGATTTGGTTTTAAGGAAGAGGAAAACCTTTTTAGAGGTATTTTTTTTTCCTCAGAACAATTAATCTGCC
This sequence comes from Pyrgilauda ruficollis, assembly GCF_017590135.1. NCBI lineage: Eukaryota > Metazoa > Chordata > Aves > Passeriformes > Passeridae > Pyrgilauda > Pyrgilauda ruficollis. The sequence continues at coordinate 2,182,238 of NW_024527488.1, forward strand.
CAGGGAATCAACCTGGGGTGCTGAATTTCAGTGCTGAACCTCCTAAGGGAAGGTTCAAAATCAGTCACACCTTTCCAAAGAACAGAACCTACCTTAAAACCTTTTCATATACGTGGCATTTTTTGAAGAAAAAAGTTCTGTTCTCTTTGTAGCCACAGACCTCTATTAGGAATGTCTATCTTCCAGTGAAAACTCTTTATGGCATTTTCTAGCCATTCCTAGGAAAGGAAGTCTCTAACCACAAACAAAGTACATATGAAAAATGTGGGTAACTTACATCTGCAAAGCCACACCGAAATATCCTCCCTTCTGAGATACTAAGCTGGAATGGAATATTTGGGAAGTAAATTCAAGTGCTGTCCTTTTCCTCTCACTGCATAGAATTGATTTACTAGGATAGACTGCTAAAGACTCATTTAAAATCAAACAATTATTCCATTTTCCTTGCACATCTTTAGAATTATCAGCATCTGCAGATAAACTAAGGTGTCAGGCTTTGGATTTCCATGAATTCAAAGTTAAAAACACTCCTAAGTAAACCACCATGATTTAGTACTCTCTGTGCATTTAATAATTTAAATTATCATGCAGATTTAAAGCCAGAGATCCTGGAAAGTATGTGTATGTATTCCCATCTTACTTCTCTGATCTGCTCTTTCTCATTGAAAAACTCCCAGGGGTGATGACTTCTATTCTCTTACTCTAATTCACAGATATGGTTTGAAGTTGACAGATATACAGCTTTTGATCATGGTTTGGAGATTAAAATAAGAGGGAAAAAAAAAAAAAAAGGAGAGCATTAAATGAAAGAATACTTTTCTCCATGGAGGATAAAATACCATGTGAGGCTTTAACTAATGGTAATTATAACATGATTTGGTTATCATATTAAGTAAAAGGTTTTTAATGCCCTTAACATTGCACAAGTTGGTTTTTTTCCCCCTTTTTCGTAAGCTTATTGTGTCTTTTTCCAAACCTTCCCAAGGTTTGTGGTTTTTTAAATTTTTATGCTTCTGAACCATGAATTTATGCCTGTATATCATTCTTAGATAAGTTTACAGCACACAGAAGCTTTGACAAAGAGCCATATGGGATGAATTGTTGAGATTCTTTGTTGTTGGGGGTTTTTCCCCCCCTATTCTTTATTTTTTTCTTTATTCCTTCTTTAGAATAAAAGAAGCAGAGATTAATTTGTGAAGCTGAACTGGGGAGATTAAGGAAGAAGAATTTAAACCTGATGAGATACACTTCAGTAGTTTTCAGTGATACAAATGGCCTCTGACTTTGAGACTTTATCAAGGCAGGGAGATGCATTTTTCTCTCCTTTCTTTTGAATATGATGCATCAAAAACCAACTGGACCATTTCAGACAGGGCAAACAATTCTGGAATGTGCAATCTGACAACTAAAAGTGGGACCTGGGGATTCTGTCTTGTTGTGTTTGGGGTTTTTTGTTTGTTATCTTTCACTACATAGGGATGAACCAAAACCATAAGATGTTTCTTCTTTCTTCAACTCTTGAAACTTTTGCTCAAATAAAATGAAATTCAGATTGAATTATTCCCTGATCTGGATTCCAAATTCAAATCCAGCCAAAAAATGCTATAAACTATGGGTTACTTCCTTTCTAATTTTTCTACTTATAGAAAAAATATTTCTGTTCTATATGTTGAAAAGTTGCTACTTTTCAACATATATGTAGTTTAGTCAATAGTTTTTAGGTGTGTGGTAGAAGCCAACAGATTTGAGCCAGCACAGTGCCCTGGTGGCCCGGAAGGCCAGTGGCATCCTGGGCTCCCTCCCAGCCTGATCCCTTCTGTGATTTTGTGATTTAGATCAGAATCAATTTGAATTTTTGTATGCTTTATTGACAGGCTGGTTATTAGCAGCTGTCAGATCAGTAACCAAGTCACAGCAGGAAAAGCTTCAGTTTAAAATTTGGAAAAATATATGCTTTTCTTCTGTCTCACTTCAGCTGTATCTTGACAGAGGAACTAATGAAATTACTTGGAAAGCTCCTCCTTAAATTAATCCTGATAGGGAGGAAACCAGCAAGTGCTGTAGCTGAAACTCTTCTGTTGTATTGATAAAGTAGATGTCAATTGAATTTTCCTGTATAACTTCTTTAAAATGGAAGAATTTTAAAAATTAAAATTACAGAAAATTACGATGAAAATCTGCTAGCTTCATGCCACTTGGCTGAGTCTCCAGAAAAACAGACCCACCTGAAGAAATATTTTAACCAAGGAAGAGACTTAATGTCTAAATTTTTCCCTGGTCATGGTAGCAGAAATATTGATCCATTGAAAGCAGCAAATACAAGAATGAGGGAAGAAGTCATAGAAAGGGTAAAGCTTTTTTGGTTGTTACCTTGCTATAAAAGCTGAATTTCTAGAGGTTCTCAGATGCTCAAAGATATCCTTTATAGTTTTTTTCTGAAAGGAAAATGTGAGGAAATAAATATTTTTTAAATTATAAAAAGGCGGGGGGAAAAAAAAAAACAAGAAGAAAATTTACAAATTAATTTAAGGTTTGAAATTAAGGCTCTGGAATTCTATGTCCAAAATGCACTAGTAAAGCTAAGAAGGCATAAAGAAAATAACAGCTATGACCAAAGTCCAAAAATGTTTTCCAGAAAAGAAAGTATTTTAAGGTAACAATGTTCTAACCAAAATGAATGAAATTCAGAGGAAACAGTCGAAATGGACTTCTGCTGAGGAAAGGAAACAAAGCAGGGCTGTGTGACAGAAATCTGTACATTAGTGAGTTCTATTAAGATGCTGAGTTTCTGGATATTAGCTGGTTTTCATAATTGAGAATGAAGTCCTCTTGTGGAAAAGAACAGATGGAGGAGAAGAAGAGGAAATGTCTAGGTTTGAATGCTATATGAAGCTATTTTTCCACTCCCTGCTTTCCCATACCTGAGCTGATCATCCTCTCCTGGTGAAGGAGCAGCAAGAATCCCTTCAGTGGAAAATAGTTGTTATCTCTGCTCAGCTCTTCTCACTTGCAAGGATTCTTTGCGTATCCCACACACTTGGCAAGGGATTTGTTGTTTTCCACACAAACTTCCCAACTTTTGCTATAGTGATTCCCCAAAGTCACCATTAGTGTGATGGGGGTGTGGAATGGGAGCACTTTTCTTCAGTTTCATTTTGAAAATTAGGCACAGTGGGAATTAATTTCTTTTTAATTTAACTAGAATATCAAATGCTGGAGGAGAAGAAAAGTACACATTGCATGTGGGATAACAAAGAAAAAGAAGAAAATAAAAAGTAATAAGCTACGTTGGTTAAATCAGCCAAAATTCCTGCATATCATTAAATAGTATGGTTTACAGGCTGATTGTAGTGGCTGCCCTGGGAGAGTTCAGCAGGAGATTTGTAAACTCTGGATTTCTTCAATTTCATTTCTCAGCAATTATTAGTCAGCTATTCCACCTTCCTAGGCAAAGAAGATGCGCATCTTCTTTGTATCAAATAAGGAAAGGTCACTAATATTTTTGAGCATAATTTCATCTGATTATGTCAACAATATGATGGCTAAAAGCCTTCATATTACATTCCCTGCATGATTAAAGGATGTGGGACAAAACACAGTGAAACAAGATAATTTACCTAGAAATACATGATAAGTTTTATACATAATGCTTATTTGAGATCTGCCACTGGTCTGGGTTGATTTTGTTGTTATTGTGGGGTTTTTTTACCTTGATGTGTGAATGTCAGCCATAAATACTTCATACATTGCTTAAAAATCAGTTATGCCTATTTACATATATATATTCATATTTATATTTTTTTCCTCAGTTTTCTTATTGTGGTTTGAGAAAATGAACTTGTTCTTTATCTAAAGAAACACCCTGAAAGATAAAACACAAAAATAGGGGGATTTACTTGTGTTCCTTGGGGAAAATTTGTATTGTATTGTTGGCATAATCTATCCACAAAGATGACAAGGCTTACATTACCAGTAGCCAAATAAATTGACACAAATATTAGGTACACCCTTACTGAGTTACAATACCACTTAAAATTAATTCAAATTAGCACAATTTTGCTGAGCACATCAGTGGCTTTGGGATTAATTCCATAATTGATCATATATCTGAGCTGATGATTTGTAAAATCATAAATGGAAAATGGGAAGAATGGTTGAAAATGATGAGAATAAATATGGCAAAGCCTGATGGGATATGTTGATTTACATTTTCAGCACATCATCAAGCACACTGTTCCCACTTTTGATCAAATTTAAACGGCACATATGATTGTTTTTGCAGCTTTATATGCTGAGATACTGTTGGAATAGGCCTAAAATATATAATGTTTTCATACACAAAGAAACAAGAGTTTTAGGATGAGATAATTTCTGCCCATTGTGCAGACATGCAGCAAGTAAAATACCAAGGAAGAAAAATGTAGATTTTAAGGGTATTAGACTTGTTAAAGATTTCATACCTTCATTCATGTGTGTGTTTCAGTAAAATTCAACTGCCACAGGACCCCATAAAGTCAAACCTCTTTCCTTTTTTTTGTGAAAAGCAAGTCTCCATGATATTCTCCATGTAAAACACAGCTCAAAGGCTTATTTACAGAATCTCTGGGGGGACACCCCAAAGTGTTTGAAAGCCTCCTGAAGTGAACGGATGGATTTATGCTATTGCTTGAGTGTGATCTGAAATGCACACTTGCTTTGTGGTCAGGCTGTTTGGATTAGAGCTTTTAGATCATTCTGGGCTGTGCCAGAGGAGAAAGGCTGTGAACTGCATGATCTCTATCAGAGCCCTTCCTCCTCAAACAATTTCTGCTGGTGCTGGGGTGAAAGTAACCATCAGGCACCACCACGTGCTATAACAGTGCCACTGCCAACCAGGCACTGAGGTTAAAAAGATGCCTTTATTTTTAAGGGCATTTTTGGTCAGTTTAAAAGAAACATACATCTATATCAGTATATTAACTGCAAATAGACTTTCACACGGTTTTAAAGAGTTTTCCGAGATATCTAACCTGGCTGAGCACAACAGCAGGGGTCTGGCAGACAATTACACTTGTGGCTGTAGGATTTGTTCATTGTTATCAGAATTATTGCTACATTTAGGACTCTTCTATTTGGATGGACTGCAATTTTCACTCTACATTTCAGTGAGGAAAAAACCCAGCTCTGATTATTTCACTTTCTTCTTTCTTTCCTACAGTTTTCCAGGTTTCCTATTGTTGCTCTTGCTTCTCAAGGCTCTCAAGTTCTCTTGCTTGCTAATTATCTAATTTCTCCTTTGTCACTTTGCTATAAATATGTATTTCATCTCCTTTCCATCCTTTTTATTCTGATTTTCCTTCTGCTATTCTTTAGAAACTCCTTCCTGCACCGAGTATTGGACTACAGCTCTTTCCACTACCTTTTCAAAATTCTCTTCTGTTACTCCAACCTCACTGAGCTACTCAGGAAACTGATTTGTTGATTGCATTCTTATTCATCCCTTAAACAGGGAACTTATATTCAGGCAACATGAAATCTTGTATGGCTTCTGTACACTATCCTTTATTGCTGGATAAATATTTTGGCCCTGAAAAATGCTGCCAGTGCAGGGTGACCAGGCATTAAACTCAAAAAAATGCTGTTAATTTTCTGGTAAGTGAACATTTTATAAGAGGATATATATTCATGACAATTCTTCACAGCTGTGATAATCATAAAAAATAGTGTGTGGGAGTTTTTCCTTCTTATTGCTTGGGATAAAATAAGGATAGCTTACTTTTGGGGAAAAAAATATACCAAGGCCAAAGTTACTGAGTATATTGGACAAATGTTTATTTGAAATATATTTAAGCCTATTCAAATGATTTCACTAAAATTTATGTTAGGCTTTTAGCTAGGGGACTACAATGAAAAAAATGGGGTAATTTTTTCTAAGTTTGCCTACAGTGGGATTTCAATGATTGTCCTCTGAGAATCAAATCAGCCACCTCTTCATTGCATCTTCTCTTATCAACATCTTCTAGGTTGCTAAACTTAATTTGCTTAAAGCTTTAGCAGGTCAGAAGTAGCACTTTTAAACTTTGAAGAAACTTTTCAGTTGTTATTAACTTGCAGTACTTTTTCAAAAGTAACATTTTCTTGTGGATCAAAAAGCAGCAAAATAGTGGAGTTTATGACAAAGAACAGTGCAGAAGATTCCACTGCAAAAATAAATAGTGAGCTGATTGAATTAATAATGAAGTATAAAATATGTTTTTAATGCATGCTCAAGAAAAATGTGCTAAGTTCTAAAACAAATATGTTCTGTGGTCTTGAGGAATTTTGCTAAACTTCTGTACTTCTGTGTGTGTCCTATTCCTTTTCCCAGCAGAGTTTATGTCAACATTTATGTTGATGTCAGCAGGAAGGAATCAAAACAAATTGGTAAAGCTGATGATTTGTGTCTCCCTTAATTGGCAGCTTTTAAAATCTATGGTCTTGTAATATTATTAACTTCTTGGTTTTCCCCTCAAAATTACATTTCATACATAATTTAATGAATACAAGTAACATAAAAACAGGGTTTATATTTCAGTGATCAGGCTTTTCTGTCATTTTCATTTTAAAGCCTTTAAAGCTTGTTTTATTTCACTACTGTGGGGTTTACATTTTAGAAGGATTCAGTCTCACCCCTATTTTTCCATGGAAAGTTTCTCTCAAATTCCTACTGCAATGAAGCCTATTCAGGGAAATGCTCATTCTGAGGAGTTATTTTTGCCATTTTGCCAGTGCTATTGTAGAGCTAGAGTAGACAGCAAACACCATAAATATACCAAAGGTAAAATTGGAAAACTCTGCTGCTGCTTGAAGAACAAGAAGTGTGTGATCTTTCTGTTACTATGTGGATATATCTTTCCAAGTTCTAATAAACACATTTAAATCTCTAAAATATTCTTGTTTCCAGTGATGTAACTTTAATTTTCCCCCATATATATTTTTTCTTTGTACTTCAGGTTTTGCTCACTTTCTCCTCTACCTATCTGTAGACTTCATGTGACTGGCTCAGCTCTGAAACAGAACAAAACTTTTAAAAAGCATAAAATAAAAATGGCCTGAGCTAAAACATGTTTGTGTTTGACCAGTCTGGAAATGGCCCAGGGTTCAGAGGGGCTATTTGGAATTGGCACCAGGCACATGAGCCTGGTTATCACATGGACACTGCTGGCCGTGATTAGTGACTCGTGTGTCTCTGCAACTCCACAAACACACAGAGTGTCTTATGTACTCCATTGATTTTGTTCCTAGAAAAATAAACTCAGACCTTTGATTTCATTTGTTGGTTTGGTTTTTTTTTCCCCCCCTGCTCTTTTTTTTAGTCTTGTACAATCTCTAAAAAGTCCCTGCAGATGGGAGGTGCACGCTCCTGCTGCTTTACAGCAAGGCTTCCCACTGGCATAGGCAGCAGTAATTAGCCAGAGAAACAATGATCACATTATAACACAGACATTTCTGCAAGGAGGGTGGTGGGTGTTTGTTTTTTTTTTGTAAAAAAGGTCAGTTAGAGCTGTTTGTCACGTACACTGCTTTATCAGTCACTCTATTCAGTCTCTGCAATCCACTTTAATTTTAAACAGTTATTTAGATCACTTTACCAACCACTGTGTGGTTGATAAATAGTATCATTTTATGCATTATTATAATATGGATAATGCTCCCTAACCCTTTCAAATAAATTTGAAATAGAAAGAATACATGACATTAATAACCCAGTTCAGTCTCATGTTTTCCACGGGTTGAGCTCACAGTTCAAATGACGAGCAAATTAACCTATGCAAGCCATAAAATTCCTTCAGACTTAAAATTCTTTCAAACTTCACAATGCCCATCAATATTCTTTCAGTTCAGACATTCATGACCTGTATTTTAATGGACCTCAAAGTCTGTTTAATGTTAGGCTGCTTTTCTTCTTTCCTCTCTTTTGTCCTTTCCTCTCCTCTCCTCTCTTCTCTCTGCTTTGTATTCCCTGACCAAATGCATCTTAATTTTTCCTGACCTCATATGAGGTTGATTAGTGCATAGGAAACCTTAGCAAAAATGTAAATTTTTAAATTTCTGCTTTCCTTAAATTTGTTGAAGTATTCCTAAAGCTACAAATAACTTATATTTACTTCCTTTGCCACAAAATTTGAACAAACCAGATTAAATTGATTATTATTCTGACAAACCACTGACTTTTTTTAAACTCTTTCTGAGTATATATATATATATATATATATATATTAGAGCTGTTTCAAGTTTTGGCAGTTTCGTTTTGCTGAGGTTTGTGCCAATATTTCTTTCGGTTTTAGTCCAGATGGGTTTACACCCCTAAATTTAACTTTGACTTTCAGAATTGAGAAAACTCAGACTCTCAACTGAAATTTAAGGAAAATGACCTGCACTTGAGAGACATATGAAACCACTTAAATCCAAAGCTTGAGCTGCCTCATATTTGTTTGAAATGTAGGCCAAAGGTATGTATTAAAGCCACAAAGATTACCTGTCTTTTGTCAGATTGACCCAAGTTTCAACTAAAATCCAGATCTATTTTCTTTGCAAGTATTGAAAATGGTGCCTGTGGTAACATCAGAGCCTACACCCATTTTTTAGCACCAAGATGGAGCAATTCAAATCCCTCGTCTGTTACATAGCCAAAGTAACAATATTGGGGTGAGGTTGTTTTCAGCTTCCTGTTGGAAATTAAGAAACAAAAACCCAGCCCAAATCACAAATTTTAACTCAAACAATAGTCTTAAGTCATGCTGAATGAAAAATCATGGGAGGTTTTTTTTCCCTAGTTTGTTGTTTTAATTCTGAATGGTCAGTTGACTCCTTTGGAATGAAGTGTGAATTAAGAAAATATATATTGAATTTACAACCTCATTATCAGAATGAATCTTGTTATCAAGCACTTTCCTTATGGAATTTCTTGTCTTTCCCAAGTTTGGCTATAAACAGACTTATACACACACTTTTCCCTCTGTACCTGAGAGAGTAGAAGGACTGATCAGTAAATCTGGCATACAACACTCTGAGTTTCATTCTGTGATAAGCATTCCCTCCCAGAGGAGTCCTTTGTTATCCTGAGTAAGTGAGGGACAAACCCTTGGGTTAATACCTTTTCTCCAGCAGTGAATTCACTGGTAGCATGTGTTCAGCTTAAGAATGATGGGTTTGTCTTGAGATGCCCTGGCTCAAAATGTCTCCAGGTAGGGATTTAATAACTACCCCACGTTTATCTTGCAGAAACCCCCAGGAGTGAATTGTCCAGCACTTTGGATGATTGCCCCATGAGATGTGTGAACTTGCCTACTTGCCTCAAAGCATGTGTTTTGACCCAGAAAACTATAAGACTTAAATGAATAAATTATAGTTAAGAAGTGCTCTTTTCCTTTCAATGAATAATTCTCACATCTCTCTCTCTCACTGCTTGAGAGCATGGCAGATCAAGTCTGTGTTTCCTTAAATCCACTCCCAATTCCTAACATTATTTTCTTGGTCTGTGCTTCCATTCTTAGCCACCAGCTCAGAAAACTCAAGTTTCCCAGATGTACAAATTGAGCATACAGAAAAAATCGGGAATACATGCTCCTTTAGAGGAGCAGAGCTCCATGGACACCCATAAATCCTGGTGCACACCCATGCACACAGGGAGAAAGTTGAAGCGTTGGGAGAAACAAGAAACATCTCAGTGCTGTGCTCACTGATCCCATCACACCCATGAGAAAGGAGAAAGCGGCTTTCCTCATCTCTAATTATCTCATACCTCCTCCTCCCTCTACACATGCTGCAGCCACAGATCCTCCAGGATCCAGGAATAGCTTGGAAATCTATATTCTGTCAATCAAGTGAAATCAAGGCTGGATGCCCAAAAAGGTAGGATTCTCTGGCTAATACTCAGAGGGTCAGTGCATAAATCGAGTCTGACACTGTGCAGGACTGACAGGCACAGTACACTTAAATTCCCTTCTGCAGCTGCAGTTGCTTTTGCATGGCTGTTTTGTCATGTGTCTGATCGTCCTGTTAACTGAATTTTCCTAAGAGGAAAAAGGGGCATGGAGGGCTGGGGGATGAGTGGAATTAGTATTTTATTTTAATTCAGTGTGGTTTAACAGCTGCTCTAAGACTCACTACCATGAACATTGGAGGAGTTTGGTATATTTTTTCTCATGCTGGAGAATTGAAGGGACAAACAGATCACAAGTTTTCACAGGTATCCAGAGACACCTGCATTGTTTGTAGTAAAGTTCTGATGATGAATGAGATATGCCAGTCAATGTTAAAATAGAGAACTCCACAGAGTTAACTAAAAATACCTTTAAAATCTAAATTGCCAAGGAAGAAGTAAGGGTTGTATTCTTTTTATTTACTTATCTGTTCATATTGATTTATATGTTATTTATAAGAATTCAGGAAAATAAGTTATTCAGCTAAGAACTGTGATTTATTAATTGCTACCTTTAGAGTAAAAGGAGAAAAAACCAAATGAATGCCCTCCTTTATCTCAGTAGAGAGGTATGAGGTGCTCCTGCCCATGGCAAGGGGCTTGGAACTGCATGATCTTTAAGGTCCCTTCTAACCCAAACCATTCTGTGATTCTGTGAAAGTGGTATTCCTCACTCATTCCTCCTTTAAGCAACACCCATGTAGCTGCACCATCATGAATGTTCTCTTCAGAGCAGTGAAAATATAAGAAGTATGACTATTCCTCTGCCTGGTAAGAATGGATCTTTATCACCAGCAAATGGATCTTGCTTATTACCAGAGCAGCAACTTGTAGCTCCATTCTGGTGGACTTCAGGCTGTTCCAGTGAGTCTGAGGGAGCAGCTACCCCACATGAGCTATTCCTGCTAAAGCTGTGGAATGTTTTATCATGCTGCCTGGCCCCAAAGAACACGTTGGGAAATACAGTGTCTAGCAAATGCTTTCAAGATCTAGGGTGAGATAAAGGCTCCACTAAAGCAATGGCAAATTTCCCAGTGTGTCTGTGGGGCCAGGACTCCACACCTTCAGTTTTCCACAGAACACTCAGACCTGCCCATGTGAGATGTGAGCAGTGCTTAAACTGAAATAGGATCTGCCTGTGGCAGCTTTAATGCACATAATGCTGTAGTTTCTTGTTGCTTAATTCTGGCTATTATACAAACATTGTGGATAGACAATCTGCAGCCACTAAATTCTGTATTCCTCTTTGGTTTGGTACACACTGGGGCTCAGTTAAGTGCATGAAATTGGTTGCGCAGGGACAGATAGATCCCGTGTGCTACCTGCATGTGCTGTATCCTAATTAGGGATGTAATCAGCACAATGCATGCAGACACCTTCCTGGTAATTCCTTTCACTGTCGAAAAAGTTGACTTTGTGTCATCTAAAAGCCACAGAGAGACAGATCTTGATCTCATGAGAGACAGAACAGGTTTTAGGCCACTTTAAAGATGAATTGGCTTCAAGCCTTGAACAACTACAGTAATTCCCTGAAGCTCTTCACTGTTTTTTTTTGTTTTCTTCGAAAGCTTGAACACAGATTCAGTCCAAGAGTACATTCTCAGCTTTAACTTCACATCAGCTACATTTATATGGACAAGCTGTATACTTCTCAAACTCCTTTGATTTTCAAGTGGCTTTCATGTACATCTACATCATCGTGTATAAAGTCCAGGGGATTTTCTAGTGCTGACAGCAATTTTGTGTCTAGTTGACATGCACAGGAGTCCTTTACATATTCCTCTAGAAGTTAGTTTGTTTGTTTGTTTTGAGTTGATATAAAGTAAACTTTGAATATTTTTTTCTCCTTTTTATTTATCATTTTAAGGTTAGTTCCTAGAGCAGAGTTCAGTATAAGAAACAGTCAGGATTTCTGCCAGCAACCTATATATTCTATAAAGACTGGAAGATTTTTTTTTTTCTTTTTTACTTTTTTTTTGCCAGTCTAGGAAGAACAAAGAACAAGTTATTATTTATTGAAGACCTTACACATTTGGACAGGGAAGAGAATGGTTTAGTAGCTGGTGACTTACATAGACTGAGGGCACAGCCTCTGCACTCATGTTCTGAGTGATCTTTTTCACAGAGTGTAACATTTTTTCAACACACTTTTTGAAGTTTGAAAGTAAGATGGTTTGCTGCCACAGTGCCTAAAAGGAATAACAGAGCTACACAATAAACTAATACATTGTCTTTCAAAAGTATTCCAGTACCAGAAGGACCTTCAGGAAAAACACTGTTATCAATATTATTTGATAGGATTATCCAAACATGTCTATTCTACCTGCAGTAACATAGTCTCACAACCTCTCTTGACGTATATACGACAAAGAGAAAGAGGTTCAGAAGCAAAACAGCTTATGGCAGCTCAGAGGTGAGTACTTAGCTGTTTTAATCTACTCACATGAGGCCAAATTTACCATGATTATGGTGCTGAAGAACAAGTCTTTGTGATCAAAATTAGCTTAATTGTCCAGCTTTTCTTTATCTGTTGGCTTTCTGTGGGTAGCAAGTTGTCAAAGAGTAAGACAAATCAGACTTGGGTTCAATTCCTTGTTCTGCTAACGAGCCCTACCCCTAGGATATGTCTTCTTTGCACAACTCATTGATGTGTAAAGGTCATTTTCCTGTCCTCAAGAGACATCACATATGTCTTATGGCAGAGTCTCTCGTGTCCTGAGGCAGCATGCCCACTTGTTCCCTGTGAAGTCTGACTTCTAACTGGTGTGGCGTTAATTTCTTTCGTTTTCATAATGCAGAATGCTAGTGGACTGTGAAACCATGCTCATCACCACGCTCAGTTAACATTTTCTTCCCACAACTGCATGTTCCAGGAGTTCCACAGGTGGCCTGCTCAGCGGCAAATAAAAATCCAAATGCTGCAAGCACACATTTATTCCCACCCAGTAATTTCAGTACCTGTAGGCTTAGTTGAGAGCCAGTTCCTAATGGCTCCAAGGCTTGTCTAAGATTTTTGGAACTTCAATCGTGACAGTTTGAAAAAATGTTCAGTGTATTGTCAAATGCATCCGTCATTCACCACCCCAATCCTGCAGCTCATCCACTGAGCAGAAAGAGTACCCTGTAAGATTAGCTGCATTATTTTCTCCCCAAAGATTAGAGAATTCACTGAGTGGAAAAAAGTTTGGGAAGGGCTATTTTATATAATAGCCCTGTAGTCAAATTCTTATTGATGCTGAAGACACTTTTCCTCTATGCAGTCCAAGAGGAAGAAAATAATTTTACAGCTGTATGAGACAAGAAATATGATTTAAAAGACTTTTCTGAGTATTACGAGAACTTCTGGAGAAGTTAAAAAAAGACTTAGAGAAATGTGTCTTAAGGGTCCTTCACATAAATATTTTCCCTTGAATTTCAGTCCCAAGATTAATTGTCTCCATTCTCCAGCCTTACTTCCCCTGCATCAGAGAACAGTCCAGAAGCAAGCTCAGCATTTTTTTTTTTTTTGCCTTCTTAGTGGAGCATTAATGTGTAATTTTTGTGATTTAATAACATGCTTAAAGAAGTTTTCTTGGCTAAAATCTGATACACAGTGCTGGCGACCTCCAATGCCCTTCCTTTCCCTGAACCAAAGGCTTTAATTGTTCATCCTCTAATACGTACAGAGAGGCCACTCGAACGGATGGGATCCAATGTAAATAAATGACATTTGCTGATGAGGTCAACTTTCAGTTTAAGATTTATTTTACCCAGATGCCTGAAATGAGTGGCCAGACTACATTCAAGGTTCAGGGAAAATTCAGTAGGAATTTATCAGTGAATTGAAGGGGTAACATGCTAAAAGGAAGCTACTCTGTCTTCAGCATCTTCAGTCCTTATGATGCCATCCTTTGTGCTGAGAATGTCAGATCTGAGAAAATGGAGAGCTGGTAACCAAAAACAAAAAGAGATTCTGATAAAAAGGATCCAAGGTGTATGTATATATTTGACTTCTGCAGGATGGCTACCATGTCGCTTCTCTGCTCCTACTAATGTCAGAGGGATGTAGGCTGACATTCCCATGGGAATGGACTCAGGTTCCGACTCAATCTACCCTTAAGTAAACTCATGAACATGAAGATCATGTTCATTATAAGTGCCTTGAAATCCTCCTCCTTCCCACCCTTACACAGCATTCAACTAAATAGCATTCAGATGTGCTGAAGACCTGAACCTAAATGGCAAACCAAGGGACCATCCAGTTGTGTGAGAGTTAAATGCATGTTAAACTGTACTTGTATAGTGACTGGGGTTTTGGTCTTCATTCTTGCATTCTTTTCCCTTGTATTTCTGGTAAACATAAAAAAAATCTTTTTCATAAATGATATCAGTAATCCTATTATAATCTAATTTACTTCATGCTACTTATGACATGTTTATTCTCTGTAATTCACTTGGCTTTAGTACTCAGGAAAGTACTTTAGTAAAGTTCACTTTGTTTCATTTTTGGTTCTTGCTGTAGATCTTTCATTGCAAAACTTCACTGAAATGTTTATAGAAAATAAAAAAAAAATCCCACAACTTTACATTTAAATGTTAAATATATCATTATATGTGGAATACCAGACATATTTATAGGCAATAGCCCTTAAAAAATCCATCTTTTCTTGTGGTCCAACATTAGGACTTGAGGGTATCCATTGCAGGTGTCTGGGATGCTCTTGGATCTTCACAAAAGGCATATTTAAAGCTGAACATCCTCAGGACACTGAGCTCACACAGAACTGTCCTTCCCCATCAGCATCCTGGCTGACCCCTCTGACCTCTCCCAAGGCAAATGGAACACTTTTGTTGCCATGTCCACATTCCAGTGTGCTGGAGGAGGAACTGCCAACACTTAGATATCCATCACATATTCAGCCAATGCCATGTTTGATATTCATCAAGCAGAACATCTTGACAAATGGATGGGTGAGGGAAACACATTCTAATTACTAGAGAGGCACTCTAGAGAGTCAAAACATTCCCACAAGAAGACGTAATGAGTCACAAGAATTACTGAGAACTCTTGAGGTTTTTTTTCTCTAATACTGATACTTCATTCTTAAAGAATTACTGTCTCTATAAGGACATATTTACAAGGTGTCTGGTTCTACAGATCTGCTTGCACAAAACTTTCATTTCTGCCACTTCACTCAGAAGACATTGTAAAATTTACTAAGAATAACACAGAAGCTGCTGAACTCTATCCTACTTTAACTAACTTTCTTCTAGTATGATATTATTTCAACTGAGCTCAGCTATACAATGTACACTATCAGGGCTCCTATTCACATCAGAAGTCCCTGAACCTGTTAATTGAGAATTGGTGTGGTTTTTTTTGTTGGTTTGATTTTGTTTTGCTGTTTTTGTTTGTTTGTTAGTTTTTGGTTTTGTTTTTTTCTTGGGAGGGTTTTTTGCCATGTGATGTTGAACACTAATAACTAGGGTCTTGATATTTTGGAATAGGTATTTCAGGGCCTGTGCCCTAAATTATCACCCCTAACATTCTTAATTCTGCATGTCCAGCTTCTGAGAGCAAATTGAGAATTATGAGTCCTGTGAGAATAAATATGCTGAAAAAATGATTAGTGCCATGATATAATATCTGAGGAAATAAATAGTTCTGTCAACTGTGTTCAAATAGCATTAGGGATGGGAGGGACACAGGAGTCCACATAATGATATACTGAGCAACTTGCCATTCTGTCAGAGTTCCTGTGATTCATTGAGGTCTGAGGGAAAACAAAAATATCCCAGGAATCAACAGGTTTGACTACCAAAGCACACAAGGGAGCTGAAATGAAGTTATATGGAGAATCTCCTTTCTGGCATTTCCCATATTCCAAGTGCTTAAGTTAGGTTGCTATTGTTCTTCCAAATTTGTTTAAAAGAGGAGAATATCCACACATCCTGTGTATAAAATATTACTGCCCACAGAGGACTGGTTTAGCCAGCCTTTCTCATGAGAACCACTCCTGTTATGGCCGTGTGGAGATCTGGATGAGAAACCCCAAGGCTCTTAAATTCATTTCAGGTTCACTACTGATTTCCACAGTGGATCAGAATTTTGCCTTTAATACTGCTCAGGGTCAAAAGACAACTGAAGGAAATGGGAGCAAACGGTAGTAAAACATCAGCAGTAAACCTGTCCCACAAATTTCTCGTGGTTTTACAAGGATGTAGTTAATACATTAAGTTGTTGTTACTTAATTAGGTGACTTTTATTGTGCCATCAAATGGAAAACTGATACCAAATGGCATGTGCATATGAATGAATGAGAGAATGGAAGCAGCGTTATCAGAGCGGAAAATAGTCTTCATCTCAAGCGTGGGAGCGGAGACTTTCTGAAGGACAGTATATTTATATGGATGAAATAATTAGTGAATGCTAATTATCAGGAAGTTACTGGGTTTTTTGTCTTTACAGGAATAAATAAAACTGATCAAAAACTCATATTTGCAATGTTAAATTATACCCACATCAGTACTTTGGTTTACATCTCCTCTCTTTCTCCAAGAGTCACACCAAGAGCATCATGACACCCTTTGAGGGTTCTGCATCCCTTACTCATTTTCATAGAGCATGAATATGAATCAGAATAACTCAGTCAGGGTACAAGGTTTTTTCACGTTGTCCCTGTTCTTTTTCCCACTGGGGTCACCAAGACTGTACTGGAAAAAGAATTGGACACAGCAGTAAAGAAAAGGATTTACAAGTTTAGTGAAGGTGACAGAATTGGGAGGTAAGCACTGAGCAAATCTTTAATGCTACTTCTAGCACTCTCTGTGTCATCACTAGAAGTTCTTACCTTCATTGAAAAATGCATCTTTAAAAAACCAAGCATGCTCAAATACAGAATCATTGAATTGCTAAGGTTGGAAAAGACCTCTATGATCATTGACTGCAATCATTCACCCATCACCAGTGTGCTCACCACTAACCCTGTCTCGAAGTGCCACATCCACAGCACCTTTGAACACTTCCAGGGATGGTAATTTCAGAATTTCCCTGGGCAGCCCACTGCTGACTTAGTCTGTAGCATTAGACCCACTGATAAGAGCAGCAGCAACAACAGATGCAAGGAGAACTTCAGGAAGGTCGGGGTACCAACAAAAATAAACCAAACTGAGCAGTCCTGGATAGCCACTTCACTGCCTCCCTCTCTGCTCACAGGAGCCTGGTCTCAGCAAACCAGAGTCACATTCCCAGGCATGGCAACTCCAACCTCAGGGAGACTCAGGCTGATGTGGCACCTGAACCATGTGCTGGTCTAACTTTTAGGTGTTTAAATCCTAACCAGCAGCTCAGCTGAACCCTGTCCTCCTCCCACAGTAGCTGTGCCTCTGTCTGAGCTGTCCATTTCAGCTCGTGAAACCTGAGCCTGGCTGCGAGCTGCCATCCATCACTGCATGGCCAGAGAGCCTCTTTGCACTGCTGATCTGTCACGGGAGAGGGTTCAGCTTTGTGCCTCAGCAGTTTAACTCCACTCATAGGTGGCTACAACAAATCATGGAAGGGGATTTCAATGTCATAACAACTCTGGCAGTAGCAGGTCTTTTCTGCTGGCGGCACCAGGGTTTCCAAGCCTGGTGATGGCTTTGGGGAGCCTCACTTTAAGTTGAATTTTTATTTTTTTTTTTCAATATTGCTTGATTAACATTGCTATTCACAAATGACCAAGAAATACTGTGGGGGCACTGATATAGTGATTTAGTTGAACAGACTACTTTTATGAGACCTGTGTTATTTTCTTTTGAAGCTGTGCGTTTTCCACAGAAGGGAAAAATCTCAGTGGTTACCTATTGTCAAGTTTCTACTGTAACAGCAGAAAAGAGGAAAAAAATTTCCAACTGCTTTTTCAGCAAAAAATCAGTGGAAAACATCAAAGGAAAATTTCCATATGGAGGTTACTTGTAAGTTGAATCACAAGTCGTCATTCTGCATTGTGGGTTATAAGAATCAGATATAAACTACTTATTCTACAGTGATCTCTCTAGGAGACATTTACAAGGAGGAATAAATCCAAACTCAAATGAAAAAAATGTACTTACAGCAATTTATCAATCTTTAATAGCTGTCCTGCTATTTAATATCATGTTTGAGGAGACTCACCATGGCTTTGTGGATAAACATTTGTTAAACACAGTTTGCTTCTTCTTTCAAACAATCTGGTTTCAAATGCAGCCAGAGTGTTTAATTTCCCAAGAAGCATTTCCATTTGTTTGTACAATGATTCACTCCTCTATCCTATTTCTGTATATTTTTAAAATAAAACACCTCTTTCTCTTTTGTTTTTCTAGTTATGGGAATGACATTATGTGGAAGGGAACAGTGTTAGGAATTTCTGTCTAGCTGTGGTACTGTACATGCTTCACCCTTTCATTTCTTAATTTCTAATGACACCAAGCATTATGTCATACACATAAGTAATATGGTCAGAACAGCCAAGTGAAAGTTTGTGTGAGAAATTTTTTCATTAATTACTGCTATTTAAGGGCTCTTGTTTTAAATAAGAAGTTATACTGATACAAAGAAAATAAATACCAGTAGCATGTTACAACCGTGTTGTTCAGAGAAGTACAAAAGAACTCAGGTGGGGAAAATAGGTAATTGTTAGTAGATAAATTAAAATATTTTTTAATGAAGCTTGGTTGGATGAGGCTGATGACATACAGAAATATATTATCAATTTTATTATAAAACTTCTTAAACACAATTTGTAATTAGAAGACTGAAAAAAGCCTTTACTCCTCAGCTAAAGTATAAATTCTGTGTTGAACATACACATTAGTAGGAAGAGGTGAACTGTTGCATACATGGAGAACGCTTTTGCTGAAAAAGGGACGAAACTGTCCCTTTTTTTCGGCTGTTCCTGAAAAAGGGACTAAGTCGTGTGGTGCATGTTTATTCCTGAATTTCCTTGAGCACAGCTGAAACTCCTTCTCAGAGCAAAATGATCTGTAATTCCTGTTGGACACGAGATGTCTGTTAGGGGCTACCTAAAGGGCAAGTGCATTAGTTTGTAAATGTCACCCCACTGCAGACTTGGAGAAAGAGAATTAAGCTCTGAGAACAAAGCTTTCCTAATGCCACATGACACAAAGCTCAGCAAAGAATATCTTGGCAGGTAGGGGGTGGAGGAGGGAAAAATCCCATAGCCTGTCTGTCTCAGCAGGAGCACACAAGTAATGTGGCATGAAGCTTACAGGGAGAAGTACTGAGAGTCTGAAAAATGTGTGCTACACAAACTGCATACTGCCTAACACACACTCTGTTAATTCCTTAGCTCCTTTAGCACAGCATCTTGCATAAGAGGCACCCTGAGGAAGATTTCCTAGTTTGCAACAGTATCTGCCACGCAGAGGTGCGAGACTGGGTGAAGATGATTCAATCCATCAGCAATTTCTGCTGTCTCTCAGTAAATTCAAGAGATAATTCTGCATTCATCTAATGTGAATCTGGCCCAAATTAAGGATTGCAGGAGTGGAATTTTGTGGGTGAGAGGAGTGAGAAGGAACTTTGATTAGCAAATACATCCCTCAGAGTTGTGTTTAGGGAAAAAAAAATGCATTCACTTGGAAAAAAGATATGCATTAACTTCTCCTTCATATCACTTAAAATTCATTTTTTGTGCGCATTTCAAGTAATGTTAATGTAGACTTTGCATCAGTGGTTGCTTTACAGAGTCTTTTCCTTCTGTCATCTCAGACTGCAAAAAGCTGTAGCCATATAGCCAAAGATTATATATATACCCTGTGTTACGTACTCCAACTGTTCAGACATTCTATACTTTGAAGCTTAGTTATATTCCAATAATCAGTTTTAAAATTGTATAAGAGAAGTCACCCAGCACTTTCACTGGTGTCACTGAACCTTTTGAATTTTAACTACTCTAAGTACTAACATAAAGAAACTTTAAAAGTTTTGACTTTTGGATTGGTTCAAACAGTAAAGGATTTCTTACAATTTGTCTACATCTGTCAGCATTTTTCTATCACTGCTAAAACATACACCTTTATGTTTTGGTGATACAATGCCATTGGTATGGTTACAGCATCTTTAAAAAAATTTAAATATCTATCAGTACTTTAAGCTGTGTGTCTGTGTAAGACTTTTAAAGCAAAAAAACTCCCAGGCATGAATGCTGTATTTCCTCCTCTCTATTCCTGGCTGCACTCCATAAACTTGACCTGGAGCTTTAATGTCTTTGCTGCAAACAGAGAATGGCCCTCAAATTGGCTAGTGTAAATGTGGAGAGAAAATTTGGCAAAGTGAGGGAAATGCCATGCAGTTTATCATAAGCTTCAGTATCTAGGAGCTGGAAGAACCACAACACTTCAGACATTTTCACACTTATGGAGAGAAACCGCTGGAAATGTGATAATGAACAGATAATCAGCTGCAGCTTCTTGAAACCTCCCCGTTTCTCGAATATTCCCCCATTTCTCCTCCTTGTAGCACAAGTCTAACTTCACAGTCCATAAAAATATTTCTGTTTGTTTGAGCAGCCTCCATTAGCCTGCACAGTAGGGGATGATAGAAAGCCAGGGTTATTATAAAGGTGTTTTTGGGTCTCAGAGGGGCAGTTCACAGCTGCTCAAGCTTCCTCTGCTCCTGCTGTCACACTGCAGTGACTGGTGGCCAAGAGCAGCTCCACGGGTGGGGTCCACCTCCTGCTAGACACTCTAACTTTGATTTATCCCCCATGTGCAGAGCCCCAGGGCAGACACCAGGCAATAATCAGTCTCTTCCAAAAGCAGCACCGAAAAGCCAGCCAGCAGGATGCCAAGGGGCACTGCATGGCCACAGGTTGGCTGCCTCTCTTTTTGCACCAAAGAGGAGGCTGATATATAGCAGGCTTTTTCCAGTTTTAGTTTCCAGTAGGTATACTGTTAGGAAACTGAGAACTCCTTCTATAACAAGAAAACACTGTTTTTCAAGCATCAGTTTAATTCCATATGAGGATTGAGAGACCTCCAAATTTTCCTTCTGAAAATGTGAGGATAAAGGCACTTCAATCCTGTCTTGCTCTCTAACCCTCTGTTTCTTCTACTAGTCTGGGATATCTATTATAATTGATTACAGAAAGCTATTGTGTGATGAATGATACAGATAGCATCATTTTTTCACATTCATGAAAGAAATTCTTGTTACACTGCTGTAGTTCAATGGCTCTCTGTGCTGCTGCTGCTGCTATTTTACAGGCAGTGGCTTAGGAATAGAATATAGTAGGAGAGAAGACTAAA
The DNA here is from genome assembly GCF_017590135.1 of Pyrgilauda ruficollis. NCBI lineage: Eukaryota > Metazoa > Chordata > Aves > Passeriformes > Passeridae > Pyrgilauda > Pyrgilauda ruficollis. The sequence goes on from NW_024527488.1 coordinate 2,203,449, forward strand.
CTTAGCATGGTTCTCCTGCAGATATACACTGGCAACTTGTCTATCATACTTTACTTCCGTGGAATTATGGCCACTATGGGATATGACAGTCTGCACCACAAAATCTGCCTGAAAACTTTGCATGCCCCACAGCTGTAGTGTTCACTCACACCATATTTTCTCACTGAAGCCTGGGTTTGGTGCATCTATAAAAGAATATTGTACAGAATAAATAAAGGAATATGTTGTACAGGTTTAGTATTTTCTAGTTTTCTTTGGGCAGCTTGCACAGCATGACTCGCCCAAATACAGGAGCCACAGATAAGTGATTTAACTGTGGGATTTCAGCAAGGAGGCACATTTTGAATGGAAATTAAACTGGGGGAAAACTGTTAATTTTTAAACTCTTTGGGGTGAACTATTGTCCATTTTTGTGTGTTCATGTGTGCATGCACACACCAATTTAATTTGCTGTGCTTGGATTTGGGGACAATTCCAGTTATCTGGTGTCCAGGTAGTAACTGATGTTGTGCCCCTGTTATCAAAAGTCAAGGTTGCAGCTATCTTAAGCAGACAGGATTCCTGACAAAGCACTTCCCTTATGTGGAGTTCTTGTGGTGGAAGGACTTTTTAAAATGAGCCAGGCACCATGAAATAAGGTCTGTTTAGTGTGAGTCACTTTGGCCTTGATATCTTCTGGTTATGCTTTGCCAAATTAATTTGAAAAACCTAGAAATAGGCAAGAATGTTTTAGAGTAACATTTCTGAACTTCTTCACCACCAATGGCAAGTAAGAGGGAATTCAATAAATGAGTTAGATGAGCTTTTCAAGTGGAGTTTGTTGAATGTACTAAAACACCAGTCAAAGCAAGGAGAAACTCGTGGATCTTCACAATGTTGTACTGCATAACCAGGGAAATAGATACATTCTAATTTAATGCCATGAACTGCACCACTCTGAATAAGCCAAGACGGATTTGCCATGTTAAAGCAACAGAAGTTATCTTATTTAAAATGTAAGTAGAGATTTTAAGATCTCTGTTGAAAGTAATCAAGAAAAATAATTTTCTTCAAACATGAAAAAAAAAAAAAAGGAATCTTACCCTGTTGCTTTGGCATAAAGTATATTTCTAGGTGGTAGTTTGTGGGCTTTTTTTCCCCCATTTCTTTAATAGATTTTATTCAGAAGCAAAGTGATCCATTGATTAGGAGAGGGCCTTTATAACAGCTTTGTTCCCTCATGCTCTTACAGTGTCTGCCTGAATTGAGCTCCCACACCATTATTTGTGCTGTCAGTGGCACAAATTTGTTCCAACTCATCCCATCCCTTCATCACTCTCTGTTGTTGTATTTAAAAAAAAACCCTCTTATTTGTTATTGCAATCTACACATTCTCAGAACCCATAATAAAGAGGAGCACTTGGTAATGTTGTGCTTATTCAGAAAATAGATATGATCTAAAAAAACATGACTCTGGTTGTAAGGGGAAAACAACCCAACAGTGAACAAAAGCAAACTGTTCCTAAAGGAATGCATGACTGAGAGGACCATTTGATGATCTTGGGCTTACTTAGCAAATAGAGTATTACAGGCTGTTTTGAGCTCAACATCCAATAAAAGTAGGGTTATTAGATATTGACAGCAAAACATGGCTGTTTACTTATGTTTCTTGTTTTTCACCTCGTTTTTAAGATGTCCTTAGATATGGAAGGCTGCCCGAAGATAGGAAAATCTTCGAAACAATAAGTACTGAATGCATGAAGTAACCAGCTGAGGTCATCTAAATAACTACAAAGTGACAGCCAAGAAATAATTATTCAAGTCTTGTCAGTTTTACGCAAAACCTTACTCAACTGCAAGGACTGCGCATTTCTGAGAATGGAAGTATTTTCCATTAATTAGGAGTTCTCGAAAAGTGTATCATGAAACGCAAAACACATGTCATTAATCTTCACTTGGGGCTAAAGAACAACTCTGATAATATCTGTGCTCATTAAATTTTTCATTCAGAATACTGTTTATCATACAAATCTCTTGCATCATGAGTTTTCTATCTGCTCAGATGAGCAAGAGAGAAAGCTTCCTTCTCCAAGGAAAAGCTCTCCTTGGAATGAAAAATTACACTTTTTTTCATGCAGCAGAGAGATGAAATATAGAAACAAGGTTCCACATGCTTGAAGGAAGTCTTTAGCATGTCAGGATGCCAGAGGACAGTGTACCTCTTCGAGTAAACAATATGAAAAAGTGCAATTGTCTACAGAGAACAAGATGAGAAGACCAGCTATTTTATCTTGTAGCTCAGTAATAGCTTCTATACTCAAGTAATCCTTTACATTGTGTACTACACTAAAGCTCTAAACAAAGGAATACTGCTCATATGATTAATGAAATGCAATATTTCTTTGCAATAAACCCTCTGCTTTCTCTTGGAAGTCAGTTGCACTGAACAGATGGTGAGTGAGTCCATGATAAGGCTTTCATGACTACTGTATAAGTATTTAATCTCTTAAAACAAACACGTTCCAGTGTAAATCCACAAGGCAATGCATAAATACACATAAACACACAAATATGTGTATGAATAAACGCCTATAAATACATGTAGAAATAAGTATCAAATCAAATATCCATTATCAAGAAGTTTCTGTAGAATGTAACGGAGAAAAAGTCTTTATAGATAAAGAAAAGTTTCATAGATATCCTTGTAAAATGTGCAGATAGTTATAATGGCGAATTTTTTTTTTTTCTGGGATGTTTTTGAATCATTCTTCAGATTCTTACCATAGACATTCAGCAACTTCTTACATTCTATATGAAGGTCACCAGAAGAAGACAAAAGAAGTAATTTGTTGCTTGGTTAATTTTTAAAATATTTTTTACATTTCTTCTTAAATTTTTAAAAATTTTAAAGGAATTATATAGGACTTCCTTACAAATATTTTTGCTTTTTAATTCTCCACTGCTGTGATCTAATGACATTTTTTGAGAGAATAGATAGAACTGGTATTAAAATGAATATTTAAATTTAATCTGTAGCACTATTAAAGTCATAAATTTTAAGTAACACGAGAGGTTGGAACTGTCATGGCTATAGCTGAGCAAATAATTGGATATATTAGTCACAAATTTTTGTTTCAATAGATCTTTGAGTGAGTCATTATGACAGCCCTACTCTGTTCTTCTAAGAGCAATTAATAAAGCAGCTGCTATCCCCTTAAAGAGGAGTGAAGAGAGAAATCAAGAGTCAAAAGCTATGAAAAAGCAACATCTACAATTTTTGAGCATGAAAAAGTAAAGGACTCTCTCTTTTACTGACTGGCCTGTCTATGTTCATGATTGATACGTTAGGCCTGCTCGCAGCCATTGTAGGAGTAGCTATTATTTATAGAGTTTTGATCCAAAGTCATTATTTTATACTTTATTGAAGATGCTTAAGTTCAAAATTGTCTTATAAAACTCTTTTAGGGACTCATAAAATAGCAGTAAAAACATTCCTCTCAGTACAATGTGCTAAACTGCAAAAAGATTTAAAGTGAGAATAATTTTTAAGGTTTTGGTTGGGTGTCTTCGTGAAAAAAAAAATAAACAACAAAGATTTTATGTATAGGGCTATGCTAGAACACTCTATTTTTCCAGGATGTAAGGCACCCAAAAGCTAAACAGCACTGCATATGTACTGTTCCTCACAATTTCAAGGATATCATTCAAGACCTAATAACATAATTTAATATTGTCTAAGACATTCCTAATCTCTTTTTTCCCTAGCTTACTACTTACTAACATTTCACAAAATAAATTATACTCCATTTTTGTTCAGATTTGGGCTGGTTGTTTGACAGTGTAATTCCACTGTTCTCCTTTTTTTCTGTTTTTAAGGGAAAAAAAAGACATTTGCTGCAAAGGATTTTCCTAATTCTCCCTTTTTCACATAAATCCTTTTCTTACTTGTCTGAGAATTACTATCAATACAGGTTTACCGCTGAACAGGGACACTGATGATGATAGCAATAGAAAGAATAACGAGCAAAAGGCTAATGAAAGGAAGAATCACTACTGGGAGTATTTCACAGTCTGAAAATATTGTTTAGATGTTGAACTAATTTCATCTCTGGAATAAATTTTTCTTTTTCACTGTAATTACATCAGGGAGCTTTATCCCTGACGAGATATTTTTATGTCTTGGTTAATAAAGCTTGATGGCTCTCCTTTCAGGTATCTCTAGTAGCTTCTCCTTCCCACAGCCATCAATCATCCAACTTTATCTCTCCTTTTATTTACATTGGCAGGAACACTTGTTTTGGAATTTTGCTGTGTCGCTTTAAATGTGTCGTGCTTCTGAAGGAGCAAGCAGGAACAAAACGTTCCATTTCTGAGTGTTAGATAAAAAGTCATTCCTATAAAGAACATTTTTTTTTTTTTTTTTTTTTTTTTTTTTGTCTTGTCTCTCCCATGCTGCTTGTTGGTTAAGAAGAGTGAATGAGGAGGCAACAAGAGGGCAGAAAAGGGCGTGGTTTAGAGTTTTATGTGTGATTTAAGACCTTCATAGTGCTGGAGCAACCACAGCCTCCAAAGGACAAGGATGATGAAGGGGCTGCAGCATCTTTCCCATGAGAGGCTGAGAGAGCTGGAACTGATCAGCCTGGAGGAGAGAAGGCTCAAGGGATCTGATCAATACCTAATGGAGCAAAGAAGACAGACCCAGAATCTTCCCTCTGGTGCACAGTGACAGGCCAAGAGGCAATGGACAAAAACTGAAACACAGAAGGTTCCTTCTGAACATAAGAAAAATCTGTCCTGCTGCGAGGGTGATCAAACAGTGGCACAGATTTTCCAGTGAGTTGGTAGGGTCTCCATCCTTGGAGATATTTAAAACCTAGGTGGACAAGGTCATCAGCAATCTGCTCTAGCCAGCTCTGCTTGAGCAAGAGACTGCACTAGACAACCTCAGCTACTCTGTGATTCTGACGTTCTGTGGAAGGAAACACTACTCAGGCCACAAACATGTTTTAGAAATGCCCCCATGAGCCTATTGGATTTACTAGTTCTTCTCATGGGATGAGAGCAGGGGTGGAAGCCACTTTTCTCGCCTGATCATGGTTTCTTGGTTGCTTCCTCACAGAGATAAGTAACTGAATCTCCACCCTGGAAGTTCTTATACCTGTGATAAGCTATCAGAGGAGATATTCCATTGATGCTAGCAATGCCACTGATGTTCTTAGAGCCCAAACACACACAAAACATGTCCAGCAGATAAGATCTCTAAACAGCTTTTTCTTTGAGTCTTGTTGGTGGGAAGCTCTCAACCACTGGAATGCAGAAATTACCATCTCATTTTACTGCTTGGCAGCCATCAGATGACGATAGCACCACCTCTCCAGGGAATCCAGCATCGCTGCAAGCTTCTGTAACTCCAGCTCTTTGGAAGCCTGGAGTTTCAGGCCAGCTATAAATCTCCAGTCAAACAATCACCATCAGGTGTGGAAGAAACAGGAGAAGGTTTCAAAGGCTCTCTGGTGCCAGGGCATCCGGCACACTGAAAGGAAAGGAGAATGTAGGAAAGCTCTGGACTTCCTGCCATTATTTAAAATAGGCGTTCAACTGTCAAGCATGAGAGAAGTGAGGTACTGTAACAGCCACCCTCACCTCCCAGGGGAAAGAATACTTCAGTGCTTCATTACATCTCCAGATATGCCATAGCTGAGCCCCCACTAAAATACTTGCCATGCTTAATTTTGTCCTTCAAGCAATCAAAACTGAAAATGATGCAAAATGTTTTTTAAAAAAAAAAATAGAAGGAGAAAAAAGAGTCCATTCATCTATAAAATCATTGATTTTATTTCTTTCTCATTATTAAATAAAGAGTAATATAATTATATAATATAAAGAGTAATATAAATCATGTTACATAATTTTAGGGATTCATTATAAATGAACTTCCATGAGAGCACTGGATGATTTCATGATCACCAGATGCCTGAGCAGTGGCTAGAAGCAGTTACCACATCCTACCTATTGCAGCATTTGAGCACATACATGTGCTTCAAATAAGATGTGGATCTGATATTTCATATACCTGAGATATTCACATCTCAGCTACTGGGCTACGTGATAAAGGAAATAAAATACAACCTAAGGAAATTCTGTATAATGTCAATCTAGGAACAAGGAAGGCTTCTCCAGCCACAGTCATCTGAGTGGTAGTAGCTCCTCTTAAATACTACTCATAGGTGTAGTTTCATTTTGGGTGGCAGGGAAAGCTAGATTGCAGGCTTTTTCAATGTACCATAAAAACTGCGTGTTAACAGAAAAATAGATTTGGGGTGCCAGCCAAGATCAGATAATAAATTATGGGCAAAACTAAATATAGTGCCCAAATGCAATCCATTTTAGTTACTGGCTCACAAAGGAAGACTGGCTGGAGGCATGCAGAATTCCCCTTATCAGACCACTGAATCATTCTTGGTCTTGTGTGTCACCTCTGGGGAAGGTTTAGACAGAATAAAGACAGTGAGGTCAGTATTTAACCCATTCATCTTTTTATGCAGATGGGTACAAATATCTCATTATATTGCCACTTCTCTTAATTTCAATTGTCACCATATCTGGTCACTTCACAATGTGTGGAAGCTCAACTAAAATGATGAAAGGACTTCTAACTAGCTTTTCTTAACCTAAAGATTTAATCTTTGCAGAAAATGAATAACATGCAAGAAGAGTCATGCCAATTACCAACACAAATATGTCTTATTTTTCCTGTACAGTTGCAAGCTCTAGCAGACTTTCTTGCATGGAAAAATATGTCAGTTTAAGTGCCAGAACAAGAAAAAAAATACTGATTCAGTCCATCTCCTTCAGAGATCATTGCTCTTCTGTTGTAAAGGATTTTCAGAAACAAAAATTAATGCAAAGATGTAACCAAGTCAGGAAACTCCCCCTGAAGAGGAAGAAGTCATCAGCTGCTATTTGAGAATTTAAACAACCCATCAGCTAAGTTGCTTTATTTACAGTTTTTTCAACTTTCCTTCAGCCACTTGCTGCTAACAATCCTGTAAATGTTTGGCATATGTTTGACTCTTTTTTGTTGTTTTTTTTTTTTTTTTTTTTTTTTAAGAAACTCCTCCACTGAAATAGTGCCGTTTGATGGTTTATGAATAATTCATATGTTAAATTGCGACACCTGCATTTAACTGCAAATCCCAAATTAATTGGAAAAACTCCACAAGGGTGCTTGTTTGTCTGCTCTTCTGCTTAGGAGTGATGTTAAACTAAATCAAAAGCTCCTTTAAAAGGATAAAGACCTGCTTCCAATATAAGCAAACAGGAGTAAAAGAAAAGCAGCCTGATAGCTGCATGACACTAAGAGTTAAGCCACTGTTAAACAGAATTAAAATTATGAACTCCAGTTCTAGAGGCAATCACACATGTTTTTCTTTGAACATGCCAGTAGTTCTATTGGCTTGCATCACTTAGGGGTACTGAAATATTGTACACAGGCTTGAGAGAAAGTCTTACTGAGCTTTTTCCTCAAGAATGTGTCCACCCATTTCTACACTTGCTCATGGATCACAATCTGGGCATTTCAGGATTACAGGCACTGCTAAAAACCCTCACTGGCAGCTGAAAGCACTAAACACCCACTGCAAAACTTCAATTCCCTTGCAGTAGACAGAGGCATCTGCTTTCAAAATGAGCTTTTCGGCCCAGAAGGCTACAGAGATGAGTAAAGAATTTCCCAGACTTTTTGTTCCACATGCACTTTCTATTATTTAGGATCCTAATTTGTTGTGATGTTTCATGTTAATGCAAAGGTATTACTTTCTCTGTGTATAATAGAATATTTGTACATAAATTTATATATATTAGACATCTTTTAGGTAGTCATCTTGCACTTTCTTAGGTCCAAATAGCACACATATGTCCTTCTCTATTTTTTCTTCAAGGTAATATGAAAATATTGGGCAATTGAACTAACTGAAACAATCTCAGTCACGTCTGATTGAATGGCTGCCCACCTCTTCATGTGGAAATAAAAGCTTTTGTTAAAGTACAGATGAATTACCTCACTTAAAACCTGGGGAAAAAAAAAAAAGAGGGTATTTTGGCTGTGCATTTGTTCATTAGATCCAGATGTGCATTATTAACTGTCCATAGTTGGCTTTACTAATAAATCATGCCTGAAGGATTTTGTTTTGCAAGATGGAGAGAGCAGAGCACTTTTGCTTGTTTTGTTGTTGTTGTTATTGTTGTTGTTGTTGTTTTATCACAGTTGATTTATTGTTTTGGTTTGGTTTTGTTTCCCACTTAGGACCTCCTGGCAACAATGGCACAATGTTGGAGCAGCCTTCGGAAGTGTGAGTTGTACAAGTGAGAGCCGTGGCTGAAGCGTCGGCAGCGTGCAGAACAGAATGTGCAGACCTTGTGCTAGGGAGAGCTAAAAATAGACCAAAACCAACTCCATACACAGTTCAGCTGTTTTGTTAACACCTACCTAGTAACTGAGACAAAAATGTGCATATGTGTGTTCTTCAATGCACATGAAAAAGCAGCAGTTTTCCAGCCTGCCTGCAGCTGCATTTAGTAGACAACCCAAACGTCATCAACTGCTCACTCTTATCTCCTATACAAGATGAGCCCTTCACCAATTTTACATTTTTCCTAGCTTTTCTATGAAGGGAACTCATCTATCCTGCTATCCCACACAAATCCCAAACACCATTAGCTATGTTGTCTGAGCCATTTGTCCATGGAAATACAGGCTCATTTCTCTTTTCTAAAAACGTGAAGGATGTAAGGAACACTTATCTCCTGCAAAGTGCTTAAGTGACTCTTTCAGGGAATTTGCAGTGCTTGTGATAGCAAGACAGAATGCTCTGTGACATCTTGCAGAGCTGGGCTTTGTGTCATTCTGCTGTAACCTATCTTGTCTTTTCAACGATAAGCTTTCTCAGAGGATGGAGTGGGTTTCTCACGGAGAAACACACACACAAAGACCCTTATATTTACAGCATTTTTCACAGGTATAGTAACATTCCACAAACATCATGTGGTTATACAGTGTATTTCTTACCCAAGTTTATTAAATAAAACCTGACATTTGAGATGCTTAGAAGGTATTATTCCTATTTTGAAACAGACAACAGTGCAATATACACAATTTTTATGACAACCACTTGTGCTTTAACTGAGTTATTTTCCAGAGCTAAAGTCATAATTTTATTGGACCCTTCTCCTCCCCTGGAAACTTACTTTTTCTGAACATTTTGCGATGCTTTGGAGATATTTATTTATTTTCCTTGTCTTTGATTGCCTTTTCAGACAGTCTGACCGTTTTTCACTCTCTTGCCTCTGTTATACTGGCACCAGCAATTAATAGGCCATTTAATGAACTCTATATATATGGAAGTCAATTCCTATGACAACTGTTTCTACTGCCCAATATTTCTTAGCTGCCAAGATTTTTCCTTCACACACATTGTTGGAAGAATATGGAATATGGAAGCAAAATCTGAGCAAAGGTGCTTTTTTACCAGTTTCCATTGTTGAAGGCCTTTATACCTGGACACAAGTTATTCCATAGCATTAAAATGATTTTTACCAGCAGCATTTGGCTGCAGAGCTGCCATGACATAATGTGAAGCTCTGCCTCTGAAATTTGTCCTCATACTCACATGTAAAATCTAAGCAGCATTAACAATGATGGAGATCCATGTAGATCCTGGATGTCCTTGCTTGAGTCAGCCATGCCCTGCTCATGCTGGAAAAAACCAAAACCTGCCATCACATTGAGCATTTCATGTCCAGAAGAGCTGAGGTTTTCTGTTGCTGAGAAAGATGAGTATTCAGTAACAGTGGTTCATGTTTCATCATTTTTAATGAGAAACATTAAAACCAAAGAGAACCTAAGAGGATAGAGCTACTTTAGACACAATTTAGGAGCTTTGGTATGGCATAAATTAGGGCACATTCAAGTAGTCCAAAAATGAAAGCTTTAATCCAGAATTGCCAAAGGACCTGGCCTCACTCCTCTCCATGCCTTTCCTGACAGGATGATGAACTTCCTAAGGAGGAAGAACTTGCCTGAAGGCAGCCTTACAGAAGCCAAATCTTCCCAGAGAGTGCTCTCAAGGCATCTGCAAAGCCACTTTTACAAAGCCCATCACACTTGGGATTAATGGTGAGCAAAGTCTTTGGACACAAGCAGCTGTGAGAGAAAGGGAGCTAAGGCAGTTAACCTACAAGTACAACTTGAGCAGCATGAATGCAGCCTGCATTTTCATTTAAAAAAATACAGCAGAACCTCACAAAACTTAATAAACATTATTGTAGTCCAATAAAGGATTTTTAATCTACGGGAAATTAAACATATTGCAAAAAGAGTAGAGAATAGAAAATAGTCTGCTTTGCATAAATTAGATAAGAATGGAAATTAATAATAATAATAATAATAATAATAATACAGAGATATTTTCTGATGGAAAATTCTTCAGCTTTATCTTTTCCTGAACACTTTGATTACAACAGTAAAAAGAAATAAAAGTGAGTATTTAAACTCAATGCAATAATTTGGAAACAACTATTTTTTCTGAGAACTATAACATACTCCTAGTATGCTTTTGTTGTCCTATATTTTAGGATTGTTTCACTGTCTTTTCCACAAATAACAGGTGCTGACTACTCCTGCAGCTTATGTCAAATAGGTACAGCCATTAACAGCTTCCCAGGTTGTTCAGGGAGCACAGTTGCTATGTCAAACAAGAGTTACTGGTTTCACGCTGTAGAAATAAAAACATATAGGCCGGGCAGAGAAAAGTGAGGCATGTTAGATATGCTTCACCCCAGCCTTTTTTTTTTCAGGGCTTTTGACATGTCACTGTTTATCACCCTACTTTATGCAGCAAGGAAACATATTTACAGCCTCCTGGCCCTTTGCATCATGTCTCTAAGTACAACACATAAATTTATGTGCATACCAGGAATCCCTGTGCATCTAGTGAAATCCACACGGAACTTTCCGTGCCCATATTCCATCACATTTTTACATGAGCACATGGCTTTTAGAGCAGACCCTGCTCATAATTTGGGGCCCTCCTTTTTCTGTGATCCAGCCAGATCATATGGATTTTTCATCAATAGGGTCCTAAGACTTTACACTTGACTTAGGAAAAAGAGCAGGCATCGGTGCCAATTTATGAACCATGCAGTCACTGCCATGCAGTTTTTTGTGCTACACACATCCAAATACATAATTCTGGGAGAAAGCAGCATCCAGATCCAAAACTGGGTCTCTGTTGGCAGCAGGCTTTACTGTGCATGGGGCAGCACCAGTCCTGGGCACATTCGTGTGGATAATTGATGGCTCAGGGCTGAGCTGTCAGTGTGCTGGAAGTGGAAATGCTGGGGCATTTCTTCACCCAAATAAGTAGTGGGTTATGATGCACGCATGCCTTGGCAAAGTGCCTTAGTTTTAGTCATTTAGCACCAAAAAACCCCTTCCTTTTTGTCTAAGGTTTCATTCAGCTGCCTTCTAGGTCCCTTTATGGTAACAGATTCCTACCCATCAATGCCCAGCCTTAGTAGGAAGACACATTTCCGTATCAGAATTTAATTTCAAATAGACCTTCATTTGCTGGAATTCAAAGATACCAGGAAAATTAGGAATACTGCCAAGTGACTATCACTAATACCTTGAAATGTCATCACACCTTCCATCACAGGATCTTTGGACCTCATTAGAAATGTCAATAAAGTTTATGATCAAGTGCATTACATGCTCACAAAACACTGATGGTCATCATAACATTATGCAGGTACTGACACACCTCAGAGGAAATACTGTTCTCTGTAGTTTCAGAATAACAGACAAATTTTCTTACAGAAGAAATTCAAAATATGGAGAGTTAAGAAACAGACAGGAAATCCTTTGGCACAGCCAAGATAATCCCTACTGTGCCATTACCTTACATTTCTTTCCTTAAAGTTAAACTAGTTTTTATAAATGAATTGTAATTGAATAGAGTTTAAAAGTTTTCTCCAGGGTTGATATCTTAGAGGCTGGTCTAAGCAGTGCCTGAGATATGGGACACGATGCAATAAGTAAACACATTGATGATAAATTAGGAGGATGGTCTATCTCTCCTGTTAGGTACCTAGTAAAGATGTCCCTGGGGTTTGTGTTGGAACTGACTATCCTTCTGCAATTATTTTCTGACAAAACCATTCAAACAAACCCATCTCTCCCCTACATTTTGAAAAAAAGGGCTGAACTGCCACCCACCAAAGATGAAATTGTCAAATCATATAAGGTTTGGGCACTACACATTAAAACTTGCTCCAACTGACTGTCAATGCTTTGGAAAGCAGCCTCAGAGGGACCATTTCCAGAAGGGAGAGTCAATATCCTGAATGTCCTTGGAGCTGGTAGAGAGCCAACCAGTGCTAATTGTGGAGATGGTTTATTTCATGTACACTCCAGAACTTGCAGTCAGCAAGGCCAAAACCATTGACTTGTTTAATTCAACCTTTATTATCTGTTTATCATTATAAGCATTTACAAGACATGCATCCTTGCAGCATCTGGACACACTTTGCAATTCTATGGACTGGAACTGCATCCCCTGGCACTGTTAATATCACTAAGAATTTGTTATATTCCCACATTGTTTCTATTGTCTTGTACACAGTCTGAAACCACTGGGAAGACAGACTGTCACAGGGAGCTTAAAGTACAGACAAGCAAATTTTTCCAAGTGGTAGAACAAGGCATTATGGAGTTTAGCCTTAGCCTATTTTGTTCTTTTCCCTGACTTTTAACATTAATAAAAACACAATTCAAACTAATGAATTTAAAGGCAAATAATAGACTCAGCCTTTACATAAAGCTGAGAATGGAACAATTTTTTTAATACTTACACAGCACTGATTCCCCAAAAGAAAACCATATGTCAGGTATCAGGGGTATCTGTCTGTAATGTATATTCTTTTAGAGTAGACAAATATGGATATATGCAACTAATGGATATTTCACTTTACCTCCAGGAATTGCAGTTTATGTTTCTGAGTAACTCCTGAGTTACACATATTCCGAGAACTATCAAATTTTACTGCCTGCAGCCATGGCAACGTGAAGCTCTGAAATCAAATGTCCAGTGTCCCTAGCTCACTAGGATCTAATTTCATTATTTTATTGAAAAACTACATCAGGAATTCTAGTATTTTCCAGTGAATACAGGGGATGCTCTATATGGAGCATTTCAGAGTGTTGGTATGGCTGATGCAGGCCGGGAAGACAAAACCAAGGTGCTGCTCTGTGGTAGAAAAGGAAGTAAAAGAGAAGTGGCCAACTCTCAGATTTAAGATTTTAAGGCTGAAGTCAGGGAGCAGAGGTGAAGTCTTTCTGAACATATTTTAAGACTTCTGTTGAACAGAACAATATTTAAGATTTTAAGGCTGAAGTCAGGGAGCAGAGGTGAAGTGAAGTCTTTCTGAACATATTTTAAGGCTTCTGTTGAACAGAACAACTTTATTAGATTTCATTGTTTCCTGGTGTGTGATGTCACCAGAAACTTTGGGTGTGAGTATAAACTGATTCCTTTAAATTTTGAGAATAACTTTTTTCTTGTACATTAGCCATTTTTTGACTGGATATCATCCTGGACTACACACATTTGGACACTCTTACATCCCAGGAAAGCATTTGTACATGGCAATTTTAGAACCTCACATACAGCAGGATTTCACTGCTAAGGTTCACTTGCTGTCCTCAGAAAGCATTTAAATGTGTTCCCTTTAAATATATTGGTATTTCTCACAATTACCTTTAAGCCAAAACAAACAGTATCTTTAGATTTAAAAGCAAAACAAAATTCCAACCTGCTGTGGTTTTCCTTAATTCACAAGAATCTAAAATAAGGATAGTGGAAATAAGCCAATCCATAGGATCTGCTTTTGTCCTGTGAAATTTCCAGCTAGTATCATGAATTGCAAATGGAAAGCTGATATTTGAGGCTGAAAGGTCCTGAAAGAGACAACTAGTAATAAAGGGGAAAAGACAGGAATTATCTGCAAGAATACTGTGTCCAGATTTCTAGGAGTCTGTTCACAAGGAACAAAAATTTTGAAAGCAAATGAGTTGGACCAGCCAAAGTCTCTGTGGATATCCAGCAGGGCTGGAATGCCCACCATAAGTTAATGGTGCCTGTGCTGTGAAAGTAGGATAGAAATAAAAAAAAAAAAAAAAAGTTGAGATTTGGGGCTGCTGCTTCTGTTAGGTGCAGAAGAAGCTCCCATTTATCTCCTAAGGAAAATTAACTCTTAAACCTCTGTAAAAATGTGTGGAGATACATGGATTGTCTCACCTGTTGTACGCCTTGTTAGCTACAGGGCTTGGGTTTTGGACTTGCTTTAACAAATAGCAACAAATAGCTGGATTTTTCCCTTATTTTCATTGTCACTTGAATCATAGGAAATAATTTGTAAAGGTGAGAAGATTGTCCCTATTAATACAGTTTTTTCTCGGGCCAGACACATGTGTCTGAACTTCTTCAAACTCTGATTAGGGAAAAAAAGTATGTGCCTCAGTCCTATAAAACTGATACCTACAACAGAAAACCTCATGTGTGCTTAGGGCAAATCTTGTCAGTAATATGCACCTGAGAATAACAGGAAGGAAAGTGAAACGGATGTGAAAAGTCCAAGATATAATATTTATATATATATATATAAAATAATTACGTTTTTTATATATTGTATAGTAGTGTAATATAGATATAATAACTAGAATATGTAATTATAATTAATATATTATATCATTATATATAATACATAATATATATTATATATAATACATATTATATATTTTATACATAAATATACACACACCAAGATTATCACTTTACATCAACAAACACACAGGTACTCACACACAAACATTTACAACCACATGAGACTTTCAAAGCTGCAGTTAAACAAGCATTATTTTGCATAACTTAAGCAAAATTTCTGGATGCATTCTGCTTTCAAGAAGTCCAGCTGATTCTGGTATTTTGTTAGTGGGTAGTGACTGCAAGCAGAGGATTTGAATAAATATTTATTTATGTACAACTATGTCATCTGCTGGACACTTCATTATTTTTCTGGCAAAAGGGCTGAATAAACGGAAATAGCAAAATGCATGAATGAACGTATTGCTTGTCACTGTTTTGCTTTCCTTACAGTTTAAAAACAAGGCAGTGACACAGAAATCCTCACTCACATCATGTCAATGGCCCACACTGGTCTCACTGTTGCCAGTACATCCCCAGTGTTAATATTTTCCTGAAAAATTGATTAAGGTGAAATAGTTCATTTGATATATACATTTTTTTTTTTTTTTGTAATTGCAATCTTTTCTTATAAAATGCACTCTAAGAATTGGAGAAAATGTGTTGTTTATTAAAGCCATGTTTTGCTTGTAGCATTTTGCAAAAGTTCAGATTTCACAGTGCACTCTCCTTTACTCCTTTTTAAGGAGGTGCTGTAATTTGGGGAAGCAATGACGGCCCCATTTGAGTCCTGGGTTACCATGGCAAATTCACATTTTGATTCAAGCCTATTGTAAATAATAACATGGAATTCTGTGCAAATAGCCAGGATGAAGGTCAAACAAAATTCCCAAATACCCTTAACTTGGGGCAAGATGCTTTTTTTCCTGTCAAGCCTCACAATTCCTGAGACCCTTCCTGTACAGCATCCATGTGCACTTTTAATTACATTTTCATGCTGTAGGCTGTTCTGAACTTCTTGGCTCATGGACAGTTTCTGCATAAACTACACAGGAAGATTCTTTGGCGTGGTTGAAGATGAGTTTTACGAAGAGGCAGGTTCCAGAGACCATCCAAACCAGCTGAATACTTTCAGGTACTACCTAATATCTGAGTACATAGTCAGCTCTCCCTGACACATGATATGGATGAGTGATGCAGGGTAGAAGAAAACCCTCCAAAAGCCATCAGCTCCAGTAAAACCTGAGCTGCTATCAACACAGCTAGCCTGACTCATCTCTTTATGGATTTATCAGTCTGGACATGCACATGGCTGTAGGTTCTGTCCCCAGCCTAATGCAGCACTGGAGGAGTCTTTGTCTCCCAAACTGAGAGGAGACTTGTGGTGTTTAAAAAAAAAATTAGCAATGATAAAAGACATCCCAGGGCATTCACTTGTTTGCTCTGCTTGTACCAGAGGTCAGCTTGTTTCAACACACATATTTTCTTTCCTTCTTTGTCAATATTTAGCACATATCAGCGAGAACAGTCATGGTTTGCAGATAGTTTTCTATCCAAAGAATAATGAAAAGATGTGTATTGTTGCAGAGGAAACATAAATATACTCTGAAGAAAGAACAGATCATCCTAATCACTTTTGCCCTGCCTGCAAGGTAGCAAGGAAGAAGGCAAAAATGTGACTGTGAAAAAATTTTCCTCTGGATCTACAGTGCATTTGCCCCTGTAGGATTTTGTGCTCCTTATGAATTGCTGCTTTTTTATTTAACAGCTGAAATGTAGAAAGAGAGGGATTATTTTTTCCTAAAACGTAAAGGTATCAAGTTACCAACAGATTATAGGAATAAAACTATATTAGAGGCAAATCAAACATATGCAAAAATTATTCCAAATCAGCAGAAAAATGAATTAGCTTATCTAATTTATTTAATTTCCAAAGCTGAGATCACCTCATGCCCTTCTGTGCAGCAGAAGATGAGACTGAAGGGCTCTTTTCAGGAGGCAATGCCAGGAAGCACTAGGTTACACTCTTTGCTCTGCCTGCTTTTCTCTTTATCTCACTTTTTCTCTGTCTTTTGGGTTCCTATTCCCAACAGGGACCCAGAGCTGCAGGGGCTTTCCATTTTTCCATCACCAGAGCAGCCTCCTGGGGAAAGCCAGGAGGGATGAGCTGGAGCCAAAGCTCGACCTCCCACCTCATCCCATCTGGCCCCATTTGAGCTGCCCTGAGATCCTGCTCCTTCACAGAAGTTTCCCAGGATAAATAAACAGTGCAGATATTGGCAACAGAGCTGCAGAGATGGTGGCAGCTCAGAATTTCTGCCTTTTGGGAATCATGCTATTTTTAGACTTGTGTTTAAGGTGTGCTGGAGTTAAACAATCATATTGAACCTCCACACATCTTCAATAATGTTTTGAAAGTTGCATTTCTAGAGGAATGAATTGTTAAGTCAAAATTAAGCTGTCATTTTATTGTCTTCCTGTAGTTTTCATTTTCTCTCATTTTTACTCTGCCACAACTTTATCAACAATGGGAGTAAAAGTAAAAATATATGTTTTTTCCAAATAAATGCAATTATTTTAATGGTTTAAATTCATTCTAATAATTTCAGATGTCATATTTAAATAATTTCAAAGGCATGTGATTTAGAACACCACAACTTCTCTTTTTTTAAAATGAAATTGCATTTACAGTACTACTTAATTCAAACTGAAATAGAGTTATTTTCAGCTCTTGTTGCAATAGTTTAAATATGAAGAAAATGAACAAAATAAGAAAACCAAATTGTAAGAGTGTAGTCAATCTTGACAGTACAGATTACCCTTCAGTCTGGGTTGTTCCTTAGTTTTTCCCAGAAACTTCTGTAGTTCTTCTGGAGTCTGAGGTTTTTTTTGCCATCATTCTCAACTGCCAGACAACACAACATCAGTTATACTGGGGGTGTTTCCGTGTTTCCCCAGTAAAAATTACAAATTACCACTTCCCCTGTCCCTCCTGCCCCATGATGTGGTGACACTGATTTACTTAAGGAAAGGAGGAAAATTGATTTACTTAAGGAAAGGAGGACAATTGTGTCTGATAAAAACTGTCTCTGATCTGAGCATCGTCTCAAGAAATAAGAATAAAATGTTGGGTCTTTGCCAGCTCTACTGTCTTGGAGCAACCCTTGCTATGAAAGCTCACACCACTATTATTGCTGCAAAAAAAAAAAAAAAAAATTCTCTTCTTAATATTGTCAAGACCTTTTCTCAAATCTTACAGATTTCCGGCCAACTGCCTTTTCGTTACTAACAATGGTGTTTAAATCTCTGCAGGTCTGACCACCTGCAGAAGCCACTAGCTGTTGAAGTTGGGAAAAATAACAACAAGTAGACAACATTTCCCATGATTTAATTCCAAAAATCTTGCACATGTGCTTAATTTAAAGTGCGTGTGTATTCTCGGCGGAATCGATGGGAACAGGCAGACGACTAAAGGTAAGCAGATGTGAAACTTGAGGGATCCGTGTCTGAAATTAAGACAAGCTTCTAGAAGTGAAAACTGCAGCAGAAGAGGAAATCAAAGATGACAGGAGCAATAAACAGCAATAATGTCACGTAGTCAACCTCAGACACATGTGCATCTTGACCATCATTACACTGTATTTCAAATTTAAAAAATTAAAATAGCAATGTATTCCAAATCAAAAATCATTTTCTCTCCTTAGAGCAGGACATCTAGAGGCACAGGGGCTAAGTCATAAGGATGGAGTCAAATGAGGAGAAAGCAGGTTTTTAGAAAAGCTGTTGAAAAATAACTCTTCAAATATCATGCTTACTACAAAATACAGAAATAACAACTCAAAATTTTAGCAGCTCCATAACAAAGGTGTCGTGAAGACAAAGAGGAATTGTGTGAGAGATGACCAAGAAGAGGTGAATTTGAATTTTGAAACAGGGCAAGCAGCAAACTTCCCTGGTGCTGCAAATAATGATCCAATGTGTGGATGCAGTGGGGAGGTGACCTGAACCACAATGGTGAGGAAGGAGAGTCACCCATGCAGCGGTGTCTGAATGAGCATTAGAGAGGGCAGAGAACAGGGGGTGACCATTGTCAAAGACACAGACTATAAGGGCAATAGGTGAATGTCTCAGCTCCCTCAGCACAGAAGTATTACGCCCAAGAGTACTTCAAAACAAATACAGCAGCGTAAGACTGAGGATGAATACAATAAGAGATTGCCAAAATCTTTTCTTTCATTTTGATTGATTGGAAAATTCTTCCTTGCCGCTCATCTACTTTGCAGTTGCAATCGACATATAATATAATATTATAAGGGAAGGTTAAAAAAAAAAAGAAAACAAGGAGAACTAAAAATGTTGTTACAATATACCCTGATTCACAGCATCATTTTGGAAGATGATACTGGTCTGACTCCTTTATATAAACATTCCTGGTACCACGCTGGTGTTTCAGAGCTGATGCTGTGCCTCCCGTTGATTTCTTTACAGCAAGAGCTCCTCTTCTCCAATGTCCAATCTCCACACCTCTCTGCAGTCATTCCTTTGTTATTACACACATATTCAACATCCAAACTCTTAGCAGGAAGTAAACACTGAGATGTCAATATTCATTCTAATAATATTCTGATGATATGAACTGTGGTTTTGACATTAAGCACCTGTTTAAAGTTATTTTTCTGATTGAGCACCTATGCTCTCAGGATTAAGATAGTGAGAACGACAGATGACCTCTAAAGACCATGGGGTGACTGGTCTGTGGGTGGTATCTGTGGGTGGTCTGTAAGGGGAAGGAGATAGGAGCTCAGTAAGATTTTCAAAGGAAAAACTCTTAAAAGAGAATTTCTCAGCTCAAATTTATGATGTACATTACCTGTGTCTTGGAAGTTTTATGCTGACAGAGTCAGGGTGATTTCTCATGTCTGGCACTCAGTGGGAGCTCTCACTGCAGCTTAGAATGGGGCTTTTGCTTAGATATTCATTTTGACATTCACTCCAGTGCAGAGATGGAGCTGAGTCACTGCTTTTGGAATCATAGCCACATCAGAAAATCCCTACAGCTTGAGGGCACTTGGACTGATAGTTTTGGCTCAAATCATCCCTGATCTTCTTGTAAACAACTTGGCGTCCTTCCTATTTGTACATACTCAGGGAATGATGTGAACTAGGAAAGAAAATAAGTAGGCTAAAATAATCCTTTCCCCCCTGTTGTGCACATGAATGGTTCGGAGTCCACCAGAAAGGCAGATATCTGCCAGTACCAGCAGGGAGGTTATTATCTTTGCATATGTTGTTTCCTAAGAAAATCCCTGTTAAGCACTGTTGTAGTGATATGTAGAATTCCATTAGGATGCATTTGCCCTCTACCCATTGGCATCCATCTGAATTTTAATTTCCTGGGTCTCTAAACCCTCCCTAAGGGAACAGCATGACACCCCTGAAGAGATTACCTTGAACTGCGTTCCATTTCATCAGTACAGGACAGTATTCATCCCAAAACAACACTGCCAAGCAGGTCCCAGATCAGTGCACCCATGAGCAGGAGCCACATGATGAGGTTGCTGCTGATAGCAAAGTTAACCAAAGCTAGAGGACTCAGGACTGTGCTTTCCATCTGCCTGTTTTATGTCCCTGTGCCGCCCCTGTCTTGCCTTTGTACAGAGTTCCACTTGAAAAAAAGGAGGGAGGGAGGGAGGGAGGGAAGGAGTTGGCATCATCTATTTGTGTCTGTGCCTGTTTGGTCACATCTGTTCCCAAACTCCTGCACAAACCACAAGCAACTGCTGAAGGCTAGAGGAGAGGCAGCACGAAATTAGGGCACATGAAATCAAGATCTGTCCTTAATATGGGACAGAGCAGAAGAATATATCAAAACACAAGAAACAGCTTTTGTACAGAGTTCCACTTGAAAAAAAAGGGCAAGAAAAACAAAAAGAAGTCATGATCTGTGTGTTTTCTGAGCTGCCTTATGTCTTCAATTTATCAGAGGACAGCAAATGGCCAACAGTAATGGCAACTTTTTTTTTTTTTTTTTTAGAAAAAGCAGGATCCCAAAATAAAAACCACACCATTGGTGGTCACTAGTGCTGTGCTTAAGCTGTCATCTGTTGAATCTGGCAGTCTGCACGTCATTCAACAGATAAATGCCTTTAGCAGAACCCTCAGGACAAGGAGAATGTACAGCACACACATTTAAACCAGACTGCTAGCGCTGGGGGAAACTCTGTTGGTGGCCACAGACACCGAAGAATCAGGTATAGGAAACTCTGAGTAAAGCAGATGAATGCTCAGAGGAAAAAATAATGAGAAGCAAACCTTTTTTCCCCCTTCTTATCCCACATTTCGGTAATCCAGACTAATTGCAGGGTAATGCAGCCACTCATAAATCTAAGAATACACACGGATTACGTCTGTGTGGCTAAACTGGAAGTGGTCTTTCCTTTCAGGTAGCCACAGAGCCATACAATCTGCTTTGGGAAAGCAGGACATATTTCATCTTCTCTCATCCCAGTTGCTCCAAGGAACCACATACTGCCTACTCTGGAACCTATTAAACATGCCACAGCAAAGTGTTTTCCACTCCGTGCCATGTGGGAGTCTCAGCAGAGCAAAAAAAAGTGGGACTTTTTTGCAGATTATTACATGGGCTCAGAAATCCCGAGCCTGTGCAAACATTAAAGAATACTCATAATATTTGAACTGGAAAACACGCTCATTTGCTGTAAGGCCTGCGGATTTCTTAAAAAAAATAGAAGATCTTCTTTTCCAGTCATCCCCTTGAATGTGAAGTGGGATAATGAAGAAGAGTTCTAAAATATTTTATTGTAGCATGTCTTCATAGGCTATTTACAGCCATTTTAGTTTATCTATTTATGTACACTTTGTCTCAGTTTTCAAACAAAACCAAAGCTTTGTTGAGGGGGGTAGCTTCATCCAAGCTCCATTGTTCTTTGACCTACTCCACAGAAACGGGCATATTGCTGGAATCTCCTCCTTTCACATCAGCACTGCCACGACGCTTTGAGGGCAGCAATTATGCCTGGGGCTTTTGAAGGGTATTTCTGGGACACTGCAGCCCCTGGCACTCCAGAAGGAATGCTAAATTCTGGGAAAACCCACCATGTGCGCTATTTTCTGTGTGATGCAATACAGATTGAACACCCTCTCTCCTGGGCATCTGCTGCCATCACTGTGCCAATGCTCTCTGAGTATGTGATCCAGATTTATTGCTTTAGTCTTGCTCCTTTTCTTCCTCTCTCACCAGCCTACAACTGGGATTAGCATTTTCTGCGTTATCTGTTGAGTGCATATGTAAGAGGAGAAGAGAACATATCCTTTTATAGCAAAAGGCAGAGGATCCTCTGAAGACCATTCATGTTCACAAGGTATTTTCCACCATATAATGGGGCAGCACAGTTGTTAAAATGTTACCTCTACAGAATTTTCCAGTTCCTTTTGTTTATTCCGAATCTACATCATCCGGGCCTCCTGTGCTTTTGGGTGAGCAGTTGGTTTGTAGTCCAGCACATGAATTATCTTCACATGCCAAAGAAAGCTTAAGAACTGCCCAGTATATTTCAAAACCTTGAAAAAGTAGGAGGTTGTATCTGGCAGCAGCAATAAGCATTAAACATTCTCAAAGAAATCTTTGTTATTAAAGAGAGGTAACCCGTTTGGATCAAGAAAGACCAACATAAATCTTCATTCAGGGCTTTAGGAATACCAAGAACTATTCTGAAATTAAATAAGCTATTTTATTTCTTCTTTTTCTTTCTCCCTTAAATGTTTTGTTTGGAGGAGCTTTTTTCTGTATTTCCTAGGTCTCTGCATTGTTAAATTTTAACCTCTTAGGAAATAAAAGACCTCTCTGATTACCATTTGTATTGTATGTATTGAGTATAGCGTAATCAAAAAAACCCATTTTAGTTATGCATTATATTGTTCCTGAAATCACTACACACTTCAAGGGCTCTTTTAGACTGACTTTCCTGAAGCAGACAGCCTCTACACCCCTGCAGCAAAGGTAGCAGTCATCACAATTTCTGTTCTTATGGAATATCCTGAGTGGGAAGGGACCCACTGAGTTAACTCCTGGCCCTCCACAGCACCATCCCCAAGAGTCACACCATGTGCCTGAGAGTGTTGTCTAAGCACTTCTTGAAATCTGTCAGGCTTGGTGCTTTGACCATTACCCTGTGGAGCCTGTTCCAGTGCCCAGCCACCCTCTGGGTGAAAATCTTTTCCTGATGCCCAACTTCAACCTCCACTGACTCAGCTTCCTGCCGTTTCCTTGGGTCCTGTCACTACCCTAATCTACAGAACTTGAGGCTACCAGCATCTTTCAAACTGTCTGCAAACAGAACCGAGCCCTCAGACCCCTTTTCCTCTGCCAAATGGCACAGACAGGGCTGCAAACCATAGCAGTGAGTCCAACCAGACCTGACTGCACCTTCCTTGAGACAGGAAATGACACCGTGCGATCATTCCCCTCGTCGTTTCTCCACTTCTGTTTCTCTCCATTCCTTTCTTTCCTTGCTGTACTGGAGGTTTGGATGCTGTGCTGGAAAGCCGAGCCCTACACACCATAGACTGTGAGTGAATAAGAAATTCTTCTGCCCAAAGGGTTGATGCTGAACATATTGTGGGTAGCACTCTGCAGTTCCGTTGGTTGTATGAAGAGGAATGATGAGGTAGGGAAGAGACGCATGAATTTGGAGATGGTGCCTCACGTCTGCCTAAGAATCCAAAATCTATGGAATATTTTGAACCTCTGTGGTTGCAAGGCTCTGGAATGTGGTTGAAATAATATGCAAATTGAAAAATAAAAATCCTGCTGAAACATTTGACTGAATGTACCTTCACTGAGCTGAAGCCAGCTGGGAATTTGCTTAAGACCCGGAATGAAGTGAGGTTTCTGATGCAGATAGCCCACAGTGGAGCAACAATGTTCCATGGATTTTATGAGTTTCAATAACTCTGCTTTAATCAGAAAATTAGAAGTAACCAAGAAACCCCCCTAAGGCCCGATTTGTGACTCTATTAAACCAGCGTAGCACCAAAGTAATATCATGGTTTTCAACAGAGTTATACTGGCATAAATTTGATGTCAGGGACGGGTGAATCAAGCCCCAAGACAGCTGTGAATTATTTTCTTTCTATCTGACATGTTAATGCTCAAGTGAAAAAACCACGGTGGAGTTGGGAATGAATCCCAAATGCTCTCAACCTGAAAGCCTTGATAGAGAGAGATGTGATTTTAGTGCTGGTTTAATCACTCAAATACACAAAATATGTCTTAACAAAACCACCAGCTAAACAACCAGGCTTCCACAGTTCTTAATAAATTAACAACCTGCATTTATACACTGACATTAGTAAAACTTCGTCGGGTATTGCAATAGACAAATCCAAATATTTGTATAAGATTTACTGATGATTACTATTTCATTTTTTTCTGAACACAGAGTTGAAATATTTACCCTATGGCACTAGGAATAATCTTGTAAATTGTAATGGAAGCAAAGAACTTAGCAGTGCTTTTTCTGTGCAATTTATCCGCAAGTAAACACATAATTGCATTAAATTGAAGGACATTATGCTAATTAAAAACAACGAGAAGGAATGCACTTTACAGAGCAGTAAGATTTTAACTTAAGTGAGCCATTTTAGTTTTGCCCCACTTGTAAAATCACAGTGCTGTAATATTCAGTAAATATTTGCAAAATTACACAAAATCACTTAAAAATGGAAATCTGCTAAATAAGCAAAAAGAAAGCATCTGCAAGTAATCTAACATCTCAACATAAAAATATTAATCAGGAGACAAATGTTGCCAAACGTGCACATAATTATTTTTGTTCATTAGACCCAAGTCTGATGAATCTCAATGAAACTCACAAATACATTTGAGATTCAATCCATTCTTGCACCACTTTTACATCAACAGAATCCTATTAATTGGAGGTCAGTGGAGACCTTCTGGTGGTGTATGAAAGAGAGGAAATCAGGCACTTGGCTTACAGTTTTCCAGGCGAGACATAACCACTTATGATTTCAGTTTCTTAAGTAGAATGAATGCAAAAAAGAAAAACCCAAAGTGCAATTTTTACCGCCAGGAATTGTACAACTCAAGCATGCAAAATGAAGCAATATAGCATTTTAGTGCCAAAGTAAGTTCACTTAAAAATTCTGAAAAACTGCAGTTTGCCAACTCCATGTGTGCTGCACACAACCAGGCAGTAACGAGGGATAAACATAGGAAGGTAAATGGCCAGCTTCCTGTACAAATACTTGACTTCATCTTAAATATTAAGCTGAAATCCCCCTACAGCCTTAATTCAAAACTGAATCTATCACTTTTATGCCCTATGCTTACACGGGGGTTTTAGCATTTGTGCAACAGATGGCATCACAAAAGGAGCTGAAGTCGGAACTGATCCTCGGTGAGCATCAACATGCCTCGGGCAAGTCCAAAGTGGTGGGACTTTCAGGATTTCTCTGCTCCATGCTACTATCAGAACAGCTCAAGTTCTTCCACCTAGTTTAGGTCTCGGTAATTATTTAGAGTCACAAACATGTGCCAGTGCAAACTTTACACATTTTTCCTAGAGCTGTCTAAAAGCCACCTGAGGTACCAAACGCCTTGCAGGTGACACACAATGTTCTGTTTCATGTCACATTTACTGACCCACACAGGTGAGTACATCACTGGAGAATTTTGGTGCTGTGCTCCCAGCTCAGTGTCACACATTCATAAGCCAGATAAGTTGCAATCTTTTAAGTAGTCACTTAAAGAGAGAGAAGAAAGGTCCACAAAGCACCAAACTCTCTTTACAGCTACATTCCTAACCACTCTCTTCAGAGCTAGGAAATTAACTTCCAGGAGGAAATTAAGCAACACAGGTCAAGAAATGGAAGGAACAGGATTATGATTCTACTGAACAGATTATGCACAAGTACACAACCTTGGATGCTTTTTCTAATCATGAATTTATGTGCACGAAATGGTCCAAAATAACTGGGAGGGCAGCATTTGAAGGAGAGAGAAAGGAGAGAAGACTTAAAATTCTACATTGCCTAATAATGACAATAAACCACTGATTCATGTGGAAATATATCTGGCAAAATTTCAATTACAATACTACAGCAGAGAAACAATACTATTGTATCAACAGAAGAGATGTTTAAAAACGTTAAAATCTGTTTTAGAAACCACTGAGGCTGCCTTGTTATAATGGTTATTTAGACTGTCTAGCAGAGCGCTAGATCTTAAAAAAAGTCTCATTCAGTTAAGATATTTTCACTAAAAATAAGTTATTAAACTGTGCATTGTTTGTCTTACTTTGATCAGCATAGACTGAGTGTTTCATTCTTGAAAGTAATGTTTACAATCTACTGTACCATCTCCAGGAGTGCAATCACAGCGTGTATTGCAGAATAAGGTTTTTACTACAATTTTCAATGCCACAGGAAGTGGTTTCCATCTAATTATCACTGAGAAGATAATTTTCAAAATGCCCATGTCTGTTTCTGTGTTAGCCATTGTGCCTGCTGGTTAAATTAATTACTTCCCCAGTTAAAGCTTGAATGCATAACTATAAAAGAAAATTATCCTAGTCTTTTTTAGAGCATTCTCCATGTCCTTTGTTCAGATGACATTTTTCAAAGAAAGCAGGGGAATCAAAGGCATTTGAATTTTATTTTCCTTAACAACCTACCAAATTTTACAGCTCGCCTGACCTGTATAGCCAGAATGATGCTGCTAAATTTTGAAATACCCAATTCACTGTCACTATGCCTGGAACACAGGAAGGTCATGGCTGGTGAGAGGAAACCACAGTTCACCTACTTTTTGTGCTTCAGTGTCCAAAAAGGAAAGAAATGTTCCTTTTACAGCCTTATGAACTACTAAACACATAAGCTTTGATTAATGTATGTCTACTCAGTGGTTCGTGTTTTTGGACTGGACTGAGAAGAGCGACTGATCCCGTCAAGCCAGATACCTAAATTGGAAACAAAATATCCTTTAACAATTTCAATCCACAGGTTTCCTTACAAAAAGATTTTTCAAGTTGTCCAGAAAACTCAGGTTCTGTTCTCTGGAAATCATTTCCCATGCTTCAGGATTGTTTATAGTAAATAAATCATGTGCTGGATTAACAGAAAACCCAAGTCAGGTTTTAGCTTGAGTCTTTAAGCCTGAGAGTTTACAAAGAGATTCAGCAAACATTTTTTTTTCTTTAATTCATTGCTACCCAAGACCAACTGAAAGAAATCTAATCTCCAGCAAAGACATGATGGCTAGTTTCATTTTCTCACATAATGAATACTCCCCAAAAGATGACTTAATCAATTATTCCAGAGAAAACCTCTGTTTCTCTTATTTCAGGTCTAATTCAGCAAGGGATGTTTCTTAATGTCCTAATTGCAATTAACCTTGAATATGATTTCCAATATATCCACAGTGTTACTTCAGTAATACATTGACACTCACTCTTTTCTCACAGCACTGTATGATGCATACATGTGATGCTGAAAGAAATCTTTTTCTCAGTATCAACAGCCATTCATCCCCAAGAGCTTTAATACTTTGTCCAATAACAACACCAAGACCACTCATGAAGAACAAGTTCATGAGTCCCCTGGGCCCAGGGTTTATTGAGCGTAGTTTAGCCGACCTGGCAGTAACTACTCATGAAAACAATATCTTTATGGCACATCTAATTGTGATAACAATTACACCCCATTTCCAATTTCTTCCAATTTAGAAGGATCAGTTGCTTTTGGAATCTGGAAGCTCCTCATAATCCTGAGTTTTTTAGTTGTTGAAGTTGCACAAGTTTGCCATAGATTCATCACAAAAGCCATGAAAATATACACTGGAAATAGTACATAATATGTGCTAATAAAAAAAAATCTAACTACATATTAACTTTATCCGGATCTATTTTTTCAATTTTCAGCCATTGAAAAAATTTCATATGTTGAGGTATTGAAACTATTAACATCAGCCAGACTACCAAATCAAACTTCCATTCCACTCAATAGAATTAAAACACCACTTCAAATTCCAAAATAAAATCTGATGTACATTACCATTTCTCATTCTATTTCCTGAAAAAAATTACTTTTTCTTGTCTTTTTTTTTTTTTTTTTTAATGGAGAAAGAGCAAGACATATTCATCCCAGTGAAACTACAGGACTATAATTCCCTTGCAAATATAAGGATTTTCCCACAATGCAATTTGCACATAACAAAAAGCTTTATGAAAGACAGAGCTCTCCTGTTGTTTTGAAACACCATTTTATTTGTGCTCCCAAGAGTCAAACCAGGAAATCTTTTCCCCAGAATCCTGGATTAAGAGTCTCACTCTTGAGTGCATAATTAATGTTATTAATTGTGTCTGAAAGCTGTGCTACCTAACACAGTGTTGCCATTTTCAAAAGAGAGTACCAAAATTTTTAGCTCTGTGATATCATTCTCATGGCCAAAGCTATGAATTTTAAATATTTGACTTGTTACTATTGTTTCCAAATCAGTAAAAGGATTGGAAAATCTTAAATGTAGCTAGACTTTACATATTAGGACACAGTAAGAGCAAGTTATGGCACATGATTTCTTTTCCTTCCTGTAGAAACTTCAATATTGCCCTGACATCCAGAGCAATAGCAAAGAGGTCAGCACAAACCCTTGCCCCTTCTGAGGTGTTGGGTGTGTCTCTGCTTGTCTCTGGGCTTCCATACAAATCATTTCCTCATACTTAGTGTACATTTAGACTGGAGAGTGTATTCATTGCAGTAGAGGGCAGTAGTATTCATTCACAGCCAGACAGAGCTGTGCACAGTACATATAAATACCAGTGCAGTTGTCAGACAATTTAGGCAAAGGGAGTGTGTTGAAGGAAAAATGGTTCTTTTCTGGAAATTAATTTTCTTTTTAATACCTTGATCAGAGACCATAATGAACTCACATCACACTCTTTACAGATAAAGACAGGTA
This sequence comes from Pyrgilauda ruficollis, assembly GCF_017590135.1. NCBI lineage: Eukaryota > Metazoa > Chordata > Aves > Passeriformes > Passeridae > Pyrgilauda > Pyrgilauda ruficollis. Next base: position 2,232,183 of record NW_024527488.1, read on the forward strand.
ATCAGATTTGGTAATCCCAATATTAAAATCATCCTCCACATGTTAAAATTAGTAACCTCTTAGGAAATCAGTCCAAATTTATGAGTGAACAGAGACTGCAACCACTTGTGCTTCATGCAACAATATGTGTAATTTTAAAATCTGCAATACTGAACTTGGGGCCATCCCTACCCCATTAAAAAGAAAAGTCTCCTCCAAGCCAGTGGAAACTGGCAATCTTCACTGAGCAGCAACAGCTTACAGAAATATATCTCCATTTGTAATCATTTTAGTGTATGGATGATGACATTTGAAAACATCTGGATCTGATGATGTCCACAGGAGATTCCAAAATGGTAGTGTCTAAATGTGATGATACAATAAATACAAGATGTTTTATTTTAGATTGAAATAGCAAAATAAAGACAAGGGCAGATGTAGATAAAGCGTTCAAGCATGGGACTTCAGGTGGCAGCATGCAGACCTCCTAACTCTGGAGAACACCTCCAGCTACAGCCACCTCCTGAGATCTCAGAGCAGCCCTGCAGCTGCTCCCCAGCCAAAATTCTTAACAGCTCTGTGCTCACCAAACTATGCGCTTGTAATTTAAACCATTCACTGCTCAGCATAATTAAGAACCAATCTCTGAGTCCAGAACAATAGTCTGCTCAAGCACTAGCACATGGGAGCAAAATGAGACTTTATGTCTTGGCTCATGTTTGCTTTCATCATTTTTTTTTTCTCTTCCAAACCTTAGCTTCCCCTCTCCTCCCTGCAGCACACCCGTGGGCAGTTTTCAGATTACTGCAGCCTCCTCCAGGTTTTCTTCAACACTGAAACGGGGCTGCAAAGTTACCCCAAATGTATTGTCATGTAGGAGTGCTAAAGCAATAAATTCTGAGTGTCCGACTTCGCAATAGCTCGCTTGGAGATCTGACGGAGCCACACCAGAAACCAACCTGGCACTTATTTCTGGTCCACTCCACTTTCAGTGTGGAACAAAGGGGAAATGGTGGACTTTACACAAACTTTGCTGTTTCTCAGACCCCGGGTGACTCAAGAACTACTTCATGCCTCAACTTGACCAAGGGCAGCCACAGGGACAGCTCTGACAGCCAAGAACAGCTCGTACAGAGAAGCCCTGGGAGATTTCTGGTTTCCCACTACATTCCCTGCTCCACCACACAAGGGCTGAGAAGGCTGAGAGAAACAAAATTGGTTTTATGACACAATTTTCCTCAGTCAGGAAAATCTTCTTCTGGACAGGGTGGGCACTGCTCTGCTTTGTGGCCAGGAGGTTTCCAGTGACCAGAAGAAGGCTTGGGAGCAGGTCTTCCTCATCCCTGAGGCGTGTGACAGCGCTAGCCCAGCTCTGCGCAAAGCTTTTTGGCATGGGCTACACAAGGCCACTGTTAATGGATGCAACTTCAGCATTGGTTAAGGGTTTAAACAAAGAAACAGAGCAATGAAGGAAAACAATTAACACAGACAAAAGTGTAAGACTTTCTGGGCCACAAGCAGAGAGAAGAGATACCCTATTATGGAAAACAATCAGAAATTAGTTATTCTTCCTATGAGTGCCGAGTCCTTTTTGAAAAGGACTTTCCTCACTTCAGGATACTGACAAAGACATAAACTCAGGAAATATTTTCTGTTTTGCATAACGAAGTCTTGCAGAGGCCAGGGAACGAACTCTAAATATGTTTTGAAGATCTGAAATCAAAGCCATGTGGAGACTCATGAAAACATACAGCAGACAAGCGTTAACAAAGATGAAATCTACACAAGGTTCATGTCCTACTTTTTCTCTGTGTATTCCTTAAAAATGACACAGTGTCCTTCCCTACAGAGAGGCCACCACTAGTCTCCCTAGGCCTGGAGACCAAAAAAATTGTATTTGCAGTTCAAATCCTTCTACCCTCACCATGGGGCACTGCTCATTATACCTATACCTATCTCTATAACTCCAGCTGACTAAATTTGCATTACTTAAATTCAGAATAATAGGTAGATCAAATTCCAGCAGGGCCTTTCTATCCCCTAATTAACCTTTGCTATCACTAAATTAGACACATCTGAGATTGTCTTTGTAAGACATACCCACTGAGGCTGAGCAGTAACTGTGCCTGTTTACTTTGCTAATCAAAAATAAGTTATGTGCACAGTTTGTGTCGTCTTTCCATAGAAACACGGAAGGAACTGGAACCCAGGAAAAACTGGAGCCATCTACTTCCCAGCCCATAGCTCATTTCCATTAGGGAAGCAAAAATTTGTAGTTTTAGTAGCTTAGACACTATTGTCATTTCATTAAAATTGTTCCTGGGCTTCCCAGATTCTGTGTGGTGCATGGAGGGGTGTGTATGCTGCTCGCTCATGGCCCGATGCTTCTGCACAAGGCTGCACATACTAAAAGGAGGAGAAAAACACCACTGTTAACGTCAGTCTATTGCTGTTGGCATCAGTGCTACTTCTTTTTAAAATTAACATTTGGCACCAGAACTACTTCTCCTCAAAACTGATATTTTTTCTGCTGAAGGCATCTACACCACTTGTGTGCACAGTAAAGTACAGCATTTCAAAGTCCAGAGCCATCAGGGCTGTCTTTGTTTCAGATCTTGAATACAATTGCCTGATGCTTCTACACATTTGAACCAGAGGAGCTACTTCAAACAATTCTTAGGTCTGAGAGCACAAAGCTCTGTGTTCACAAGTTCCCTTCTGCCTTCAGAACGCATGTTATGTAAGTTTGTCATTCTCCTCGCTTCTTTCCTTCAGAATCTTAAACATCATGTGTTTGCCCCAAATTCCACACCATTATGCATGTTTTAGCACACACAGTCTGAATGACAAAACTAGTGCATCACATCAGAGTTTATCCTAAATCACATCAGAATTTATCCTGCAACCATTTTTCTTTCTGCATTAACCATGTGATAAACTATGGATGAAAGAGGGATCTTCTTCCCAGTCCTCTTACATATGGAGTGCAACTATTATCAGGAAAATGGTGACCCCCTTCCATCAGTTTCCCATGATAACTTTATTGGATTTGTTTAATCAAACTTGTGTCCCAGACCTCTGATACACTAACCTGTTTGTTGTAGAATCACTGCAGCTGCTGGTAAATCACGTATTTTACATGAGGACCACTATCAAATGTTTTAGATTTGGCTCTGTGTCCTTGACAGATTGAACAATGATCACCTCGCCATGCTAATGAAGAAGGGTAAACTTCAGAGTAGGGGAAAAATATCTTGCATGTGGATTTGCAACAGGAGGGAAAAGAAAGAGAGGCCCAATGCAATGTTGACATGCTGTTTTTCAAAAGGTGAAAGTCACCAATCTTGCCCCTCCTTTCCCTTTTCCTCCCCAGACTCCAGAACTGTTTTTCCCTTGTTACTCTTATCAGTTCCCAGGCTCCACCCTGCTGAGATGGAGAGACACTTAGAGAGAGAGAGCATTTTCAACATGAAAATCTCCTTGCAGCTTGCCATGACTCACAGGCTGTGCCTCCCTGGTGCTGAGACCTGGGGTTTCCATGAAGGGTGATGGAAATACCCTTCTACAGAGCACAGCTCCTTTTAGAGCCCTGCTTAATTTACTGGTGTGACATTTCCTGGGAGAAAGCAGCTGTGCTTCTCTCGCCTGTGATTTGCTATTTTTTTATGTTAAAAACCCAAAACCCTGCAAATACCTAGAAAGCCCTTGTTGGGGCATTTTTGAACAATTATTTCCTTGGAAGTGGCTAACATTAACGAAGCAATTAATGGAAACCTAAAGAAAACAAGAAATTTGGAAAAAGCAAACATTGAATAGCTGGCAGTCAAGTGAATGTCGGTTCTTTTCTACTCACGGGCAATTTTAATTCCAATTTTGTGCACTTAGTCAAACACTAAATCTAGGTACTTTGTCAATCTCCTTTTTAAAAATTCTGGCTAATTTACAGCTTCTCACTGAACAATTTATAAATAATATATGCTACCCTGTTTTTATAAAGCTGTTGAAAGCTAATGCCTGCCCCTCTTTTGGTATTCGGCAAGGAAACTGAGAGGAGGAAAGAACAGTGCAGAAAGTAAAAATTCACTAAGGTAACACCCTTCCTTCTCAAGACAGCAAAGTGGGAGTGGAGGGCCCTTTTCACTATCTGACTCTGGAGCTAGGAAGCATTCAGATAGCTATAACCTTTAGCAGAAATTGTGCTCAGTCCTCTCCCGGGGTGAGGCGAGCTGGAATCACAGCCTCAGCCTCTTAAGAAATGCCAAGCCTCTATCTGCTTCTTGTGCAGAGATTTATTTCTCCGTGGGACTTGGCTGGATGGTGCTGGAGATGAGCCTGTTGGGTTGACTCCCACTGCACTTTTAACCTGTGCAGTGATGCAGCACCTCCCTCCAAGGCAATTGGAGAAGAGATAATCTCTGCTTATCAGCTAAAACTGATCACTTCTTCCTATGAAAGTGAATGGGACATCTTGCCCAATGCTAGTTTAAAACACACCCTCCCTGCCAGCACTGAAAGCCATGAAAAATGGACAATGCCTGAAAGCTGTGAGGCTTTGATTTTTTATTTGTTCTTTTTTTTTTTTTTTTAATTGTTTGTGTCTGCTGTACACCTGTGACCTAATGTAAATTCTACTGGGGGTGGAATGCATTCCTGTGAATTCCCACAGGCAGAGTAGCACATAAAAAAAATAAGACTCTCCTGGGCTTTTGCCAAAATAATTGGAAAACTCATTTTATAAGAGTTTTAAAACCCTGCACCAGCTGGCAGCTACTGTTTGTAGGAGATTCATTTTGGTTATGGTAACAAATAACTACTTTCTTCTGAGATAATAACAGACTCTAGTTTCAAGTTGGAATCCAAAAAGGTAAAACAACCTCACAGCAAAATATCTGCTACTAAAGTATTTTGGGAGGAAAGGTTACTATTCCTACATGGTTGTTCTTTGGCCAACACGATGGAAGAGATCAGCATGCCTAGAGTTTGCAACTTTTACAGTTAAATGCCATTAAGTAAAACTATCTTATAAACACAGCAGAGAATTAAGTGTGCTCTGCCAGGTCTTTATATTTAAAATGAAACTTTAACTCTTGTCCATCAGTGCCAATGGCAGAGATTAATATTCTGTACAGAAGGAAATTTGCATAAAGAAAATATTGTCCCAAGATCATTGGATACACCAGAAACGAGAGTATGAAAGCATGAAATAAAGAACTACAAGTATAGGATGAAGCTTAAAATGTCACATCAGCAGAGAAAGCCCCTTACCCTTTCCCAGGCTGAACTCCCCTCTCTGCTGTGTGAGTCATTTGGTCCTGACCCCCCCTCCAGCACTAAGAATATATGTGAGGAACTCTGGTATCAAGTGAAACCACTGTCAGGATGGCCAGCAGTAAAACCCTCAGCAGGCTTATTTCACCAGCAAACCTTCTTGAGTCACTAAAAAATCTTTTCTTTGTGGCTTTGCATTACTTGTAGAAAATGACCTGGTAGATGTCTGAAATAATGCCTAGTTTTCCCCAGAGTCAGTGATTCTGAGGAAAAGAAAACTGTATGAATCACTGTATGAATGCTTTTCACTCCTCTCAGGACCTCAGGAGGTGACAGGAGCCTGAATAAGGTAAAATACTGGCCCACAGATCATCTGCCTTTCTTTTATCAGAGCTGGGCACAAGCCTGATGAGAAAACAAGGTGATCAGTTCCAATGTCCTGCGTATGGATGGCTGCACAACATGTCATTCCAAGCACTGGGGAGACAATACAAATGACAACAGTTATGGGAGCTGAACTAGCATGGAGGAATAGAAATAAAATACTGCAGCTACTTGTCCTTGAAATTCAGACTGAGATGAGAAGAAAAGGAGAAGGACATGGAAAGCACAGCTGTCACAGTGCCACTGGGTCAGGGAAGCAGGGAGTTGTGAAGCCCTTCCATGAGGCTCAATTCAGGAGCCCAGGACTGGTGGATGCACTAACAATTTGCTGGTCATACAGCACAGCATCACCCAGTTCATGGCCTTAAGAAGGAAGAGTGTACAAGCTGTTGAGGTTTTAAAGAGGAGTTTAACATCAGAAGATGGTTTTTGGTTCCAGTTTAGTGAACCTAAGTTCCAGAGTGGAACCATATTAAGAGTATTACCCTCTTAATATTCTTGCTATTCTCTTTTTCTGTAGGCAATCTCTTGCTGATCACTGAAGGGCTTTTGTGAACCCAGTTTAAGTTAACTCCTATGGTGGCTTTTATGCACTACTTTAGGACCATAATTAATCATTTTCTTGGACCAAATTCTTGATGCTTCACTAAATATATGCCATGGAACTTGGAAAAAATATCACTAACAACTCTGGGTACCAGGATAAATATTTCATCAACTACATCAAAGATTAGAGATCTTTTCAAAGTATATGCCTGTGTCTCTAATACACTAAAATGGACACAGCATAGGCATCTGCATCTCTGGATCAAACACAAGGTCTAAAAGTTACTAAACAAATACAACTATGGTTGGAACTTCAAGGGACCCCACAGCAAAGAAACCCTTTACTTCACCTCTTTGTGGTGGAGTAGATATTTTCCACATGAAACAGGGTCATGAGCCACCATAATGCTAAATAAAGCTGTGGATGCAGTAGGAAATCTGGGAAGCAGATTGCAAGGAAAACTTTCTCAGACTTTCACAGGGTAAGAGTGCTCAGCTGAGTGCTGTCTCCCCAAGATTCTGCAATCACAACACGAAACCTTTCACCTTTTGTTGCAGTAAATGGGCTACACCTGCCAGGCGCAACGAATTCTGACAAAGGGAAGAGATGATTTGAGGAAATGCATTATTTGTTATCACTGATGTTTTAATAAAACAGTTTTGTCCACTTTACAAAGACCATGTGTTGAAATAGAGACAATACATCATGATAAGACCCTGAAAGATATTGTTTATTATCTCTTCATACTAAAACACAGTTTTCAATGCTCTTCAAGCTGTTTCTGTCTTTTCATTGTTTGGCTTTGTTTTTTGAGTGCCTTGTCTGAGACTTGCCTATTAACTTTCCTCAGGAAATCTTGTAGAATAGAGCTTTCACAAAACTCCTGCACCTGTGAACTTGAAGCCTTTAACAAAATTTTAAACTGAAAGATGACAAGAAGCTAATGCTCCGGTAACATTTGGGGAATCATAAGAATCCTACAAACATGCCTGGCACCAAGGACATCAGCAAACCTGGAAGAATTGGCAGGTCTTTGGGGCTGGTTAACACTGGGCAGAGCTGTATGCCCAAGAAGAGACAAAGAAATAGAGCAATGGGAGAAGGAGCCTCACTGGCTGGAGCAGCAGTGAAGATTCTTGGTTCTTTTTCTCTTTATTTGCATTTACCCCAGGCTTATGTCATCATGGACATAATAATCCCATGTTTTTAAAAGAAAAAGACTTTTCTATGACTTCATGTTGACTATCCATCCTGAGGGTAAATACTTTTTACTTGATGATTTGGAGAGTCTTCACAAGAAGAGGCAGCACACACACCAGAATCACTGGGACAATTTACTTGTGGGTACCACTCAGAGGTACTTGTGGGTACATCTCACAGGGCTGGGTCAGTACTGGTAAATGTGCATGACTCTGGCATGAATTTCTGACAGAGCTTTTGTCACAGATTTGGAGAACAAAAAAGATTTTGTGGCATCCCAGGGATATCACCAAAAAGAATGATTGTTTGTCTTTTATTTCTGTGTTATTGTTTTAATTAGGACACCACAAAAGTTATTATAATGAACTGGACATCTGAAAGAGAAAGGTAAAATTAAATCTGAATGTCCTTGTTAGGAGTTCTTTGATGTAATGTTTAGTTTAGCTGAGAGATAGAAGTGCAGAAAAGAGGGGTAGGATGGCTTATGTCTGTCAAGTCTCCTACCATAGCTGAAAAAAATGATCTGAACAGTCTGCTGTTAAAATGTCTGAGGCAGATGTTACTTTTACCACCACAGTCAAAGCAAGGGTCTTCAGTGTTTGACTTTCCAAATCCCCTCTAAGTTCCTTACAGAGACATAAAATGGTGTGTTTACTAAATCTGTAATTTTACGAAACTTGTGAGGTCCAGAATGAAATGAGGAATTCTCTGCAATCTCTGGTGAGACATACATTTCCCATAATCTCTTTAAGAACATACCTCCTTCAGCTCACACCAAGTGCCACACTAATAAACTAATACCCTAAATATTCTTTTTTCTCTCATTATCATTTCTGCTATAATCATCTTTAATACTTTCCAATTTAGCCATTTTATTCTTGTGAACACATGGCGAAACTCTATGTCAATTTCCAGTGCCTGAATATATTCGTGCTTCCTTGCTGCTTTGTCTCTCAAAAGATTTCAAAGCTGTTTTCAAGCCTCATATAGGAAAGATTCATTTTAAAAGCCACAAAAGATTGATCACTGCTTAGCAGCAGAGTGCAGTAAACCTAAGCACGGAGGAAGAGCTCGTGTCAAGAAATACAAGAAGAAGCTTTCCTGAAATCTAAGTTCAGTTAGGATATTTTTGTTTCCTCAACAGTCTGATTGGGCAGTTGCCTCTTTGCATACCAGAAATCAAAAATGGAATAACACCCCAGTGATAACACTGGGAAATAATGCAGCTAAATGGGTCTATTGTCTGCATTTAAATTTCTCCATAGTTAGGTAATAGTGATTAATTCACATCAAACTCCAAGTGAGTGAACACAGGCAGACTTCAGGCAGAGAGATGAGCTATGGATCCAAAAGGGTATAGGATCTCCTAATGTCAAGCAGCATTTAAAAGTCATGGAGGAGACTCTAAACCCACTGAAGCTGGATAGAGCTTTAGCTTTTTTTTGGTTGTGTTGCAGTCACCCACTGTTCCATGTCTAATGTCCCGCAGGAGTTTAAGGACATGCACAGCAGCGCCACAAAACCCCAGCACCAGCCCTAATTCCAGTACTGCAGCAACCATCAGCCAGCCCCAAGTGTTCAGGATTGCTGAGACTAATTGGGATCAGGACCTGAGCTCTGAAAGAGGGTCTGAACGGACTGACAGATGAGAAATGCATCAGGACAGCATCAGGCAGCCGCCATCGATCCCCCAGCGCCGCCGGAATGTCGCACGCTGATTGCCCAGATCTGACACGGGGCTGACATAAACCAAACTGTACAACAGCCTGGCAGCCTGTCCTGGGATGCAAGGAGAGCTGGGAAGGGCAGGGAAGAGAGATGGAGGGCACAGAGTAGGGATGAGGGGTCATCTTGCCTAGGCAGGATGGGTCTGGTTGTCTTCCCAAAAAAAGAGAAACAGAAAACACAAGTAAAATAAAGCAAACACCAAAAGATAGAGAAAAGAGAGGAAAACCTCCCTGAGTATACTTCAAAAGGTTTCCTACTTGACCCTGAGACACTGGTTACTACTTAAAGACATGGAGTTTTCTCTGCTGTTACTCCTGGGAAAAGGAACAGTAATGGGCCTCCTCAGGATGGGAATTTTGTTTCTTTCCAAATATTGTACACCTTTTTTTACATCTTGGTAGAATTTGTATGCAAATTCTATTTCTTTCAAAATGTTGTACACCTTTTTTTATGTCTTGGTAGAATTTGTATGCAAGTGTGTGAAGAAATCAGTGCACAGACGCCTCTGTTAATGCTCTCGATAAGTTTACACAGCAACAAGAATATTCAGACACAGAAAGAGGAGACAGAGTGGTACCCCAATATCAAGGCTTCCCTGGAAATACTTTTTCACCACTGGTGATTTCCCACATTTTAAAAGTATGTATGTAATAGATATAAAAGTATACATGTATAAATAGGATTACCTATTATGCTGTGCACTGTACATCCCTGACTTCTTAGAAATCAATACAGAAGGTCCTCTGCTGATTACAGGAACAAACCCACATTGACAACAAGAATAGGAATCCTGTAGTGATGTAAGTAAAAACTACATTTTATGAGAAAGATCAGTAATTCTGTATATAAACACCATGTGATTTGTGTCCTTTGTTTGTTGCACCAACTGGGAACCAGCACAACTTCAGGTGGCATAAATTACTCCTGAACACCTTGACTCAATCCCCTGAAATCAGTGGGGTGAGCTGTTGCCTCTAGTCACACCTACAATAGCTGTTATCCCTTTAGGCAGACTATAAGCAAGACATAAAAATTTTCACATTCAGGTCTAACCATGGCACTTTTTCGTCCCGTTCCAAATACATTGTATTTTTCTAGATGTGAAAAAACCTTTATTTCCACTAGTCTCAGCAAACAGAGAGGCTCAGAAAACATCACAGAGGAACCTACTGTTGACGGAATCACGGCAATTTTTATGGCTGAGCTTACATTTTACAAGCAGGAGTATCAGTGGGGTCACAGCCCTGCTTCATGTCATGTGACAACCGAGCAAAGTTGAACACACACAGACAGACATTTAGGTGGCCAGCTGGCACGGGAGGTAAGCACTGCAGTATCACTTTGCCCACCCACATAGACAGTGTTTTAAAACCAGTAAATAGAACTACAACAGTAGTTTTATAGAAAGGCCAGACCATAAATAATTAATCCATGAGATAAATATGCTTACATCAGACAGAAAGGCAGAACTCACCAGCCAAACTTTACCCTATATAAAATTTTCTGGAGCACGCACTGTTTTGAAGTCATTAATTCAAAAAATAGGGCTCTGAAATTGTTGTATCATGCAACCAGCTACACTAGCAGAAGCCTTTCTTGAGAGACATGCTGTATTTTAATACACAACTAATTCTGCATCACAGAAACAGCCCTGATATCTGTCACACAGACAGTTTCCCTCAGGACTCAACTCATTCTGCAGCTATCTCATTAAAGTGATGATGATTACCAATCATATTAGTGACTATGAAAGCTGCTTGCATTACAAAGCTGTCTCTGGCAGCTGAGCATTTAGGGGAATTCAGAACACAACACAGGTAAGATATCAGGAAGTGTGCTCTCCTTTCTTTTCTTCTTTATAATTTCTCTCTCTGGCTGTATCATTTGGAAAAAGCCATACAATTCTTCTTCGTTATTAAATAAAAAATAATTTAATGTTATGCTTTAAAAGTAATGTACATTTATCATTTGCATTAACCTAACTGTGACCTAGGCAAGTGCCCTTAAGACTATCTAAGCTTTAACTTAAAAAAAGTTAATAAAAATGATACTAAAAATGGGTTTTGCCACTTAATTATAAAAATAATGCTCTAGCTTAATGTTCTTGAGGAAAATTATGAGAGGTTTAATTCTTTAAAATATATGAGAGCTATTCAACAATACATTCACCTATTTTTTTTTTTTTTGCAAGAAGAAGCATTATTTCAATAATTTGAACTTTATTTTATGTACAAAGGCCATGTTCCTTTCCTACATAACTACTATGTTAACCCTAAGTAACTGCAATGTTTCACTATGCTGGCAGTAAAGGTGAGGAGGAGTCAAGGAAGGCTGATTTCTTTCCATACTGCTCTGAGATGAAACACAAAAAATTTGAACTAAATTTTCCCCAATAAGCTGAAATGAGGTAATCAAACTTCTGGTCTTTTAATTCCTTCCCAGGGAAGGTACAGGGTTCACAAATGGTGTTCTGGGCCACCATGAGCCCCGGGAGGAGAAGCAAAGAAACAAACCGGAATTAGAGATGCAAATATCAACACCTACCAATAAATCTGGGGTTTTTACTGTGTTTTGAGGTTGATACATTAAAAATACTATCCATAGTACAGAATTTCCTAAGCAATTCCCTTATGTGCTTCCATAACTTTTTTCTTAGCTATTTTCCTACAGATTGTAAAAGAGCAAAATCAACCAAAACCCCAATAGTTATGTGGGTTTTTTTTTTATTTCCAAATCAAACTGTTTTGGAGACAGAACTTTATTAGACTGCCCTTATGATGTAGCTTTACAGACAAAAGCAAACACTTCTTAAAGCAGTGCACAAACAGTCTTTATTTGCAGCCAGATAGCATCAAAACTAAGAATTTAAGAGCATTCCAGAAAAGACTGGAGACTTAAAAGACACCAAGAGTCACCTTCATAATGAACAAGAAAAAAACAAGTTTGGCTAGGGCTATAAAAGAAACCATAAGTCTCAGGACATGATCCAACCCGTACCATATCAGGGAATTAAGGAACTCTTAGTCTCACATGAGAACTAATATTGACTTTCACAGAATATTTCTTTTCCAAGTGATACAAGTCAACGCAGGGCAGGATTTGATCCTGGCCAGATTGATGCACCAGGTGCCCACACTGCTGATCCAAGTGTGAAATGAGGTCTGTATTTTATGTGTGCTGGGGACACCAGGCCCAGCAAGCCTGCAGTGTGCTTTCCTGCAGCTGCTCCTTCCTGCTCATCAGATTTGCTGCATATTCTTCTAGGAATTTTAAAATAACTCTGCACAAAGAACCCAAGTTTAACTCTCCCTACTCCCAGGCTGAAGACTACCACTTATTTGTAATTGTGATTGGAAAATAACAAAGCTAATAAGAAGAGGGACTCAGAGTATTCTTCCACATACCTCTGCTTTTGAGAGAGAAGAAACACGTTTTCATGTGCCTCAATGTTTGAGATTTAGGCACAATTTCACTTCAGTTCTCATTTCATCTTTTCTTAGTTTTCACCTGGTTTTACTAGAATTCCTGAAGCTTTACTTCATGCATCTGCTCCCTTGCACTTTATCTCTCCGGGATCCCAGGTAGGGTTTCACTCCTGGCACGCCGTGTGCAGCTACCGGAGCGTGTTAGCAATTAGGGCAGCCCATGGGCTGGCTGCAGGGAGTGGGAGCTGCAGATCTCCACGTGGGATGAAAGCAGAGCCCTGTTGTAGCTGACACCTGGCTATCCAGGACCACTTTCCCACCAGGTGTTTGGTCACACGAAAGAAAATCCTCAGCAGAAGCGCAAGGCTGTCACTGATGGCAGTCACAGGCCCATAAAAAATCACTGCCAGCTTCAAAAAGGGCTTTGAAGTAAAGGGACGCTTATACCAATAACAATCTGATAACATCTTTCACTTTCCCTTCCTGAGTTCTCTCCTGGGCCCTTTCCCTCATCTTTTTTCATTTTCTCTCACTCCATTCCTCACTAAAGCCTCAGACTTATGGTTGGACTCGATGACCTCAGAGGTATTTTCCAACCTTAACAATTTTGTCGTTCTATGATTTTTACCACTGCCCTGCTTTCCTCTCTACTTTATGCTACACATGTGAAAAACTCATGTCTCCACCTGCTTTCCAGTTAGATTATGCATTTCTTTCTCATTAGTGCACATCAGATATAATAATGGTTTTCAACAGAAGGGGAAAATAATGTGAAGGGGATCCGTATGTAAAATACAGCTCAATGTTTCACTTACCTATTTCATGAATTAAGGCACTCTTTTCTTTCCTCAGCTGCTGGCAGGTTGTGTTGATAATCATCACACATGATAGCTACTATTTGTTGTACATTCTATCAAATTATCATACATGCAATCAAGTTGGTAGTTTTCTGTGCAAGAGATGTACATCACAGGAAAGCAATATTTACTAAAAATCTCTCCACTTTCATGGAGGCAATAAAATTACCTGGCTACAATTCCACCTGTAATACTAACAAACTGAGAATGAATAACCAAAAATCTGAACCCTCTACCAGTGACATGATTTTCAATACCAACCTCTTTAGAGAAACATGGTAGGTTGAGTAGCACAAGAAGACCATTAAGAATAGAAAACCTTGAGACAATATGTTTAAAGAGGGATGTCTGCAATTCATATTTCAGCACGTGTAGAAACTTCACCAAGTAGCACCTTTTACTATAACAGCTTATCGAGGTTTTCCCTTCAAATTTAGATGTTTGATGCTTAAAATAAAAACCTGCTTATTACCTACCTAATCAAATACCTCAAGATTCGAAAAAGGCCATTAGGTCATAAAGAAAACCTAGTGAATAATATTGTCTTGCTTTACTTCCTAGTATTCTTTATTGTATTTAATTTTTCTTGTTTTGTCCTGATAACAAAATGCATTTGAATTAGGCATCTGATATCAAATAAAGGCTATTACACTATGCATAGCTGAAGACAAACTTGGTGAAAAAGTGTTTCAGTAGTTAAAGTACACTTTAATATCTGGGTTGTCCTATACTTTACGTCATACAAAATTATTTCAAGTTCAACACCTTCATTGTTTTGCTGTAATCCTTTCAAATTTTGGCATGGAGAGAGCCAACAGGTCACAGAAGTGTCTTTCCCCTCTACTGTGAAATTTCATTTGGGTCTGAAAAAAAGCCCTGAGCTCATGGGGCTGTGACCTCAGTCAGGAAGTCCACAATTTCTAGTGCTCATCAGCAGGAGGGCAATGAGCTCCTCTGTCTCACAGCCAACCTCAGCAACAGCCACATCCCCTGGGACTGAGCCTTAGAAAGGGCAGCTTTACAGATCAGTTGGTTAACATCTTTGTAAAAATTATTAACAGGCAGATCCCTCACAGTGCTGTATAGTGACATTATTACATTTGCAGAAAATGGCATTTTGTCCAGCCTGAGTTGCTTTTTTTCTACTCAAAACCACACACCTCTAAATAGATGCTGTTTCATCCTATGAAATGAAGATCAGTCCTGAATTTAGAATACTCTGCCCTCCAAGTCTCCAAGTGTCTTCTATTTTTTTTTTTTTTTTAGTCAGCTTAAATCCACCTTGATATCATTAAAAACCTCTCCTTTCTCTCTTAAAGTTCTCCCTCTGTAAGATGGAAATAGCAGCCCTGTATGTCAAGAGGAGATAAATGCCTTAATATTCTCCAGGTACTTTGCTGGTACATTGATGGATGTCCTAAATGAGGCTAAAAGTAAATGTACAATTCCACATTTAAAGACAGAAAGGACTCTGCAGTGAATAATGAAAAGAAAGTCGAAAGTAGGAAACTGTCTGGAGTATGTGTGAACACGTAATTAAAGACTGCACCTTAATGCAAAAGGCAGATGAATTAGAACTGCAAATCCACTTAGTGTTAACACTCCTTGCTTCATAGAACTTCACAGATTAATGTACTTTTAATGTATTTATGAGCAATGATGTACAAACCTATATATATTTAAGCATTGAATGAGCAATGGATCAAGTCTGACTCAGGAGAGATTTACTGTGTAACAACTACAGGAAATAAAATCTGGATGAGAAATGTCATTTGTACTGGAAATTAATTTCAAAACAGTCATCAATTTATTCATTGAGCTCTAATGAAAAGGATAAATTTTGCTTTCCAAGTTAAAATTAGAAAAGTCATTATATAAAAAATACCCCTCACTTTACCTTAAACCCATTCTAACCAACTCAGTCAAAAACTCCATTTATTACAAACTGTAGCTTTGCAGCCATCATTATTTCCCCACTATTGTGAAAATTTACACAGCTGCCACCCCACTCCATGCCTTCCTTCTGGGTTCATCTCCCTTTTCTTCTTGGTGATGTCCTGATGGCACAGCTCAGATCTGGTCCACCCACTACCCAGCCTGCACAGTGATGCACATTTGAGTCCTGCTCTGAGGCTCACTGCAGGCAAGGTTGAGAAACCCACAGGGAAGGGAAAACCACTTGGTTTTTGTGTATTTATGGAGGGTGGCTGTGACCCTATCACCCCTGATAATATCTTATTTGATGGCTTGTTTGCCTGCCCTGAAGATGTGGTGCCCTGGTTCACCCTCTGACCCACACCGAGTCTTCCCTCTCAGGGAACTTGTGCAGGGAGGGAAAAAGGTGAAAAGGAGACAAACACAAACCAAACCTGAGAGCACGCACAGCTACAGTCTTGGTGCACACTGCCTTTTCCCTCTGCAAGGCTTCCTCAGAAGCTCCCCACCCTGCCCTTCCCTCTCCCCACAGACCCATAACAGGGTGCACGCTCAGCTGATGTTAATTCAGCTCAGTTGACTCAAAGCTCAAACGAAGGGAGGGAACAAAGGGCAAAATAAGTAAAAAATAATGAAGCAATTGCTCAGTTAGTGTAATTGCATAGGCTTCAATAGGACTACACTAATTTCCAGCAGCTGGAGTTCTGGCTCTATATTTTTATTTACTTTACCTCCTGTACTTAATTTTCTACCCTCCCATTTGTTTGTTATTTTCATGTACTGTGGTGGCTTCATTTGGAGTGTCAATTTCTTAAGGAATCATGGGGGAGGGGGGTTGTTAAACAACCACCCAGGTCTAGGACATAAAATAAATGCATTCCACTGAAAGATAGATAGGAGAGATGTGGTGGTATAGAGACAGTATAGAACTAGAGCAAAAAATTATATCTATATCCAGCTCCACAACATTTTCTACCTTGGACAAGATCTTGTTTCATACACAATGTTCGTTGTTCCATTTTACAATTCATAATTTAAGAACAATATTTTCCTGGTCAGGTTTTGTATTAAATAGCCTGCTTATGTTTTTGGACAGACATGCTTTGGTTCCTTGAAAATATGATAATTTAACAGATGTATTTCTTAATGACCATCATATAAATTGACTGTATAACCCACTTCCCCACCAACTATTTGAGAAAGGGTGGGGTGAATGACATACAAATTGATGTTTGGAAAGTATTACAGGACTCTGTGTTGCCTAAGCTACTGCCAGTGAACAGACAGACCTAGAAAACACAACAATTTGACCTTCCACTCTCAGAGCTTTTTCCTACTTCTCAAAAGAAGGAGCTTTGAGGGAGCTGGGGGCTATTTTTCAGCTTTGGTGATCTCTTATTCTTGTACTTCTATCCCTACCAAAGCAACCAAATGTCAAAATGATCCCAGTTGTGTATTTTGGTGAGAACTTTTTCCAGAGAAAACCCTAATTTGACCTCTCAAAAGTTTAAATCTGTTGAGTCACAAACTAAAGCACAACAAGGCTAATGACACAAACAGATATAGAGATGCATTGAAATGCAATATAATGCCCTCACTTCTGTAATAGATCCCCAGAGGCCTTGCTGTTGTTGAAAAGAAAAAGAAAACATTGCTGAGGATTATTATCCTAATCAACCTGTGACAAAAGTTCTCAAAATGTTTAAGTTAATAAACTGAACTCTGCTTCAAAGTTCTTTCAGAATAGTCAAGGTGAGATTGGTAAAAATGTTTTTATTTATATATAAATGTTTACATTTTTTTCTTAGTAATTATAATATCTTAGAAGAGATTTAGGTGTCATTAAGTATTGTATAAATATCATTGCAAATTACCAGCTTATTTACTACTTATTTAATTTTTAGTAAATTTTGTGGAATCAATTTTATCCATTTGTGGGGAAAATAAAATCCATTAAGCAGTAACTATTCCTAGTCAAATAGTTCTCTTGGTACCAGCTGCACAAAATGCTTAGGACTAGGACTGAAAGGACATAAACCCTGCAATCCTGTAATGAAACTGTAATTAGACCCTGACTGTTCCCAAGGGGAGGAAAGGTTTTTCTAACACAAAGCATCCCTGTGCACGTGCAGGGGGCTGCGAGTCAGCCTGTGCTGTTACTGCATGGAAATAGAAATGTTCAATGTTATTTAATGTTAATAATGATCTTTATGCAGATAGACACATCGGTTACATCTACAGTTTTTGCTTTTTGCTCTCTTTCTGGTAATTTTTCAACCATATTCCTCAGGTCTACCTCTGAGCAGTTAATACTGGCATATAATAATAAACAAAACAGTGTTTCACTCAAGCCTTACATTCATCCTTTCAGTACCACGCTTCCACCAGTAAGAAAGAAACTTATGGTCACAATCTGTGAAGGTATTTTTAAGATATAGGTTTTTACCTTGGAGTTCTATTATATAGCCAACCTAACGATATAAAACACCCTGTCTTTATTTTCTAACAATGGCTTAGGAAACAACAATTGAACAACAATTCAGGTCTAAGTAATCTTGTTTCACAGTTTCTGTAGCAAAGTTACAATCATTTTCCACAAGCCAAATCCATTATCAAAGTCCTGTTATTCAATACTAACAATGAAATTTTAAATACAAATAACAAAGTATTTTTACATTTTAGTTCTAAAGCTGGACTTGTTAGGAAAACCTGCTCCTAACTTTCACATAACTTTCAAAATAACGTATTTTCAATTAGCTGGAAATATCAATATATGCATTTACAAAAAAAAAAAAAAAAACAAAAAAACCAAAAAAACTTAAATTGAGTATAAATCATTGTCACCCACATCCAAAGATTTTGCTAATTTTTGCAGACCATTTTCATATAAATACACCATGAACATTTTCCCATTATCTTTCCATTTCCTAAGCTACAAATGACTTTCTGAGATGTAGTTTACAGAATATCATCATGATAATTTGCAGTGGTGTGGCAACACAGGTGGAGGCAAGCATGAAAGAAACTGGTTTGTGGAAGAGAGACTGATTGCCAAGGAATCTGGTGCTGCAGTGTTTTAATAAGATGAGCCTAATGTCAGAAACTGGGCTATTGAAATGCTGGGTATGGATTAGATTTTTGACAGAAGAGAATCTAAGAATCTGTTGTTTCTAAGGTTTTGCTTTAATACTTGTGGATGATGTAAGGCTCATAAAACACTGCAAAACTCACCCCATCTCCCCCAGATCAAAAGCCCCAGTATTCCCCCTGAAATTAAGCCAGCACTCCCGTAAGGGTTTCACAAGGACAGTGGGTCACACGCTGAGCTGAAGAACGGAAGCTGAAATGGAAGCTGTAACATTTGGTCTGGGGGCTATTACAATGCCAGTAGTTAATGAGTTTAGTCCAGCAGTAAATCAGGAAAGGACTAACAGTGAAGGGACTAAAGAGCTCAGTGGTGTCTATGGTGTCTTTCCTATACTTCATGAGATTTCACTTTCAGAGTCATTACACGAGATGAATTTGTTCAAACAAAGCCTCAAGGGATTTGCTCTATTATTCCTAGACAGGAAGAAGTCTAATTTCTCTGGTACAGACTTTATCCAGCTTACAATTCCTCCAAAATATTTTTGCATACACGTATTTTTCTCTATTTACTGTGAGAACCCTTTCCTTGAGAAAAAAATATAAACAGCTTTTACCAGTAATTCATTGCAATTTGTAATATCTTTATACTGTAAATATCTGTATTAAATGGCTCCTCAAAATAAATGACTTTATTACTGGAATAAAAACTGCTATCAGTTTTTGAAAGTTATTGCTCTTCTCTCAGTTATTTTGTGTTGCCTGCATGTACATCTGGTGATAGCACTCAAAGCATCCTAAAATCCCTGGTGAGACAGACTTTTTTTCCTGGGATGAAGCCCACCTAAATGAGGACAGAACTGGTGAAGCAGGAGACAAAGGACGTAGAAGTTGAGGAGTCTACTAGGTTTGTTTTGCTCATCTTCTGTTTTCATGTTAAATCTATCAAATATTGCATCTTCTTGATCATCAGAAAAAGCTCAGTAATAAGTTCATCTTGATACAGCCTGCACAAGACCTCTAAATGAAGGCTTTTTTTATGAAAAAGTTTTACCCTATTTCATACTTTTATTTTTTATCAGACAAAAACAAACCATAAAGAAGCCTGCAGTTCCTGAAACCATATTAAACTCAAAAATGTGCAATATTTTTTTCTTCTTTTCAAATTAGCAACTTGACTTTTACATCAGTAACAAACTGAACTGCATTGAGTAACATTTATAGGTGACTTTTCCGCTTAAGTACAGGTTATGATGTGTTTATTCCATTTTTAGTTTAGATATAGGTTAATATTCCATTATAGGTATCATTAAATTCAAACCCAGTCCAATTTAACTAGAGACTAAAGAGTTTATTCATTAGTTATTTATCCCATTGTCAGCAGCATTTGTGCTATAATGAACTTATTTTTGCTGTTCCTGAAATCCGTGGAACAAAACCAGAACAAAAACTTAAAGAAATCATTTCCCCTAGAAATGATTTATCACACTGTAAATTTGTATCACATGTCTAAACCCTGGAAGTATAGTTTAAAATGTGTATTTCCCAGTTATTAACTGTTGCTGTCATCATGAATTATTTGGTCCTGTTGGCTAAGAAGTGAAGTTATCAATTAAAGTAAAATGAGAACTCATCCCTTTGGACTCAGTCTGGTCACATAATTAGCAGTCATTTATAGGGTTTTCCATTCATGGTGTCACTCCATTTACAGACTACAATAGTGAGGGAAAATTAATGTCCCAAATTGGTTTAGGCTGATATAATGTGCAAATTGCAGTTCCAAGTATAGTGATAATGTCATTTATGGGACAATTTTGTGGGCAAAGAAAATTGTTATTATACATATTTCTATAAATCTTTTTACTGTGAGTAGAGACAAGACAGGAGTCTTTGAATATTGAAGCTTTTCCAATTTTAGGAAACAATTACTTTCTGCTAATGATAAAATTAAGGGAACCCAGACTCCTTTAGAAGCAGTCAAATGTGTTTTAAATGCCATCAAATACAGACTGTAAAGTATATATAACTTTACTGTAACCCACACCATTTTTCCTTGTCTTGCTAAAAGGAAAACAGATTCCTCACAGGAAGGTTTTATGTGTAAGTTCTTACTGCTTAATGACACCAAAAGTCAGAAATACTAAAATTTTTAGGTCTTTTTTCTGCCCTTTTCAAATGCAGAGACTTTTTTCTATGTTTTTTTTTCCATACAGATTACTCACTCAGCACTGCATGAATTTTGGCCTATCTCAGAGGCCAGGAATGGCATAAATATATCTAAATAGCAGTTTAAATGTCTTTTAAATGTCTTTTCATTTTCTCAGAGAGTGAAAAAGGATTAGAAGTAGATTGCTGACCTTCAACAGGTAAATTTTGCCATATTTTAGCATTTCAAAAAGTTAATTAAAAAAAAAATATGTTCTGCTAAAGCGATGCATCTGAATAAATATTTAAAACTTCAGAATTTTGAAACTCAAGCCCATATTCCTTATGTTTATACACTAAATGTAGCATAACTGGCATTTTATCAAAGATCAATTTACATTTGAAAAGGGATAAATGAAGCAAATTAAAAAATGAAAGGAGAAATATATTTATGAACTCTGAATTGTATTTTCTTTAAAGTTCAGAATTTTGACTGTAAGACTATGACATGATTTTTAAAACAAACAGGAAAACATCCAAAAAAAAATCCATTTTTCTTCCCCTTCAGATGGTATGGGAAAACCCTTCAACAAATTCCTGTCTGCCTTTGCACAACAGGTTCAGATTACGAACTGCATTCTCTAGCTTTTACAGGAAACCACTGTGCTTGGTGGCAGTATTAAGTTATTTTTTTATTGGCCTAGGATGTGTACTGGTTAAAGCAGAGCTGTTTGGTGAACCACACACACAGGACTGTTTACCCACAGTTAATGGAGCACACATTAATCACGTGCTGGCAGGACGTGCAGACAGACCCGGGGCTGACTGCAAGCCCCAAGTTTACCTCCACGATCTGTACATTTTCTCCAGTCAACCACACAAGTGCACAAAGAGATGGAAGGGCAGATCAACTCTCAATACTAAAGAACCAGCTCCCCAGTTTTTTTAAGCTGTTTTTGACGCCTTCTCCTTCCCAGCTGTGTTGATCTTACCGCTGCCTGAGTGGGCCAAAGGACGCAAAATTTTCTGTGTTCATTTAGTGACTACATAAAGCAGAAGAAACTTGGCACCTTAAACTCAAAGCACTCTGGAAAAAGTACCAGTTACATTTAATTCTAAATCAATAGACCTTCCAAATTATTGTTGAAAGCCCATGAAAAACCACAAAAAAGAGAAATTCTTCAGAAACTGGAAAGAAAGGAGGGCAGAAGCTTTTTACATTATACACCCAAATATCCTTTTTCTCCTCCTGTCATTGTCTGCCACAGAGTCAGGAGCTGGATGGAAATGAGTCTGCAGTGCTAAAGAAACCCTCCCCTGACTGAAGTAACTAATGCAAAGTGGATGGGGACAAAATGCACATGAACCTGGGAACACATCTCCACCCTGCTTTGCAGGCACCACTGTTTTGTTGCTGCTATTTTTCTCTGTGGAAAAACAATGCAAAAGCTTCCAACATCCAACGTGTCCTTTTATGAAATTTATAAATATGTACATGTTTGTCCTTGGGTTCAGTCAGAAGTAATTACTCTGAATAACTCAGAGTAGCAACTCTAAGTAAGTAATTCTTAATTTAAGGGTCATATTCAGAGATAAAATACTGTAAATAGCAACAGTGTTTATTCATTACAATAGCTTGCATCACCATAGCCCTTGATGGTTTTAAGGTAAAAGAGAATCTGCGACACAAGACACTCTAAAATGATGCAAGAAAAACTGAAATTGGTGTAGCCATAAAATAACCATAAAACAAGGGAAATACTGAATCTATTGTGTTATCTGGCAGCAATTAAAGAATGTGGAATGGCAGATATATCCTATAAGGCTGCCTGGAACACCTTCAGTGAGTTAATTCTATGTGCAATCCTACTTTGCCTTTCTTACATGAATATTCACAACATCTTAGGAAATTCTTTTTTGCTGTTTGGAAACTTTGGTCTAGTGGCAGATTGTAAGCAAATTTTCCTAAGCACGCTGAATGCTAAATTCTAGATGTGGCACTTTGAAATAGCTCATTAAAAGCCATCTCATTTCAAATTCAAGATATAAAAGCTTTCATTTCTGGAATGCCTGGGAAACTCTCCAAATAAAACCCGAGGTTGTACCATCCACATTTTGCAAACATTTCTCAATGTTCTATGCTTTTTTCCACAAGTATGGCAGCCAAATAATCCCCCCACAAATTAACAACAGCCACTCATCCAGAAAAATAAAATTAACCTTTTGACACGTCAAAGCTTCCCCTTAGCGTGAAGCTTGGATAATTTCTGGATTTTTTTATCCCAGTTCCTTGTCCTTTAAGGTACCACCCAGTCAGGCTTTTGGGCAACCTTGTGTGTGTTTGGGTCACATAAAAAGAAAATTAGACCCTCTGCTTTTCATCTTATTGAGAGCTTGGGACTGCAGTCCATGCTTTTAATCTTGACATTCCAGGATGTACAACTATTGTTCTCCTTCGGATTTTTCTTATTATTTGCCAGGGCAACTGGTATTTGGACTTCTGCATGGACTTTAAAAAAAGAATAATCCCAGGCTCGTTCCCATTCTCATTCAACCTAACAAAACATTTGCCATGACTTCGGGAGAGTGCCAGGCCCCTAAGGGGAATTTTCTCAACATTCAGCTTCAGCTTTTGAAGTTCCACATGGCCCAACCCAAACGTTGAGTCACTGGGGAGGAGCAATTTCTTGAATCTTTGCACGCTGAAATACACATTCCAAAATTTGTAGAGGCCATCTTAAAACAGAAATAATTTTTCCAAATGTGCCATGCTTTTTTCCCTGTTTTTTCCATGGTAGCTGCACATTACTGTGACCTGGGCAAGCTCAGGTGTAACTTGCTGTTATCACAAGAGGATGCATTTAAAGAAGTGTGGATGGGGATTTAAGTTGTCTGGAGAAGTCACTTTCAGACTAAAGTAGCTTGTTCAACCATTTCCACTTCAGGGCAGGAACAGGGCGAAGTCCTCCCCATGATGACAAGGAAGAGTATGGCTGCTGCGGCAAGGGTGAAACAGCTTTCCCAGGGGAAGCTGACATGTTATTTCTTTTGCAAAAACCCTCAGGACTTTCTGAAAAGGGACTCGGTATTTGGTGAAGCATTAAGGACTCTTTGGAAAACGTGCTTTGCTTCGTAAGAAGTTACTCAGAATGTGGTTCAAAATGTGTTTTTCTAACTAAAGAGAAACGTGTGGAGCATATGAAAAAATACAGAAACCCATGAAAGATATCTTTGTTAAATGTCAGTGATATGTGTCTGTTATTTTTCTGTCTTGCAAGCTAATAAAGTTAAGACCAGTTGCTTTACAGACAGGGTAGTTATTAGCTCTCAGTAGAAAATAATGTACTACAGGGAATTTACAGTATAAGAAAAATGCTCTTAAATATTTGGGGCCATCTGAGCCACCCAGGTTAAGTGTTTTCTGGCAGTAGAGGTGTTATTGTTGCCATAGCCCTGCCACATGATGTTATTCTCCCAAGTAAAATGTAGTTTTCCTATTAAAGACCTCTGCTTAAGTCCATGATTTCCTTCTCATACCCAGGATGGAAGAGATATTTTTGAGGATTGTGCAAAAAAAAAAAAAACAAAAAAGAACAAAATTGCCATCAGTATTTTAAGTAAAGCAGGTGGACTCCAATAAAAAGGCATTTAATTTCTGACTTATGTCACAGCAAATGGAATTGTTGAAGGACTACATTGCTGAGTAGAGTGACTGCAAATTTGTTGCTTCTGTCTTTCAGGAAAAGCAGGAGGCACCCAAACCCAAAAATAAGATACTACAAAACCAGCTCTGTGAGGAGGTATCTAACCCTAAAGGCTTTATTTTTCTGGAACCTTCTTTCTGCTATTAGACATCTCCTGGTTTTTCTTAATTGTAGCTTGAATCTAGCTGATGAACATCTAATGACCATTATCTAATGAACAGCTAATGATTGGTAATAAACAGCTACCATTGCAGACTGTGCGGTGATTGTCAGGATTATCAACCACCTTCCAGACAGAAAAATAAACATGAAATTTTGTTTTCAAACCTCTCAAACAATGTCTGGCTGTACACATTCTTGGCCTTATTTTCTGCTTTTAATAATGTAAATATAAAATTATTCTGCATTAAAACTTGACAAAATTGCTTCATGGCTTATTCCAGGGCAACTATAGCAAAGCTGAGGTTTTATGAGTGTAAGTAGATTAGACCTGCAATGTTATTTTTAGTCGTGTAGTTATTCACGAGCAAAGGGGTTTTTAGATGCAAACCAGGTGCAGAC
This sequence comes from Pyrgilauda ruficollis, assembly GCF_017590135.1. Taxonomy (NCBI): domain Eukaryota; kingdom Metazoa; phylum Chordata; class Aves; order Passeriformes; family Passeridae; genus Pyrgilauda; species Pyrgilauda ruficollis. The sequence continues at coordinate 2,257,000 of NW_024527488.1, forward strand.
CAGCTGCTTTGTGTGTCTGTGAAAGTGGCCTCAAACTGAACAACAACATTGCAGATACCTATCTCTGAATAGCAGCATTTCTGTGACACACCATTCCTCCGTGTTATCCTTGTGCAACATTTTTCCATAACTAGATAATTGGTGGGCTCCTCAGCTGAGGTCAAACCACGAGTGTCTGCCCAAGCAGAGCCTCCCCAGGGCACCTCAGGGCCATGCTGGGAAGGCAGAGAGTGCAGACTGCTCCTTCCCAGGTCCATGGACCATCCTGGGATGGAGGGAGCCCCCTCCCAGTCCCTGCTATGTGCTGACAGAGCCATACAATAGCAGCACAGATAGAAAACCAGCAAGTCCTGCCAAATAAAACAGGCTGTTTGAGACAAGGATTGTAAATCCCAGTGGAGGTCAGTGTCTCCTTGACCATAAACAAATGATAATGATTGATATTAACATGCAAATTCGTATGGGGAAAGGAAGAGATGCCTCAAGGAAAGCTATGATGCTCAGTAATAACCTAAACTTCATTTCACATATCTCACAGTGATTTGCACTTAGCTTCTGAATAAGGGCCGGAAGCAATGTTTGATTGGAAAAATATTATGCAGCCAGAAAGCAAGAGCTGAGAGAAAGGAGCCTACAGCACTTGAGACTAGGGGCTGAAAGTTCCATCTGATAGAAAAAAATGAATGCCTGTTGATCTGGAGCAAACATAATGCGAAACATGTTTGCTGAGTGAGAAAAAAGTTGCTTGGGCAATATCAAAAGCAGCTGTGGTGTGACAGTCGAAAACCAATTAAGTAAATGTGACATGGCAGCAAAAGAGTCCGTGTGGATTTGGGTCTGTGACGTTACTAGAGGGGACAGGGATGTAGAACTGTCTCACTGAGCTGTAACTGTGACGACAGCATAGGGGTCCTGCCAAGGGTGGGGAGTAATATCTGTATTCCTCAGATTCTGTGTATCTTCCTTTTATAATTATTATAATTATTCATTAAATCTCTCAGATTTCCAGTTAATCAGACACATCTTGTGCTGAGGGTAAGTTAATAACACATGTAGCCATGCTCACCTGATATTTACCTAATAGTCTCTATTCCCTGGATTTCTTCTTGCTCTTTATACCAATCTTGAAAAAAAACACCACAAAAAAACCCCCACAAAAAAAAAAAAAAAAAAACCCAAAACCAACCAAACAAAAAACCACAAACAACAACAACAAAAAAAGTATGACATTGACTGAGCTGTGATTTTCACTTCTGCAAGAATTGAGTAAAATATCTGTGCATTTTTTCTATCGAGAGCAGATCTACTGCTGCCAGTATGGAATGGGCTTCACCTGCTTCTACCTGCTTTTTAAGGTATTACTAAAACAAAAAATTACTGGTTTGTCTAAAAAGACCAGATATTGACACATTGAGCAAAGACTGGGTGGGTAAAACACATTACATATCAATATTTTGTAAAGTGGCATGCAACGAGAAACTGCTTTTTGTACTTGAAAATACTGGAAAGCCAAAATTCAAACACAGATATCAAGGTTTAGGTCCTTTCTGTCTGTCTTTTTTGTGGGTTTCTTCTTGAACAAAGAAACTAGTATTCAATTTTTCTGGTTATTTGAATCACATAAAATGTTTCGCCAATGAGTCACTGTCAAGAGGCTAGATGAAAAACCTTAATCATCAAGAGATAATGCAACAAAGCAATGCAAGTTTATGTTGCAGATTATTATGTAGGAGTTTCAACACACTAGGACTCTTGCAATGTCTGCTTACAATAATTCTGTCAAACATGGGCTTTTTCCTATGCCCCATATGGTGTTAGCAGTTATTTTTCCTGAAGCTTCCTGCATTCCCATAGAATGGAAGAACTTTCTTTCAAGCTTCCCTGACATACTCCCACCTTTTCCTTAAGGGAGCACTTTGGGATGAATGGATGGTTTAGTCTCCATGGCCCCCCCATTCAGTGGTGCCACTGTGACTGCCAAGAAGTGACTGACTTTGGCTTTAAGTGCCAGGCGAAGGCCAGGAGCAGCCAGACAGACACCAGGATTCCATCCCACTCTTAGTGCACATTCCTGCTGCTGTTAATCTGCCTGAATCAGTGACCTACAGCTAATGCATTCAATAGGCCTTCTGCTTAAGTCTGACCAAGCAATTACTGACACAGCTGGACAAAAAAAAAGTACAAAAATAGTTTGAATATGTATATGATCTTTTAATGGCCTCCTCTACTCCTAATGCCTTCAACCCGCTTGCTTCCAGGTCAGTCTAATGTCTAAAGCAATCATCCCAAGCAGCAATGGGTTATCTTTGGTACCTACAAGCCTTTCCACATGGTGAGCTTCCCTTTTTTTTTTTCCAACAGCAGCTGGGGATGTAATTGCTGGTGGAAACACATGGACAGAGTGAGCTTCAGCACCACCAGGACTGCATTAGGCCATGTGGTTAACTTGAACTGCATGGGTTTGGATTCCCTGTCTTAATTCTGAACCCACAACATAAGGGGAGCATATTTCCCTGCTCCCACATCATTATTTGCAATCACTGTTATCCAAATAATCTGGTTCATAGATAAAAAAATTTTTAAAAAAAGTTGGAAGAAAGACAATAGATCAGCTAAACAATAGACTGGCTAATCATTTAGGAAAACTAATAAAATAGTAGTGACATATTAATAAACCATTCAGACTCCTGGCTCATCAAGTATTTGGTCTATAAGCTACAACAAATCCAAAATCCATCTGCTAAATTCTACTGACACTGAAATCTATAGGAACTCTTGATTCTTGTGTAGGGTGATGGGTCAGTTCAGTGAGTTCAGCCAAGCACTAAGGTCTGAATTTGGTTTCAGGAATTCTGACATGTCTCCACCTCCAAGGGATTGCAAAGGCTTACCAAGCACCGTAAATAGCCCAGACACAAGGCTTTGAGTGAGCAAAGGACACCAGAAGCAGCTGCATTAGGTTTTAGCAATAAAAATCTTGTTACCTTCTGCCTTACATAGATTTTCTACGTGACAAACATCAGAATTAAACAGTTGCAATATTCAGCATATTTTTATCCAGATAAATATTGAAAACATATTTAATGCAATATTGAAGGGATTACAGAACTCAGAAAAGGGAAAGTCTGACTAATGCTGCAGCTGTGCAGCATTCCAGTGAATCCAAGCCATTGCCAGCATTTATTAGCCACTCAGCCTCTCACAATAAACAATCTCCAGCTCATGATCATATATCCAGACAGATAGATGTACAGTATTGCCTACACAGACACATTAACACTGTCCTGGCTATGTGATTACTTTCCAGCATTAGCTTTAGTTCAGTGAGCCTCTTCCAAAAGGTGAAGTTCAATTTTGATTTCATTTTCTTTAATGACTGTAAACAATTACAGTATAACATGTCCCATTGTACATTTACTTTTGTTTTCTGGAAGAATTACTGTGGCCTGAAGTATGTGAAGACTGTTTATTCCAGACATTAAAATGAAGACTTCAGCCATTTTACAAAATCAAATTTTAGGCTAGAAAAGGTTTTTCCCCATAATACTTGGAATCAACCTACTTAAAGTTATGATAGTAACTTCAGTAGGGAGCAGGTTTTTATCCACTGGAGTAGGGGTGATTTGAAAAAGAAAACACCAGTGGAAACATCTAGGCATGTGTTTCTCAGGGAAAAGTACAGTATTAGAAATACCAAATAAATAATCATGATACTATCCCATTAAATCAGATGAAGAAAAAAAACTCAGGGATTTTTCTCCCGCCCTTTTGTGAGAAAAGTAACATAATTTTTGTGAAGTCTTTTCCATTTCGGCATGCATTCCACATTGGATGCAGATAACCAGGCACACGCGGGATGGACTCAAAGCTGCCTCTCTTATCTTTAGCCACCACCACATTATAAACTTCAGTTAAGAGCTTTATTTATGCTTGGTGTCTGGTGGAGGTTCAGAAGAGGAAGCAAAGAGAGGATTGTCATTAACAAAACAGAACTTTGCAACGTGAGAGGCTTTTGGTTTCTTGAAATACCTGCTCTGCCAAGGACACGCTCAAGGGTTTATAGCATACAAGCCAGGACACTTGCCTTGACACACAGCATTAAAACTGGGCTAATACCAGCCAAGAAGAATCCCCAGTCTGAGAGACCGTTCTGAGAATGGTCTAAACAAGAAAACAAGAACGCTTTGCAGAGGAAAAGCCAGGGAAATAATTCAATGCTTCTGATAATGCAAAGCAGAAAGTCACACGAGAGAGCCTCTCGTATAAAAATATGTATTGTTTCAATCCACAAGATAAAATAATTGCTTGGCTCTCTTTCTCCTCTGTTTCTTTTAGCAGACGAAGAATGAAATGTCACCAGTATTATTCAGTTATAGTCTTGTCAAAGTTCAACATAACAGAGAAAATCTCCAATAATACTGAGAAAGATTTTGTTGTCAGCTGGAGAGTGTTTTATTGTGGTACCTTGCTATGATAGTTTTATAAATATAGTCCAAGAACAAGTGGAAAAAGCAACAGATTCATTGCAATATATAGAAGGATTAGGGTAAGAATAATACATCTATTTTCATTTTTCCCCAGTGCTGAACCTTCCAACATTAAATACAACAGGAAAGTATTTTAGAAGTGTATTTTTCATTAACATAAAATTTTCCATTCAGTGCAACCATCTCTGGATTTGCACTTAAATTTATCACTTAAGATGATAATTCTTAAAGTAGCCTTAGGTGGTGAGGATGAAAACCAGCAATAGTAGGACCAAACACCCAGGTGGAGACCCAGCCAACAAGAATTCATTCCTGACCCCATCACATTGGTCTAAGCTGCCAGACATGCAGATCCCAAAATTGTTGCAGTTTGTAGTGTGTTTTAGGACAAATATTTGGAGGCAAAACAAACTGGATGAAGTTACACGCTTATGACTGTAATAAGCAGCTCAAACAGGTCTAACTCATGAAGAGGATAGGTAGGTGTAACTAATGCTTTTTCATCACTCATCCCAAATTGCCAGTATTTGTAAGTCATTGCATTTCAAAAAAGAGGGACCTGGAAAAAAGATGGACCCATATGTGCTGGTCCATATCCCAGATGTACAAAAATTGCAGTTGTATGGGCTTTGATTCTCTGACCACTCAGCCAGCAGAGCAGGGATACCAAGGAACTGCCCCAGGGAGGTGAGAGACAATTCTGATCACACCAAGCCAGTGCTGAAGATCAGCTAGGGAGCAAAAGTTTTGAACTTGGAACTGGATCCAACAAGCATGAGAGAATTAAACACTGTGGTTGTTAGACTATTCTTAGATATTTTTGGTAAAACAAACATTGTTAAGATACCACTTCAACCCAAACTTGCTCAGTGGCACAAAGGTGTCAGGTGGTCAGCCAAAAATGGTCAAAGTTAGGGAGTCATAACAAATTGTTCCATTGATAGCCTTTGCACCCTCTTTCATTAATGAATGAAGAACACAGGGGAATTACTGAACATTAATTAGTTGTGGAAGTCCCAACATAGCTAATGGCTCACATTTACTAGAATTTCACTACTTGAAATAGAATTCCACCACGAAGAAGCAGGATATCACCCCTGAGTTCACACCAAGTTCAACTTGCAAAACATCATGGTATAGTACGTGCTGCTGGATATAACAAAATAAAGAAAATGACTGCAGCTAAACTGAGATTATGGAACCTGAGAGAGTTGCTGGAATCAATGATATCCAACAGAAAGCCTACCACGGTGGTCTGATCCAGAGGACATTTATGACTGTATAAGGAGCACGAGCCCAAGAGACTAGACAAAACTCAATAAATACATTTTTCATTTATGAGCAGGGTGATAACCTGAACAGTCAACTAAGACCCTTTAACAACAAGAAAAAAAAAATCATTCATTTTTCTGGCCTTTTGTTAAATTTTTTTGATGCTTCACAGAGGTTTAGGAGAAGCAGTGGTCAGGGATCAGGAGCTCAGATGCAACTGCCTGCAGGCGATAGTCATATAAAAGATAAAAGGGCTATAGTAGCATATGGTATCCAAGCAATCAAAAAGAACACTGGTAGAGAAGAAAAGTAAGGAAAAACAGCCTGAGGTACACAATTCAAGTTGTATGTTTCCTTTAAAAAGAGATACAGAATAAATCCAACTTCTTTACTATTAGAAATTACTCTTCCTTTTAAATAACACGTGAAATTATGACAATTAAGGTAACATCTACAGGTCAAAATGAAAACTGCAACAACTTCTAGGTTATCTTCCCCAGAAAATAAAAAGGATAACATCTGCAACTAAGACTTTTAGTTGAATCTGCCTACAAAGTCACATTCTAAATAAATGCTATTATCTTGAAACGCTATTGGCTTCTTTCCACTCCTGAAATCAAGCCAAGTATTTAAGCATATAATATGGCTTTGTCATAGCCATTCTAAAAGCCCAATTCTTTGCATTAGACCTTTCTTAATGAACTACTGCTGAGATTCTCAGCTTGATCTTCTAATTATTTGGTTATGAGCAGAGTTCATAGTAGTTTAAAGATCAATATTAGTTTAAATTAGAATTCTGTCAGATTCTCAGAATAGTCCTTAACTGTTGAATGAAGGAAGTAAAAATTGACCAGGACTGTTGCAAGGAGCTGATATTTTGTCATATACTGCTCAGTGATCGTTTCAACTCTATTTATGCATCTACAGGATAACACACTTTGGTAATCCCATGACAATAAATCATTTGAGGACTCATGGCTGCATTTCTGTAAAACATCAGATAAAGTTTGCACAGACTTTATCCCTCCTTTTTCCCACCTCAGATTAAGCAGCTGCATTGGAAGACAAGCCACTCCAAGTACCTTCTTATGGTGATTCAGACAACTTGTATTTCTTTAAAAGGCCTTTTAGAAACTCTTGCATCTTTCCAATTCATGGGCTTCAAGCTGTTACATCCCAGGAGAACCCTCTGGTTAAAATCAGATGGAATTAAACATGGCAAATGACTGATACAAAAATAGTCTTCCATTTATTTGAAAAGTAGCCTAATATTACAATTTTATATCTTTCTCATCCCCCTTCTTAATTGAGATGAAAATTCTTCTCTAGCTAGCAGAATTAATTATTGGGATAATTTCTTTAGTGGTTTAAAACTATGTCTTTCAGTAAGCAAGCATTTAGACAGGAATATATTACCAGTCCTCTTATCAGCTTGCATTTTCTGTGAAATTCAGAAATTGAGAAAAATTTCATTGAGAAAAATGCCCTGCCTGAATTTTGAGCACATTTCAGCATTTGGAGGGAATTTGAAGATCAAAAACAAGATGCAAGCAGCAATGAATATCTGTGAATTTCTTATTTCATTGTAAGAAATTAAATGCCCTGCTACAATACTTTGTTTACATTCTGAGTAAAGAAATATTCCTATTTGAAATAAAAAATAAACCAAAATCAAAATACCTACACACAGAAGTGTGTAGGTATTCCTAACATAAAAAGGAACATTAAGCATATATATGTGACTTGGTGACAGTGGAAACCTTCAGGAATATTGCTTTTTGAATAGTTCTGATGGAAGTTAGAAAATTGTTACAGGTCAAAAAATATTATGCACACATTTTTGGTCCTACAAAATGGGTGCCAAACTGAAAGACACTATTTTTTCTGATTTAGCCATTAATTTTGTTATTAAACAAAAGCTGAGGAGGCTTCAGGCTTCCATAGCTACATTCCAATAGAAAGAAATTTTTCTAGATCATGGGATTCCTTCCTATTGCCAGTTTTAAAGTAATATAAAGGCATAATAAATGAATTAAAGTAAATGAAAGGCATAAAACATGCAATAATACTTCAGACAGAAGATTATGTATGACATGGAAATGTCAATCAAAGGTAAATGCCAGGGGAAGATGTCAGCTAGGGTAGCTGATAAAGAACAGGTAGAGTCACTTCAACAGGCAATTGTTGTCATCGCAATCAAAAGGGAATTCTAGAAAATCCTGCTGCAGTGAAGTATTGAGCTATGCTGAAATGTTGCTTCAAATACAAGTGATTTCTGTCAAGTTAAACACTGCAGGAGACATTTCCAGACCCTCACAAGGACCACAGATAACCCCTTTCCCATTATTGGGCTTTAAGGCACTCAGATCCCACATTAGCTTTGAAAATTTCAAAGTTGATGAGGGGTATTTGTTCAAATTCCTGTTTCATTTTTAGAGGGTCTCTTCTGTCTCAGTTGAGTAAAAACAGGTTTTGTGTTCACTTCAGCAGGATTAGTTTCCTTCATGAGAGGGGACTAACCAGGATTCATATCTTCCTATTGTTCTCTGTTCAAACTTTATCAAAAAGTGTAACCCCAGAGCACTGACACCTGATGTATCCAAAACAGAGAGACATTCTGTGCTGCTCTGACCTCGTTACGTCCTGCTGAGAACCACCAGGTTAATCCAGGCTAAGTGAGACTCTGATGTTTAGAGCAGGTCTGGTTTACAGCAGAATATTCATCTCCAAAAGGGATGGGAAGAAGTGTCCAGAAGCGTTATTTATAAATGAAGATAAGTGCTGGCTGACTTTCCTGCCTTATGCTTATATCATCTAATTACTTTGGCACAGCGCTTCGCTCTTTCATGTTCCAAGTCTGGTTTCTGCTCGAGCAATTCACATCATTCTCCTTCCTATCTCTGAAATTTTCTTTCCCCTCCCTTTAGATACACCATTAACTCTCCTAAGTAAACTGATCTTCAAGGGTTTATATGCTCAGTGTTACATAATTTCTGCTCCCAGTTTCCAAACAATTTCTTTTTTGGCTGCAAGGCATTATGCTATGATGGGCACTCTTTTAATGGGATCTCCCAGACCCCCACATCAATTTCAAAACACCCCAAAACCAATGAGAGCTATGAATCTCAAGTCCTAAACTCTATAATTTGGAGAGAGGGTCATCTAGAACCATTAAATTATTTAAACAACAATGAAACCAAGTGAAGCAAGACCTAAGATACCGGACTTATCTGGCATGCCTAAGTGTTCTCTTTTACAGCACATTAAGTTAAATGTTTGAACAACAACATGGTTTATGGCTTGCATGTGCTGTCAAAAAGGGTTTGTATGTGACACAACCCTCTCCGTCTCTGCATCTGCAAATCTGAATCTTTTAAATGTCTCTTTTCTTTGATCTTCCTAGCACGAGCGATTCTCTCAACCTCACTACCTCTATTCTCTTGCTTTTTCAGTTAGCTCTGAGTTTTAGTGGCCTGGTAAGGTTTCATAGATGTACCTTATGTAAAGGACACTTCTTAATCCCAAATTAAGGTAATGGAATATTATTTCTCAAGCAAATTGTCTAATTAGAGAGTATTAAAAAATAACAAATCACTCTCTTCAAGAATTAAAACGTCAGCAGGTAGCTGGCAGAATAAATTATGTTTAATTACAAATATTTTCACTCCACTGTCAATAACATGATTTAGGAAATAGACTGAAAATGTAATGTAAATCTTTTTTGCATCCATTTTTAAACAGATATTTACTTCTTCTTTACACAAATGCATATCTTATCCTAACACTAGTTTGTAGAAACTACATCAGTAACAGGGGAATCTTTGATCTGCACAATTATCAATTACATAATTAAAATCAGAAGAGTGGAGATGCTTTGAAGATTTATTAGTAACTTAATTTATTCTCAGTTATTAATTTTCATTTCCTAAGATTCAAAAACATGAAACAACAAAGTTTGCATGTTGGCTCTGTAGGGGTCTTTGAACTAACAAGCCTCCTATGAGTTCCAAGAAGTATATTTTGGATTATTTAATAGTATAGTACACGGGTTCCTAGGAAAATATTGGCAGAGACGGCGAGGGGTGGATTTGTGATTTGTTGCAAACATTTATGTCTATATTTGAGATTTAATGAAAAAACAGGTACGTTCTTAAAAATTTTAATTACATTTTCTCTTCAAATTTACTCTAAAGATGCTTTTTATCTGAAGTAAGAACAGGGTGGATACTAATATTCCAGTCCAGTCTCTTTCCTCACTACAATCCTTTGCATTGAGGGGAATTAAATATAAAATATTAAGCAACTCAGATCACCTTATGATCACACAGTGTCCTCCTGTTTAAAATGAAATCACAGCACTTCAACCTTTCTTACACAGAATAAAGATTTTTAAACTTATGCAGTTTATTTGTAATTGCCAAAGACGCTACAACAATGGCGACATGCTCTCACAAGGAAATCTTGTGCCACACAATTTTCCTCTAACTAGGCAAAGTGATGACTCTAAGTTACTCCTTCTGTGCAGCTGAGCAATATTAATTAACCAAGTGGTTACTTGGAAACTCAAATAACTGAGGAAATCTCTGGACTAGCTGGCACAGTGGGATCACAGAAAAACGAATATACAAGTGGTAAAAAATTATCTTGTTTACTGAAAAAGCTACAAGCCAAGACAAAACACTCAGATACATAAAAAAAGACTCTTTGGATATGAATACTATCAAGAAGCACCAAGTTTTGAGGGTAAAGTGTTTTTAAGAGAAGACCATGTGCAAATCAAAACTATGGAGATGGATATTTCATCTGCACACTATAAACTCTAGAAGGAGGTAAAAACATTTCAGTTTAGAAATCGTGTTCTGAATTTTAGAAGAAACCAACTTATTTGAGGGTGTTTAAGAAGAAAAAGAAGGAAGTGTGCCAGAGCATTTCATCAGCAAGGCCCCAGCCTGATACCAGCAGACTGCTTTTTATCATTTAAATATCATACAAAATTGCCAGAAGCAGAGCTATACATCATACCAGCCACATAAATCTACCTCCTTAAGGAAGGATTTAAAGTTTTGTCATTCAACATCTGTCTATGAACCTGAAGGCTCATGTCAACTGTTCTGCTCCTTCACCTCATGGACTCAAACAGGGAGATGGCTTTTGTAACTGTTACATACAAAGAGAGCAAGGAAAAAATGCAACAGAAGTTCAGAGGATGAGCATTCTGCCTCCCAGCCCACAGAGTTTCACTCTATGCACGTAGCTTTGATTTATGTGCAAAGGGTGAGTAATTGAATATGAAATCCCAAAAGTTGCCCTCTGCAGCCACAGACATCTGCAGTGATTTCTTCCAGGAATCAAGCTTTCCAGCACCACCTCATACACATGATATTTTTAGTATTTCCTAGTTTCAGTTAGGGGAGAAATCACAAAAACATAACTTTTTGAATGTATTTTCCCACGTATTTCTCTTGCCATTGTACCTTAGAAGTAAACCATAGCAGAGAAACAGAGCACAACAGTACAATAAGCATATGGAGCATAAACAAGGGTGAGTTACTTCTTCCATTTCAGTGAGTATTTATGTAAATGTAACTTTAATCAGATGTGATCAGCATGCTTTTTTTTTTTTTTTTTTTTTAAGCTAAATGCAAAACCCCAGCCCAGTGAACAGTTATTGCAAATGGGAAATAGCATCAGCTCTGTCAGAAGCTCTCCCGAATGCCATGGAGCTGAGTAAAGACAGAGTTGTAACTTCTACTTAAAGCTCTCTGATACAAATAACTAAATGGCACAATCTCTGGCATTGACCTGCATTTTGCTAAGTTAATTAAATGGTTTTTTTAACCAAAATATGGATGACTTTTTGCTCAGAAGAGTCAGACATTATGCCAAGCAAGCAAGATCATGAGCTATCCCTCTCTGCCCGAACTTGTTTCAACAAAGCCTACAGTATCCTCCTTTTTATTTTGTAATTAACAGCTTGAAAGGATGGGCAAGCTGCTGTGTCCTGCCTTGGACATTCATGACAAATGGATTTTCATGACAAATGAAATTTCACTGCTTTAAAGCCAAATAAAATGGTTTTAATATGGCCAAGGGTTTGCTTGAGAACTCAATTTTCAAACCAATCTTTCCATTTCAGAAAATGGCCTGATCATTTAAAAACATGTGGGAAACGTACCTCAAATTTGAACACAGTTACTTGGAATTACTGTCTAAAGATATCAGAACACAAAGCAACCTTTTCAGTGGTTTGTGCCATTCTGAGAACTTGGAATAGTCAGGAACTGAGCTCACAGCTGCTTTATGTTCCCAAAGTGGCAGAAAACGAATTGGCTGTACCAGGGAATGCATCCTTTCTTAAGTACTCTTCTCATGTCTATATATCAAATAAAATTAAAAAATAAAAAAAAAAAACCAAGAAAAAAAATTTAAAAAAAAGAAACAAAAAAACCAAAAAAAAAGCCCCAAACTTTTATTGAAGAAATAAGATAGCCATACATAAAAGTTGCAATGTTGCTTCACTATCCATAAAAAAAAGCCCCAAACTTTTATTGAAGAAATAAGATAGCCATACATAAAAGTTGCAATGTTGCTTCACTTCCCCACTTACACAGAAGCTCAGCAGAGAGGGAAGAGCTCCGAGACATGGAGAGAAAAAGGGAGTAAGTTTCCTGAGGACCTCTAAGCCAGCACACCATTAAATGTATGGTCTGACATTGTTCTATTCTTCCACTCTTGCAGCTACCACATGTGATGGACAAAATCCAAGTTAAACACTCTCACCAGAGCATGCTCCAAGACAGACGACTGGGCCTCGCCAAAACAATGCAGTCCTATTCTCTATTTATTTTTGTAGTTCAAAGACCTGGCAGTAGCCCATTTGATGCCTGCCATAAGGGCCAGAGCGCTCCTGATTACTGCCATGAGATTTCCAAGCCCACAGAGGCATGTTTTCCAGCCTATGCCAGTCACCAAGATGGACTATGTACAAACAGCAGCAGGATCCTCTGAAAGAAAGAAAAAAGCCAGCTCCCATTTCCACTTTCAACCCACCCATTACAGGCTGCCAGCTTGAGGACCTTGCTTTAATCACAGCAACCACATGAAAGGGTTTATCCTGTTTATCTTGGTACATTTAGGAAACCAGTGATAAGTCTGCCATGAAAATAATTCCATCTTCTCCTGGAAGCGGGCATACTTGTTGCAAGATACAGCCTTTGACTCCATTTTAAGTGTGGTTATTTACAGTCATATCACTGGGGGCATGAGTTTTCTCATTCTGCCAGATGACTTCTTTTCCTTAATAAGCAAGCTGTGATAGCTTCAAAACCCTTCTCAAGCAGAGTGGCATCTCTGGGGGGAAGTGGTGGGGAAAGGGCAGCAGATCCCTCTTAAAGTCACATCTGCGGTGTGTAGGCTGCATCCTTGATGCATGCAGCCAGCCAGGAGACAAGAGGTGCTGGAAGAGCTGTGGCCCACACACGGGAGGGGACGAGATGTGTAATGAGACCAACCTTTCCTTCTTGCACTAAATTTTGCGAAGAAACTAGGACAAAAGCAATCTTCAATAAATATATGAGACTGAGCCCAATCACTGAACACGAAGATGGAGTAAAAAACAACAGACATCAAGGCTCATGGAAAATAAAGTAATATAGCCCTCTTCTGCATGGGCTACATGCGAGTTTCCTGGCTGTGGAGTATCATGGATAAGCAGACAGGTTCCCTTGTCCCTGTGATCCAGAGCAGTGTATATATAATACAGTTTAACCTTGCTATGGGCTGCTGGCTGACCGCAGTGGTGTTCTTGCTGTAGCCAGCCACCCTTGCACTGGTTTTCTGGGCTCACCAGGTGCCTCACAGGGCTGAAGTGTCAATGGACATGGTTCTCTCATTGGACACAGATGGTAGAAGTCTTCTACAACCAACTGAAAGACATTTAGGACATATTGGATTCCTGGAAGCTACATGAAGCCTCAGCATCTGGCAAAGACATAAATGAGAATGGGCAGGAAAACTCTTCTCATATTTGCTGAAAGGTGCATAGTTTTCAGATTCTGAGGCATCATTATCTTCAGAGAGACCATTTTTCCTCTTAAGATGTAGATTATATTACTACATTTACTTCTGGCTTCTAAGCCCTTGGCACCTATAATTCAATTTCCCCATTTAAAAAACTGCTGAGGTCTCTATGTTGATATCTCAGCAAACACAATATTTCATTCCTAACCGTACTCTGTTAAATCTGGATTTGTTCGTGTTCACAAGGAATAGATTTGAAATACAGCCTTGCAGAATAATCAGTAATAAACATACAAATGTGACAGGCAATAATTTCCTAGTTTTCATGTGAGATAACATATGATATTTTGCAAAACTTTGTTGTACTGTGTGATTGTGCCAATTTACCTCTCACAGTAAGATAGAGCTATTCGTGTTGCGAGATATTAGGTGATGCTACTATAAATCTTACAGTATCTTGCAAATGGTGCAATTACTCTTTGCAAGTGCCCAGATGGGGATTATATCTCATTACATCAAGTGCTATGCAAAAAACATGTCTGGCTGTAATTAATGGGGTTGGAAACTTCAAGAAGAACAGATCTGCTGATGAAAAAAAACACAAACCTTCAGAGTTTTCGTCTGAATAACAACTCCAGTGAGTGGATGTTTATGTTAGACTTGTCCAAAGTACGTAACCACCAGGAGAATGAAGAACTGGACTGAATCTCAGGAGTAACTTTCCTTGTAAGATTTCCACTGTGTCCTTTATCTGTGTGCCTATGCCTTAGAAGTGTGTCCAAAATTTTTCCTTTCTGATGCTACAGTAGCATTTAGATTTCTGATCTGTTTTTTTTAAAAACAGAAATTACAGACCCTTAAAAAAAAAGAACAACAACAACCAAAAAAAAAAACAAAACAAAAAAAATTACAACAAACCAGCTTTTTATACCTTTAAGGTTAGAAAAAGGCCCATTTTGTTGGAAGCTAAAATGAGTTCCTATTTCATGTGAGAACTGATTCACTCCAGCACCCAGACTGTGGTTTCCTCACATAGGTGCAACAAGGCATTGCCAAATTCTCAATTACAAGCCCTAGCCAAACGTTCCAGCACAAAACATTCCCATTCCTCCTGCCTGGAACCTTAAAACGTGCCTCTGAATTCTCAGCACCCTTCATGTAACATATCTGTAAATAGACAATATCCCTGGATTGTCCTGCTCAAGAAATGCTTCTGGCCAGTCCACACATTCTGCAGGATTTCAGTGCCATTTGCCTCAAAAACAGATTTCCCCAAAAAACATCTTTGGATGATCTCACAGGCAGGTCAGAGACAGTCAGCTTGGGGTTTTCCCTAAAGTTTTCTGTAATATTATTCGCTGAACAGGCTGAGTGTGTATTCAGATATGCTTCTAATAAAATTGACTTTAATATTAGTCATGAACATATCTTTATACTTTTACACATATTTTTCCTGAGAGTCAACATGGCTAAAGAAAACTGTATCTGAATGAAGTTATTCTGAATAAAGTCATTCTCATTGTCTAATAAATATTCTGATTAAGCACACCAAGTGTGGATCCATCTCTAAATTATTCTTAAATTCTTTGAGATGCAAGTTTTCAGTTTTCTTTAAAAATTACATATTAGGTCTATTCCAAAGGAAGCAAGGGACAAGTCAGGTAAGATTTTTAAGGTGAAAAGTAAAAACAACATGAAATTTTTGTTTAAGAAAAATGACCTTTTTGAAGCAAAGTCTTCCAATTTACAATTCCACAAAGCAAAACTGACAAGAATTCCTTCTCTTTGCAAAAGAAGTCAAAAAGCAGGGATGGATGAATTTCAATTACCTACCTTTAATTTCACCTTAGCAGTGTCATTTGTCAGTCAGAACCAACGTCAGGGCTGCACAATTATTAACTGAGCTCCTTTTACTGAATCCTTGCAACTCTTACTGCTGTGCAAGCCATGAAACATCAAAGTTCATGTTCATTTAGAGCTGAGTTTGCAGAACAAGCAACCAGGAAAACCAGCTCTCCCTGCTTGCCTCTGCCTCCAGCTCCCAAAACCTGTCTTGAAAACGTGCAGTGACACCAACCCTTTAAAACCACTGTGTAAATGGATGCTGCTTTTTGAACAGACTGTCATAAACTGATGAACAAGGGGAGCTGTAATGGCTATTTTTCCACGGATGGCACCAGTTTCAGAGCAAATTGATTTTTTTTTTTAAGGAAGGCTTTCAGATCACCCTGTCTTGTATGCAGCTACATCAATTTACCTCAGCTTCCTCTACAACAGAAACAACCACCAGTAACTGTTGGATGGAGGGGAATTGCCCTGCCAGTTCCATGGACTAACAACTCTCACTTAGCAAGGAATTGGCTGACAGTGGGAAACTCCAACCCACACATTTATCCTCTTGGCTTGCTAACTCACTCTTCTGACTTCTTCCAGTTTCTTCCATCCTGTTCATGCATAATCAGCTCTTTCAGCGCTTGGGATGTGAACCTCAGGTTTCTTTCTTGCTGGAATTCCTCCTTCCTTAGCCCCACTCGCTGTAATTTTGTACTTGTTACATCTGTCTAACACTAAGCTCTGAGTAGAGGACTGGTATGCTTGCAGTAATTGGCAATGAAAGTTGCCCTTGAAGGACCACTGCTGTTTTATGTTTGGAAATACCAACCCTGACACGACATGCCAACACTTAATTTGTACTTGAACCATTTAGTAGGTGAATTGACTTTGATCACCATAACAGTTAAAAGGACCCAAAAAAAAAACCTAACAAAAATAATATACAATGGGAACAAATATGCTGGAATATATCTGCATTCTTGAACTCTTTTGGTTTCTTTTTCTGTTCCGTGCAACTCTGAACAGCATAAGAGGCTTTTATATGCAGCCTGTTCAGGAGAATCTCCCTGCAGCTGGGAGAACATGACGGTGTGGACTTACCACAAAATACACAATACTGAAAGGCTGCTCTGAATTTTTTATGGGTAGGGAGTTAACAAGGGAGGGCTCTGCCTGTGGATTAACTAAGAAAGTGTTACCTGGATGTAATGATATGCTCTCACTTTCAGTAAAATAGGATAATGCAAACCAGAATAATACTCTGGCTGTGTATCCACAAAATATAATTTTTTCCACCAGAAACTAGAATAGCTTAATGTGTTGATTTTTACATCCTGCTACAGTCCTTTAATAAAATCAGCCTGGAGTTTGGAGGGTTCAGTTATTGTATTTAAAATGCATTATTCTTCAGATTGCAAAGTTGACCATTTTTCCTTCGCTTGTGCCCGTAACAGTATTACAACAGAAAGAAATTAACAAAACTGTGCTTGTTAACCTACTTGCACAATTTTCATCCTAATAAATTAATGGGTTTATGTGTTCTGCTAATTTTTCTAATAAAGCTGGAAGAATTTATTTCTAGCAGTTAACTGAGGGTTCTAATCCAACAGAACACTTAAATATACACTGAATTTTAAGCACCTGAGTTGATGCCTTGACACCAACTAAAATACCATGAAGCAGAACTAGTGATAAACAGAAATCACAGAATAAGGAATGGTTTGGGTTGGAAAGGGCCTTTAAAGGCCATCTAGTCTAGGGACTAGGCCATAGGCAGGGACATCTTCACCTAGATCCGGTTACTCTGATGGGGCATCTGCTTCCTGCCAGAAAAATTCCTAAAACCCACCAAAATCCAAAAACACCTTTCCTCCACAGGAGAAAACCCACAAAACTAAACTTCTAAGAAATTAATCCCAAATCTGTACTCCCAGAAATCCCTAAAAATATTTATTTTTTTCATTGAAATGAGAAACAAACAAAGTTCTGGCCTTCTGAATGTGTGCCAGGAAAGCTCCTGTCATCTGCCAGAAAGTGAACTTACAGCAGGAGAAAAGGTGGCTTCAATAAGCACAAGAAGGGAGCAATAAAAGCAACAAAATTATTATAAACAGCCTGGTAGGTAGTAATTGCAGCCATAAAACCATTGCTATTTACTTACTTGTTTTTTTATAGCTATTGTGGAAAAAGTAATGGGAAAATGTTGAAGACATGGTTTTGAGAAGCTTTAAGTGTTGGAGAAGCTCACAAGTTCAAAAGGGCTGTTAAGAATGAAACACAAAAAGGTTCAGGAAATATAAATGGGACATCACATCTTTGGTTTTTGAGGAAACCTGATAAAGACAATTTTATGCATGGGGGTGGGGAAAGGTCACTGTAATTATTTCAGAGTTATGAATCTAGAGCTACTTCTTGAATTAATAAAACCATCAGTAACTATGGGAGAGTTATATAAGTGAACTCAATATTTGTATTAACTCTTTAGACATGTCATTGCTAATGCCTGTTAGCAGTTTGCTGCAAGCATCTTCACTGGGGTAGAAAGATTATCTTAACATTTATAATGGAAAGGTAGCCATAAATTTTCTTTGATCCTGCATTACAGAAACTATAAAACTGAAGATCAATTTATAAATGGAGGGTTTGAAATCTAACCAAGTGCCTGAGGACCTCAAGGCTTCTGCTTGGTGTTTTGCCTTTTACTTGACATAACTGAGATTAACTGCCTTAGAAGGAAAAAACATAGTTTGTTGTTTCAGAAGGCCATTTTACAGAGCTGCTGTGGTTTGTGCCCAGAAGTGCTGGGAAAAAGAAGGATTAACATTTTCCAAAGAAAGCTAAAGTAGTATGTGCAAATAGCACACATTTGTAGTGCATTTGGTTGAAAAGCTAACTGAAGATTCAGGGTTTAAAAAAAATAAATTAAAGGCAAAACAGATGACCATCTGATTTAATACAAGTAATCCTTTCATTCTTCTTGTTGCAATGTCACTTCAGAATTGAAGGCCACAAAACAAGAAGTAGCCATAACAGTCACATCTGTCACCAGGAGCTTTCCATGACGTAGTAGAAGACTGAGTTGGGCTTGAGTGCTTTGCCAGTGGGAGCAAAGATGGAGATCAGGAAGCATGGTGCCTCCAAAGTTTATGTTGAGGACTTCTTTGAGCATTTTTCCTATATTTTTCTCATCACCAGCTAGATGGCAATAGGAGAAACTATTCCTAATTAAACTATGAATAAGTCAAGCAACAAAAGGCAGCAGTGACATTAGTATCCAATCATCATTCAGCAGTGACATTAATATCCAATAACTAGGTCACACTATCCACAATTACTATAGAGACTATAGAGTTCCTTGTGGAAAACAACTTCCTATAGTATCACAGGACATGAATAAAATCTGGGATGCATCTAGTTCAATAATGAACTCAGCCAAGCAGAAAATTAACCAACACATGGTCTAACCACTAATCCCATAGCTCTAAAATTCCTGCAGGATGTTAGGTATCTGTTTCAATCAAACCAGTAGTGAGAAAAAGTCCAGAGTTGTCTCACAGAATGTTCGCAGGGAAAGAGAATCTTGTTCAGAAGTGAAAGACTGGATGCTTTCACCTACTGATCAGCACTTCGTGCAGCAGGTAGGTGGGAAGGACCCTGGGGACACTTGGCTCTAGTGATTCCTTCAGGAAAGGGTGGGTTTGTTGTGTGTGCCTCGTGCCCATTTGCTGAGTGCATCCTCCAAAATAGCTCCTCAATCTGGTACAGGGAGTCTTGGCAATCAGCAGAGGAGCTCTCACTGGCAAGGAATTCTGCATGTGGGCTAAGCAAATTTAAGAAAATCCAGATCACAGAATTCCTTGTTATTTCAAATGCCTTCCCGCTGTTTTCTGTCAGTCACAGTACTTCTGTGTGCTTGAAAGTACCACGTTTCTGAGGACATCTGCTAATGCAAAATATTGTCAGATGATGAACAGCAAGAAACCATCAGAAAGGTTCTATATTCTTCCCTCCTAAGGAAAATGTGACAACAGGGCTATGCCTAATCTGTCTAATCTGCACACAAAGGGTATTATGGTTCCAATCTCACAAATTTCCAACACGCTCCAGTCCTACTCTTCTGCTTTGAGGAGCGTTCTGCTTTGCCTGGAGAAGTGTGAAGAAAGCTAACATTGCTTTGTTCCCCTCGGTGGTCATAAGAGGAGAAGATGGTGCCAAAGGGCACGGGGCAATGGCTTTAAACTGAAAAGGGTAGGTTTAGGTTGGATATTAGGAAAAAAATTATTTATTGTGAGGGTGCTGAGGCCCTGGCACAGCTTGCCCAGAGATGCTGTGGCAGCCCCAGCCCTGAAAGTGTTCCAGACCAGGTTGGATGGAGCTCTGAGAAACCTGGAATAGTGGAAGGTGTCCCTGCCCATGGCAGAAGCTTGGAACAGTCTTCACGAAGGTGGTCTTCAAGGTCCCTTCCAGCCAGACTATTCTAGGATTTTGTGATAAGTACACAGTCCCACAGTTTAGATACAGCTAAGAAGGACTACAAGGCCCCCAAAAACTCACTCAATGAGGCTTTTAAAAGGGGTTTCTTTGGTTTTGTACTCTGAGTCAGACACACAGGAGAAATACCAACAAGATATTCCCTTGAGGTCAAAGCAAAAAAAAAAAAAAAAAAAGGTTTTTTTGGAAATTTTAGAAAATCAGAGTTTTGGCAAAAGGTTTAGTGCAACATTCTATCAAAATAAAATCTTTCTGAAAGCATTAGTTTAGCCTGTTTAACTCAACAAATTCTAAGCCAGTTCCATTTTACCTTCCTAAAAAATCTGAGAAAAGGAAACTAGGAGAAGAAAAAAAAGAGAAAGACTAAAGAGATATAGAAAAGCACACATACAGCTACCAACTCTTGGTTTCCAGCAGTGTTCAGCTGATAGAAATGAAGGTATGGACAGGTATAGGTTAATCCAAGAAACTGACGCAGGGATCTCAGAAGCATATCAGGTACCATATCCCTGAATTCCAGCTAAGTATACAGTAATCAACAATAAAAAAGAGAAAGGTTTCCTTTTTCAGTTTAACAGTATTGTATTGATTTTTCCCACATGAAGAGAAGCAAACAAAATAACAAAAATACCTAAAGCCAGCCATCAGTAAGTGATCAACAAGCGCAGACAAAATAGCACACTTAGCTTTCACGGATTTACACAGTTGATAAGGCACCAGCTTTTCCCTCATGTGTATTACTTGGTTTTTTACACTACATTAAGGTGTTAGTCAGCTTTGAGAAATACTTGGCTTTTTAAGTAGGTTACCCCAACCTTTAAAAAGAATTGTAATGAACAAAAACAAAGGAAAAAAAGGCATAACTGAAATTTTTCATCTTTAAGAATTTATTTCATTCTTTTCAAGGCCTAGACCAGCCATATTAAAGTGCCCTACTATGATATATGTGATCTGACATTGGCATTCCTGCTCAGTATTTCTGGGGGACTATGTGGTTATACACCAGACAAATGTCAAGGTCCTTAAATTTTCACTGAGGTACATTTCCTGTGGTTTCGTTGCAGAGGTCAAGATTTTAATTCCCAGGGGCAATTGTACTTTTAAGGTAGAATTATGTATTTATAATGCTTTCCATTGAGGTTTATTCTTTCTTGTAATAAGAATTGCTAAGAGCTCTAGTAACGTATAGTTTATTAAAAATAGGTTTTTTCCCTCAGTCATTTTTGAAAATATATTCTGTTTTGTAGCTATATCTTGCCTTCATAAAATTACTGCCAGTAAGCATGATATGCATCAAGATATGCCTTTAAGAAAAAAAAGTTTTCAAAACTTTTTCAAACTTTTTTCAAAACTTTTTCAAAACAGCTTCCCTCATACTAAAACAGAGTTTGAGAGAGGTGTAGTGTTCAATTTGCATGGTAAAAATGCAGAAAGCAATTGGAAGGCAGTCACTGCCAGGAACATTTGGTGTCAATTACAGCAGGCCTGAAGGGAAAAAAAAAAAAAAAAATATATATATATATATAATATGGGAGAGGCGGTTCTTGGGTTTTTCAGAAGTGAGAATTTCCTGCACTTTCTGTTCCATCAAAAGGCAGTTTGTCCCAGCAAAAATGTCAAGATGTCTCTTACCTAAGTAATTGCCTTTCTTGCATTCTCAGTAGACCAGAAAGTTCTACTATTTTCATGAGTAATAATGAGAATACTAGAACGTGATTATTAAATGCAGACATCTGAGGGACAGAAATTGTAAAAATGGAGGACAATTTTCCACTTATTTAAATGGCTCCCACTATTATTCCTGGAACTGTCCCATGACTGCTGCTATTGGTAGCCACATACCTCAGAGAGCAGGTCTGTCTTCCTGCCATGAGTAACTCACCCCATGAGGAGTCCCACTGATTTCATTCCCTGCCCCTGCAATGGGACAGAATCAGGCCCTTTTGATCTAACAGAAAAGTTCTCACAATGGATATGTAGAGGTGCTGCACTTTTCTAAAAGAGCCCTTTTAAAGAAAATAATAAAACTCCATGCACCCTCGTTTTCAGTTCATAAAGAAAACTAATGCTTTCTGGGTTGAAAAAATGACCCCCAATGAATAATAATCTCCTTGCTTGTGGCTTCAGAACTTAACACCCATAGGTTTTCCCCATTTTCATCCCAGAGTGCAATTTCTTTCCCCATAAACTAAAGCTCCAGCCCACATCAATTTTATTACATACTTTTAAAATGTCATTTCAGTCCAAAAATGTGCAAAATTAATTCAAAGTATATTCTACCAATCATAAAAAGCACATATAGACCTCCACAGGCAACGTGCAGAAATTGTGTTGGGAAAGAAAACAGCCATGGCTCTTCAGAGACTGGTGGTGAACCAGTAGTGAGTTGATCAAGCTACTCTTGGTTCCTCCAAAGAAATCCTTGATTTTTCCTTTTATTCTTTGAGTCCCCAGCATATGGATGCTCTACTGCTGTGCCTACAGCCAAAAGAACCACACCTGACCCCTGAGCATGCTCTTGTGGTGAAGGTCTATGGCCTGGCATGAGCAAACCCTAAGTGGACAATTTCTTGTTGAAAAAAAACCCACAAAAACCAACTAACAAACAAACAAAAAAAAAAAAAAAAAAAATAAAAAAATAAAAAAAAAAAGAGCAAACAAACAAACAGAAAGCAGATTTTTGACCTGGCACTGTCTCTTGGGTAAGTTTAGCAATCTTGTATCTCACCAGAGCTATAGAAGGAGGCTCAGTCCATGATCTCATTTCCACCACATCTGGAATGATTCCACTGGAGTCACTAAAAATCCCTCTCATGCCTCCAGAAGAAAAGGCTGCAATTACTCCCACACCTGTTAGCCACCAAAAAGGGTGGTAGGAATGCTCCTGATTTAGGGGCACATTTGGTTACAACACGTAAAACTGTGCCCCATACCTTAGATTTCTATGGACCAGAGCAGGGCACCAGCTCTTGGAGTTGCTGTAGATCCCTATTTTGCTCCACTGAAACTCAGACAATTTAATTTTTAGATGCCTCATGGGCAGATTGCAAGGTACAAGGTCACTGAGGTTTTTTGCTCTTGCTTGTGATCAATAAGGTGATCAATATTGATGCAAAACTTAATTATAAATGGAAATCTACTGGAAGTAACTCATTTTTTCCTTGCCTCCCGGACAATACATTGGGTCCCATAGCCATGAGGGCAATTCACATTTATAAGTGCAGTGTGACAAAAATTACTTCAATTGATTTTTTTTTCCACAAGTCCCTAAAATTTTCCTTAGAGGAAAAGTGAATTTTCTGTAAATCTGTGTTAGTCCTGATTATTAGGTTTTCCACTACTTTTAAAAGTAATTGCTGCATTTATTTGAGAGAATATCTGCCAGGTTACATTCTCTCACAGTCATATTAGCATAAAAATTATGACAATATCCTAGTCTGGTGTCTTACTGTCACAAACCAAGTACAAGCAGTATAACTCTTGACACAGCCATCTCAAAATAAAGGCCATCATTTATTCACACATCTTTATTTATGTGAATTTTGAGAAAAACTTCACATATTTCTCTGTGCCAGACACATGTCTTGGTCCAATTAACAACCCTTTAATTTTTTCTTTTCCAGTCAAGATTTTATCCAAAATGCGTGACAAAAAACTTATTTTTTTACTTTCATGTCTTAATTAAACGAAAGGTGTGAATTCCATTTATAGAGATGAATATGCAAATTTAAGGGAACAGACATGGCAATTTTGCTGGTTACCTGCTGCCAAGATTGTTTCTAATTTTAATTTGGTGAAATCTCGGAAACATGTTGTTAGCACTTCTCTGTCTCCTTTTCCTAGCATTATCAGGGAAGAATTGGCATAGTCTCATTTTATTTATTTCATTCAAAGACCTTCTCACCTTCCCTTGGCTTATATTTTTCCCCTTCTTTCTCCTCCCACCCACCCCCAGTCATAAAGCTTTCTGCAAATTATGGTAAGCTTCACAGCTCTGTGAATTTAGAAAAAGCCCTCATAAAATAGAAGTTCTTTTTTTATTATTTTTTTTTTTTTAAGCAGAACACATGCAGGGTTCTTAAGAGAGATGTGAAAACTCTCTCGTTTGACTACCCTCATTTGAGGGCAATTTTTGGCAAGCTACAAAATTCATAAGGAACACAAGGAGTAAATTTGCAGGTCATCAACTTCTTTGCAGCCACAGAACATAAGGAGAAATTTAATGAGGAATAGTTAGGTTAGGTGAATCAATGGAAAAATATATGTAAGAAAAAAAGGCAAAAGGGACACTGTTTGTTTGATCCTCATGAAACTACTAAGTCAATTTGTTTTTCTTTTAATTTTGCTTTTTTTCTTTCCTACATCTCATCACTGAATACTTGTCTTGGGTCTTCCAGAGCCTGCTCTCAGAGCTAATGTTTCCAGTTCCAAACAAATTGCTGTGTCACAGCCAGGTTTGATACACCTCAAGAAGACACCCAGGGCATGTTATCCAGTGTTAGAGCAAACATTGGGAAATAAGAATCTAAGTACAGAACACTGTGTGAAAAATAATAATCTGAAACTTTTACCTTGACAAAACTCCACTACATGTAAATTAAGTATTTTATAAGCATTGTTATATCAGATCACCTAGATTACTTAGAAATGCAGAGGGGGTGTCCTTTGTTTGAGTAGAAAGCAATTTTACCTGTTTTCAACTATTTTACTGTCACCAGATCTATTGCTGCTGCTCCAGAAACAAAGTGAATACATCAAGAAAACAACAAGGGAACATTTCTTTTTCTTAATAAGCTAAATGAGTAGAGAGCAACCAATCTACAGTGCTCTCATGCCACAGCTGGCAGTTCAAAACAATTACATAGGAATACAGCACCTTGCTGATACAATTTAAGCATGCAGAAACTCACCATATGCTTGACATATGCTGAAGGTCACAGACAGCAAATGGCAAAACATAAGAGAGTTTTCTAAATGTTATAAATTATCATCTCGCAGCTAAAAAGGCACCGAACCCAACACATAATAGATTTTAGCACTGGAATGACCTGAAGTATGATTCTTCAGATCTTCCAGTCTGATCTTCTGCAGTAAGTATTTGGACTGCTTGTAACTGATAAAAGATGAATTACCCAGTTTTCCATAAATCACCCACCCCTGGATAAACCAGCATCCCCTGGAAGAACAGCGTGGAGATAACCCCCAGAAAATGTGCAGAGAGCATCTGGCTCCAGGCAGCAGGCAAGAGCTATGGCAGATTCCCTCCGTCTCATCCTTCTCCCTCTTCCCCACCCTCCACCCCAGTCCCACACTCTCTTCCCTTCCCCCTTCACTCCCACCACTTACAGGTCCATAAATCAGCTCAGCACACAGGGTCCTGGTGGCTGCTGGAGGCACAAGGAAGCCAGGAGCAAGGGAAGAAGCGGAGGGTCCAGGAGAACAGGAGGGGAGGCAGCACCAAACATCAACTGGGACAGCAAGACCCAAAGGAAAGGGAAAAGACTTTTCCTTGTAGGGCAACACATGACACATAGGGAAAAAATCACATTAACTTTTACTTTTATGGCTTGACAGCTCACTCTCCTTGCTGGGGTCAGGCTGGCATATGAAAGGAAACTGGAATTTAAAAAGTTCCTTGGTATTGTGCAGCAGAGTAACTCCTAGTATGTTAAATACACAGACATGTGTGACCAAGATAATTTATAAAAGTAAATGTCTATAAATATTGGAATTTCATGTAAAATGAAAGTTTACATTTCCATAATAAAGTAAATCCAAAAATGAGCCCTGATTTACTGTGCATTTGTGCATAATTGTCTTTAGCCCTTGACCCCAACCTCAGCTCATTTTTTTCACATCATTTTTAGGTTTTTCTCCTAATTTTATCCTTTCCATACATGCTGAGTGGTCTCTTTACTAATTAAAAAGTTAATGAGAACTTTCTTCCACTTTAAAATGTTCCTGAAATTGCCAACCAGGTCACAGAGAGCCCAACAGCATCATATCATAAACTTTGTTTCCCTGAGTCCTCAGTTTATACCCTATGCAAAAATACTGTATTTGTGGTTTTTCTTTTTTTCCTTGTAATCTTTAGAACTCATATCAGCCTTGCAGTCAGGAAAATTAAAAAAAATTTAAAAATTAAATTAAAAAAAAACCCACCCACATTCTGGCACGTGCTTTGGTCTACATTTTGATTTAGCTCATCCTTATTTGATGCAGCACCAAAGTTATACTAGAGCTGTAGGATACGACTCCATGTATGATTAAACTTCAGAGCTCATTAAATGAGTCTAAGTGCGTTAGAGTATTTTCTAGTATATTTTTCTGCAGGGTGTATTATGCTTTATAAAAGCAAGAGGTGGGAATAAATAAAACAAATAAATAAAAAAATAAGTCTGGCTTTGGCAACTGAACCAGTGAACTAAATTTAGACAGAGATTTGTAAACATTTTAGCTACTGAAAATGACTTAGCACTGTATGAGGAGAGAAATCAGGTTAGAATATGACATAAAAGTCACTCACTGTGTGGGTCCTAGCTCCCAATACATTGTCAGTAATTTTATTCAGCTTATCAATTAACAGACTATTAATCAATTACTACAGATCCAGCCTTGGGCTGATAGGCAATGATGTGTTGTGTTCTTTCTTCTAATTGGTTTTTTACTCTCTAAGCCAATGGACTCCTGTCTGGTGGCAATGATTACCAAGCAAATGACATTTTTGTCTTTCAGCCTTTGGCACTTGCAGACAAAATACTGTTGGACAGAGCAGCGCACAGGAGGTTTTACATTGCTTTGACAAAAAAAAAAAAAAAAAAAAAGCCCACCCATTTAAAATTCCTGGAGTTCCAAGACTTCCATAGGATGCAAATACTTATCTCTGGCTTTAGGACATAGCATCTTTTAACAAAATAATTCAGTGATAGATGGAACAGCCTCTTTCAATTATCTGTTTTGGGTCAAGACCACATCTCACATTACACAGGATAGTTATACAAAAGCTTCAAGTCAGATTCTTCGTGGGGGTTTTTTTTCCCCACAGAAAAAAAATCTATTTATCGAAAATGAAAATCATACAGGCTTTTGATTTTAAATTATTTTAGCAATTTTGAAAGGGAATCTTCTGAGCTTAAGTGGAATACACTTATTTTCCCACAGCTTGCTTTTCAGTAAAAGGATAGAAGGAGGAAGAAAAACATATGACAAAAGGAATTTTT
This sequence comes from Pyrgilauda ruficollis, assembly GCF_017590135.1. NCBI lineage: Eukaryota > Metazoa > Chordata > Aves > Passeriformes > Passeridae > Pyrgilauda > Pyrgilauda ruficollis. The sequence continues at coordinate 2,284,322 of NW_024527488.1, forward strand.
CCCCAAAATGTAAAAAAAATTTATAAGAATTTTGTGTAACTACATCTTTGTGTTACAATAGATTTTTTAAACAACATTTTCATCCTCACAATCCAAATTGGAAGTGAGCTCATATCTAAAATAACCTTCTAGAATTCTAAAAGAAGGACTTTCAAAAAGGACTGCTCATCTGCTGCTCAATTGTCTTTAATTATAGCCCAGAGTAAGAGATAACAATTTCCTGCTCTTGCCATTCTTTTTATGGGAAGATGGACTGAATTATTTACAGTTATGCTCAGCAAAATAATCAAGTCATTAAAGCAAAATTGAGCCACCTGCACGTAAACACTGAGACCAACAACAAGCCAAAACTGCTTTGGCTGCCATCTAGCACTGAAAATGTCTAAACTCTCCACTCACAGCCACATTTTACCAGAAAGCACTAAAAATAAGTTTGACATTTGCTCAAGATCTTTGGGTTGATCTTTATCCACTCAAAATATATTTTTCGCAGCGCAACAAGAAGATACAAGTGTCCACAAGTAAAATTTCTTGCTGATGCTGCCACACCAGAGGTGCAATGCCAGGGCCTGGGGAGGTGGATGCTTCACATTTTCAGTGCAATTGGAAGCTGAGGATGGAAAGGAGGGAGTGAAAGGATGAAGGAGAAGGAAGCCAAGGGACATCTACCTCTGAGTACTCTTGTTCAGGATTTACCCTAAAGCAACAAATCACCAAGAAAAGGAAAGAATACAGCTGGGATGGTGAATATCAGCTCAAAGACTATTTTATACCTCGTCTAAAACCAGTTAAACCCAGAAACAGGCTTCAGTAGAGCAGAGATATAACCCTTCTCATCTCAAACTGGATGCCACAACCAGCAAGATACAGAGCTATAATCCCCATTGGATGCACTTGCACACAGATGCATTCCCTGCTCTGCCCAGACAAAAACAAGGACACCAGCAGGGATTCCACTCTTTACAAGTTAAATCAATACCTAAAAGCACAAATTCTAACTTTTGACAGAGTTCTAAGTGCCCGAGCCTGAAGGAGAAGGTTCAGGGTCTGCATAGGTGAACAGAAATATCTTCACGTGATCCAAAGAAGAAACCACAGGGATCTGTGTCTAGTTCTGGAGCATCCCACCAATGTGATGCAGTGACACAGCCCTCATGTCTAGCTGTGCTGTCCCTAGAGCCCTGCTCTGCGGATCCCTGCCGTGAGATCCTGCCTGAGAACCAAGCACACAAGTCTGTACAGAGCTGCAGGCTCCTTTGGCACAGGCAGCTCGGAATTACTGCACTGGGGCACTGCCCTGGGATGACTTTATGATACTCCTATCCCCATTTGTCTGTTTAGCCCAGAAATAAGTTTTACACCTTTAAGATTGGTTCTGGAAGTGAAGGGGGAGAAGAGGAAGTGCACAATTTGTTTGCAAAAAACCACACTCCCTCCTCCACATTCCCGCTCCTAAACTATCTACAGACAGGCAACAAGACAGAGCTCACCTTTACTTTTAATTAATTTTTAGCTAACTAAAGCAAAAAAGTTCTCTAGACTATAGCTTTTCCTTTTTCTTTAGACCTATTTAAGGCTGAAATAAGTCTAAGTCTTTTTATTAAGACTTTAAAAAGTCTGAAAAAATATTTAAGACAGGTCTTCTTTTGGGTGTTCTAGACTGAACACCCAAAAGAACACCAACAACTTGTAACTGTAATCCACCAAGCCAGGCCTGGGCCACAACATTTCCAGTGCTAAAGAGACTAATAACAAACAAAATAAGCTAAGCGACAACCCACAAAAAAAAAAAAAAAAAAAACTTTCTAAGTTTATCATCTCTCTTTTAAAACAAGAAAAAATTTTATTATTTCATATTATTCATTTTTATACTAGTAAATATCTATTAAATAAACAGGTTTTTTCCACTTCTCTAAAAAAAAAAAAAATATTTCCCAGACCAATTATAAAAAAAAAAACCCACTTAAATCTACTTTCTAAAGCAACCTCTTCAAAAATTCTCTCCCAAATCTACCAAAGCCAGTTGCTTTGCCTGGAGAATATCTGCAGTGGGGCTTATAAATCCCTAGCCACCTTTGACCTTTGCTTTCTCTTCAGATGCTAACTCTTTTATTCATCCTCACATCATGGAACCATTAGGCATTTTTCAGGCTAAGAATGTGGCTATGGGTAATTTGTTCTTTTTTCTTTGGTGTACCTATGTTTGTTTTTTTTTTTTTTTCCTCATGATGAAAGCAGTACAAGGCTAGATCAGATCTGTAATGGTGTTTTCCAAAGAAAACATGCTATTGCCTTAGCACGATCTTTGTGGGACGGCAGCCCTCCTTGGTGGGCAAAGCTAATTGACTCCCTTTTAGGCTGCCAATTACAGCATGGCTATTTCCTGCAGATAATTGATCAGAGCACAAAATCTTCATTAAGCCCTGTAAGAGTTCTCCAGATTTGCATGGGAAAAGTCTGCCAGCTGCAAGGCTCAGGTAATTATGCTATTATGTCCCCAAAGTAGACAAAACAGAGCTTCATTTTCCAGTTAAATCTATACTAGCCTTTTAGAGGAAAAGGCTGTATTGAGAGCCGCTCACATGCAGCACCTTCTCTGTAGTGCTCTCTCCAGCAGGGCACCAAAGCACAGAAATTGGAGTAGAGACTTATACTAGAAATAATACTGTACAAGCTCTTTTGTGGAAGCAAAAGTGCAAGTAAAATCCCAGATTATCTTTCTCAGTATATTAGGTTTGTTTGGTTTTTAAAATGGAAGATATTTTTTCTCCATCTTGCATGTATCCTAATAATCACTGTATATTCAAAGAAAATACTTCCAACTTTTACTTGGTTGGCACTCTTCTAAGTCACTATTTGTATTTATTTTTGAAAGCTGCTTAAAAGTTTTCCATCCTCAGAAACTTTTTTCACAACAACAATGTGATGGAGGTGACAGTAAAGGATCTCTGCCTTCCACAAAGCAATTCATTACTCAATTTGGAGAATGATTTTCTTATTCCATTTAAGAAGAAAGAAAATAAAAACCAAAAGGATGGATATAGCGTGGCCCAGTGGACTAGTGTTGTTTGCATAGCTGAATGAAATTCAAATCCATAATGTATCAGTATTTCTTTATTCTTTTACCCTGAGGTAACTCAGTTCCACTGAGGCCGGGAGAATCATTCTTGATGTGCAGCACTGTCACAACAGGGCTTCTCTAACCCTGCATTATGCACAAGATTTATTAGCAATACAATTTTTCCTCATTCTCTTCAAACACTTCACAGTCATTAATTCTGTTTTCTAATCAAATAATGCTCCACAAGGAAGCCTGCAAGTGCCAGGGGTCAGATTTTCAGCTGGTATGAATGAAAGCAGATCTGCTGAAGCATCAGGGAGCCGTGTCTACACACACACATCTGAAGCTGTGCCTTCTCTGCGGCTTCCCTCTCCCTGAAATGTTCTCCGTCACTTAAACTGTGAAAGCATTTCAAGACCCAAAAAAAGATCTTTTTATTTTACTTGGTACATTTAAATTTTACTCCAGATTTAGCTCAATTCTTACTTTGTCTTTAGACAACCCTGCCAGATGGACATTTTTGTGGGTATTACAATAGACATTCATTATCAGAAATCTGTGTGGCTCTTTCCTAAACTAGATATTTATTATCTGTGAGCAGCTGATTCTGCATCATTAATTCATGCCCTCATGATTTCTTGCATTTGTTACTGTCTTTCTTAACTCTTCCAGTCCTGTATTTTTATTAGGGAAGATTACTAAACTAGAAATCTAATCTTGGTTTGGTTTATTTGCATTCTGTATATATTTACTTCTGCTGTTTCAATACAGAGGCATTCTTAGGAAAAAAAAAAAAAAAGGTTATAGGGGTTTTATCCTTACAATCTCTGGTTTATCAAAGTCAGTGCTCATTGATAATCAGTTCTTCAAATAATTAGTTCCCCTTTGACTCGCCACACAAATCAGAAAAGCAAAAAATCCTTACCACTTCAAAATTCAGCTAAAATTCATATAACTGCTGAACAGCTGGTTTAGAATCTAACTCTTTCACAAAGTGAGTGGTGGTTTATGTTAATTAGCATTAAACAATGGGCCTATGTTACATCAAACACTTACATTAAAAACCTGAGTACAAAGAACACATTTAAGAAATCTTGGAAATTATACATAAGGTGATCTGTGCTTGTTTCTAGTTGAGAAGGCTTCAAATACAAAGTGATATTACAAGGTTTACAAAGCTCTTCTCTCAGCATCTAATATTTACAGTAAGCAGCATGCTGTATATTCAAAGAATGTAAACTTTAAACTGCAGCTACAAATATTTACTATAGATTAGATATATAAGGAGGATGATCTAGACATGTTAGTACAAATTCCTGCATTTGTGTAGCACAGGGCACGAGCATAACCCCACAAGTCATGTCAGGGTTGCTGTCCCTACTTCTTCACTGCTGTAACACAGAGGTTTCTTACCCATTGTGTCCATGGAACACAGAAGGAATTGTGGAGATCACATTTATCCCAACTGTCAAAACTTCTCTCACCTTTCCTTACATCTTTCCCTTCCTCTGATAAGCTTCAAGCTATTTTTAGCAAAATAAAAGCTACAAGCTCAAGAAAAATTATACTTTTCTTGCAAGTTCTATTGCACAAGTAAGAAATATAATAAAGCAAGAAAGAAGACAGGAGCAGGAAAATCTACAAAGACTTTAGAAATTCTCTTATTAATAGGATTGTCCATGCCAAATGACAGTCCTCTCCCCCCCACCACCACCATCCATTTCCAAAAGCTCTTTACAGTAATTTCCAAAACTACTTTTACACTGCTCTTCCAGAAGGGAAAGTTTAAAAATCAAACTTCTCCTGCTTTCATTTAGTGGATTGTCTCATTTGTATAATCCAAATGAGATTCTGCTTCTGCTCCTTGGAAACTATCCTGTTGTTTTTTTTAATTTAATATCTCTTGCTTTCGCCAGATCTTAGCTGGGACAAAAACTTGCAGCTGCATTTGCAACTAAAAATAAAAACCAATATATGCTGGAATGATTGTGGTACAGAGGAGTTTGGTCTTGTTCCTGGATTCTGTTTGAGACATTGACACATGGATTGCCATATCAAGACACACACCTGCTCAGAGACATTTTCATCACTCGCAGCCAAAAGTAACAAATATTGGACCACTCCAAAGCTTTCGTTATGTCTGGTCTCACACCCTGGCTATTCAAGTCAGACCAAAAATTAAACCCATAGGCCACAAGAGATTCTTGGGTGTGTATAAAAGCTTCTTCAACAATTTATCCAGAGACAAAGAATTAATCATGCAAATTGATGGGTGGGTTTTTTTTTTTAAATTTTGCTCCATTCATTCTCTTGCACATGAGAAAGGTCAGAATTGAGCTTCACTGCCTCTGTTTTTGAGGATGGGTTTACATTTCTGATGGCTTCTAGGTCTAGATGTTTCTGGGAAAGGCTGAGGGGAATGCAAGATTAGAAGAGGAACGTCCAAAGGCTGTTCATTCCTTTCAAAAGTGGTTTCTTTGTGAAGACAATGTAGCCTCTAAAATGTGTCTGTCTCTTGCCTTTGAGTAAAAAAGCAAGATTTTATATATACCTTATACAAAGAAGCTATTTAGGTGGATAAAAACACATGAAATGCACTGCAAATTAAAGCAACACTTTGGGTCTCCATGTGTGGGATAAAATTCATCCTTATGAATCAAATATAGTTCTTAGAACTCATTTACACACAAACATTTCAGGATTTCCTGGGTGATTTTTTTCTTATGCTATAACATCACACTACACCATTCTTTATACTGTGACATGCAAGAAATTGTCCAACAGTTCCAGTAGAATTTATATAATGCAGAGATTCTTTGACATACATTTTACCAACAGAGTAATCACTGTTCCATAAATTACTTCAGAACAATTGCAGGGCAACACTTTTCCTCCACACCTGATCCAGTGGAACATATTTTAAAAACCCCAGTAAAGCCTTTTATCTTGCGTTCTAAAAATACACTGACTGCTCTCCTAGACCCAACAGCAAAAAGTACTCCTTTCAAATTCCAACCACAATTTAGCAGGGTGCAAAAGAGCAAAATGGAGTTTCATTTTAAATAAACACAAATCTTTGAAGTCTCAGAAGAATTTCCTTCTTATTAGCAATTTCAAGCACAGTGCCAGCAGTCATCTCTTGCACAGCTACTTCTCTGAAGCAGCTCCAGTAGATGCAACTTCCTCCATATATCTCTGCCTGGAAAATCCAACTGGGCTGTCAGCAGAAAACCTCAACAAACAAGGGTCCAGATCCACAGAGGTGAATAAGAGGGAGTAAGATATCCTAAAAGGAATTGGGTGTTTTTGCAGATATGTTTCTAAGTTGTTTATTGTTTATAGCAACCACTTCTTGTGACAACATCAAAGATCTTTTCACTGATTTGAAAAACATCTATTTGTCCAGAGAATATGTGGATGCCCCATCTCTGGAAGTGTTCAAAGCCAGGTTGGATCAGTAACCTGACCTAGTGAGTGGCATCACTGCCCAGGGCAGAGGGCTTGGAATGAGGTGACTTTTAAAGTCCTTCCCAATTCTATAACTCTGTTTCAAGTCACCTTTTACTTCATTCAATGCTCATGTTACCAAAAAACCCTTTATGAAGCATGACTAAAACAGTATATTAAAATCAGGTTTTGTAATTTGCAATGTTTTTATCATGGAACCATTAATCAACCAAAGTTTTCAGGTTTAAATTCTTGTATATGAGCAGAAGGCTAAATTTCTCAGCTTTGGTAGCTGGTCATGACATTCATCAGGTAGAAGACACGCAGCTTTAATTCATCTCAGGAGTTAATATTTCCTATACATAAATATGCCTAGAGAGAAGAGAGGAACTCAATCGTTGTTGTACAAGGGAAAACTCTGTCCCTGTCTGCCACCAGTTTTATATATAAACTGTGGATCAAGTCCCATATCTAAAACACCATCATCTGGCACTTAAAGAACAGGCTGGTTTTAAATCATCCCTGAAGTTCTGAACTGAATTAACTGAATTGCAGCACCTCTGACAACGATAGCAGTATTGATTTCTACACAATCTAAATTTCATTATATTAGAGAATCCTTGTGCAAAAACCTCAGCAGACAGCTAAACAAAATAAAAAAAAAAAAAGAGGGGGTTGTGATGGTGGCAGGCATGTTGTGTGCTGTGCTTTCTTTCCAGGTTTTTGCAGAAGAATGTAGAAAATACTACTACATCTCCTACCATCTCAAGGGAACAAGCTTCTCCAGGAGCAGCTGCAAGAGATCAAACAAGTAGTGGAAGCCTCTAACTCTCATCCTTTTTGGAAGAGCGAAAAAGACAACTCCTGTCTCCCATCCTTGTAATTTACAAATTAATTTCAGCATTAAAAAAAAAAAAAGGATTTTGAAGGGCCTTCCCCTCTGCCTTGTATAATTTAATTCTCACTTCAGATGTAAAGGATCTATGGCAAAACTCCACACTTGTTTACAAAAGTTAAGCCCCATGTTTACCCAGTTATAACTAAATCAAAGTTTTCTGCCACAGCATTCTGTTTACTCAGCTCACTTGGCTCCCTTCACAGTGCCTTTAGTGACAAATCCAAATGTTTTGTGGTTGGTAGCTGTTGTCTCCTAATCTTTAGTGACAGCTCAGCTCAATCTGGTGTTTTCCAGGCTTGGATAGAAGACAGAAAAATAAATATCTTTTTCTCTTATATTCACTGACATTTTCCTCTTTTTTTTTTTTTTTTTTTTTTTTTTTTTTTTTAACAAATGCTCTCTACAACAGAGTTTTCGGCTTTTCACTTTTAATGACTGAGCTTTCAAATTCTAAATTTTAATCGATCTCTGTGGCTGATGCTTCTCACCATATACTCATGCTTAAGAAAAGTGGTTTCTAGTGACAAAGACCTTAAAGAAATTATTCATTTATTTGATATCTGATGTAGTAAAATTCCTGTATAAAGAAGTAACTTCCCCCCCTTGTTTTTCCTCACCTCCTTTGCTTTCCATTTTAGAAGGGAAAAAAAAATCTTAGCTGGAGATGAGAGGGGAACACTGAAAGAAAGCTATGATGAAGAGCAGCCTCAGAAGATAGCCTGTGAGACAGAAAGCCAGTAGTTTTGAGCAGCTCTGGTCACTTGTAGTCCCACAAGTGAGAAGAAAGGAAGAATTTATCAAGCCGACACTGTCTCCCTGCCCCGAGTGCAGAGACCGATCATTTTCTGTCTCTTGGCTAGTCTCTGTAATAAATACAGGCTTGGTGTGTAATGAAAACCAGCTGAGTGTTTCTCAAGGTACAGATGCTTTCTTTTCTTCTGATTCCAGCTAAGATTGTTCTTACTCTTCATAATCTCTCACAGCTGCCAAAAATCCATCTTATCATTGCATGAGGTGAAGTTTCCATTAACAGCTATTATGGTAGCAGAGGTCAGGCGACCAGTGTCAAATGAGCTGCTAAAGAGAAACACTGTGCTAGAAAATCCTGTACCAGAGAAGAAAACCTCAGCTGAGGTGTGTTTTATTATTAATCTGAATCCTTGTTATGCGCAGATGTGGCTGGGCTGTGCTGCTGACAGACCAGTTTCTGATGTCCGGGAAAAGGACAGAGAAATTTGGGGTGTGGATGAAGTGGGAATACACATCCACTTGGCTGGCTGAAGAGAAATTTTAATAGTTTTGATGATGTTCAATCTGTCAGCCAACCAGACTGGCTGCTCCGTAGGCTGAAGGGCTCTAATGAAGGAGGGTTTGGCCATAAACATCACTTGCACACACACATTTCAGCACTCACATTGCTGCAGGTGTGGTTCCTGACTCCCAGTCATGGCTGGGGAATAAAATAAAAGCAATAATGATAATAGCCCTTAGTTTCCAATCACCTAATGGAAAACGAGAAGTTTCCCTCAAAAAGAAACTGCTCCATCTCAAACACTTTCTCTTTGAAAAGACCTTCTTCTAGTTATACCTTCTAGATTGAACACATTCTTTGTTGATAGCAAATAGCAATATTTTAATGCCCTTCTAGTATTTTTTTTAATTATCTAGCTGAAAAACATATTTCCTGGAAGGCATTTTGAATAGGAACACCCTGAATGTGCCTTATAACTACGTGATAAATACACCAAAGCTATAATCATATGGGTGGACACACTGTGCAGTGCCAACTGTTAATTGTCAGTGTGCTGCACACTGAACAAAGAAGTAAGCAAATTTTAAAAACCAGGTTTCAATAAATTTAGGAATTGTTTTGCAAACTCCTTCAGTTTTAAAATAATTAAATGTACAGTTATTTGGACAAGTCTCACCAAAATATTGACTACCACAATGTATTTTTAAAATTACTTTTGACATTTCAAAATATAAAGGAATAAAATATTTCCAGAAAATACTGGCTATTTTTCAAAGAATCACATTTTTCTTTCTACAATACCTCAATATTGAAGGCCCTAGATTCTAAATACAGACTTTACCAAAAATGGCACAACTATCAGACACCAACATTATTTCAACATCTCAGCAAAATTCTGGCACCCTGAGTGGCCACTCTTCCTCTTCCAAAGAGCCATCTTGCAAATTTATGTCAGGTTGTGTGGAGAATTAGACTTCTTTTGTCAGCCAACAGCATTTTTGTGTGACATAGAAAACCATTTCCCACACAGAGGTGTGAATACACTGCACTGCATTTAGTCGCATGTCTTGCAGCTTAAAAAATCCTTGCTCTAATTAAAACATTACAAAGTTCTTCCAAAATTACTCACAGCAAACCCCATTGTTGCAGCTCACATTGCAGCTGAGACGGATATGAGACACAGAGTGACACCATAGAATTCCAGAAGGCTTCGACCCACACAGAGGAACACCTCATCACTTCAGAAGGCTGCAAGCATCTGCCCTTTTTGTCCCTCAGCCCAGCCTTTTATCCCCTGATGCTGATGCCCTGCCCCTGTGTGCCCTCTGCTCCCTTTGGTGCTTGGTCAGTGCCCCTGGGCACTCCTTACCCTCACTGCTGCTCCCCTGCTCTGCACAGCTGTGGCCAATTAGCCACCCCCAATTACCACAAACTGTGTGCCTACACCCCATCTCTGATGACCTGTTGGAGCAAGTCCAGAGGAGACCACCAAGATAATTAGGGGGATGGAGCACCTTTCCTGTGAGGAAAGGCTGGCAGAACTGGGGTTGTTCAGTCTGGAAAAGTGAAGGCTTCAGGGTGACCTAATCGGAGCCTTCCAGGACCAGGGAGCCTACAAGAAAGATGGAGGGACACTATTTACAAGGGCCTGGAGTGACAGGACAAGTGGGAATGGCTTCAAGCTGGAAGAGGGTGGGCTTAGCTTAGATATTAGAAAGAAATTCTTTACTGTGAGGGTGGTGAGACACTGGAACAAGTTGCCCAAAGAAGTTGTGGGTGAGCCATACCTGGAAGCACTCTAGACCAGACTGGATGGGGATCTAAACAACCTGCTCTAGTGAAAATTATCCCTGGCCACGGCAGGGAGGTTGGACGAGATGATCTTTAAGGTCCATTCCAAGCCAAATGATTCTATGGCGTGCAACTTTGGCAGTCAATTTGAGCTAATCCAGCACCCAATACTCTATCACCAATACCTGGGGAGCAGCTTACTCTCAGGAGGAAATACACAGGTGCTCTGTGGCAATGCCATCACCATGGCCACCTTGACCCCAGGGTCTCCAGGGCTCCACAGGAGCTGGCAGAGAGGGAACAGCTCTGGAGAATGACTGGGAAGCAAGCACAGAGCATTACCTGTAGCATCTTCACAGAGCCCCACAAACAACACTCATAATCTGTACCTGCTATGATGAAGAAATACTATAGTAGCAGAAAAAAGCAGTATTAAGTAGGCTTTTCTCCCCTCTACCCCTGCTGAAAGCAGAGGTGGATGTTTCAGTGATGAAGCCAAACGATCTGAAATAGTCTGCAGCCATCCCTTAATTCACACAGAGGTATACTGTCTTCCTCAGTGCTAACATGTCAAGAAAGGCATTAAATCATGGGTTTGAATCAAAAGGATGTTGAATAAAAAAGCCACTATCTTTTAAATGGATTAATGAACAAGTTTTTTGCTTGTCTCAACCATACAAAACCTTGTTTTATAGAACACACAGCCTATAGACACCAAAGTGGTTTGGGTTCTTTCTATTCCTAACTGAGAGAAGCCTTACATATATTTCATGATTTCTGGTGGAAATCTGGTCTGTTTCAAAGTATGGTGATAATAGGAATACCAGATTAATGGGCATCTCAGTTGGATTAATGGGAACAAGGCATGAAAGTGAAAATGTACATTACTGAATAAACTCTATTTAGAATTGCACTTTGAGTAACCGTGAGTGACCAATAGATTACAAAGAACATTTCTCAAGATGTTGTTTATGTTGACACAAATCTCTTGCAACCTGTGTTCTGCTCCTTAATGCTGGCATTCTTTTTAAATATAAGACTGAGATTACAGGAGGATGAAGTGGTTAAACAGTTACAACAGTGAAACAGACACAACAGTTGGACTTGATGGTCTCAAAGGTCTTTTCCAACTTAAATGATTCTCTGGTTCTACAACGTCAGCACTTCTATTGTCCTCTCAATATTACAAGCAAAAAGAGCAGTCCACATGCACAAATCTTCTACAAAATGGTTTTCAAGGCTCCTGTAGTTTAGCACATTTCTGTCTTCCAAGCAAAATGGGAAGTGAACCCAGACTGAAAGCAGAACAAGGTGGGTTGGCTGAGGAAGGTTGCCACAGCCTCTGCCAGCCAGCCACACCTTGCTGTAGGGCTGGCAATCTTTTAAACTGCCCTTTACATGCCAAGTCCCTCTCTTTCCTTCATAGAGAAGGGAGGATTTTACCACCCTACTTGCAAATACATGCAGAGAAAGATATAGGAAATGGCATCTAAGGTGGACTGGACCCCTGAGAAATTGTCACACAAAACACTGATGGATGAGATCAGCAACAATACAAGTATGATACACTCAAGACAGGAACTAAAATAAGAAGAAAAAAGTGAAAACAAACTAAAATCTGTTTCTACCATCAAGATGCAGCTGTAGACACTAGTGCCACAGGAAGATGTGGAGACAAGACCTGATAATAAAAAGTTATTGCAGGATACATGAACATAAAAAAATATAGATTTGAAAGTAATGGTAAAAATGCTTGGCTTTTATCAACATCACACTCAATGTAGTTCATGATTTTTTTGCTTCCTTAGTATTACACACTTCTTTGTGGACTACCACCAAACACCAGCAGCTGCAAGGAGAAGGACAGGCCTGATTTAATGTAGCAGCTCCCTTACTCTCTCTAGTTTCTGTCTTCCTCACAGTAGGAATCCATCACATTTATATGCACCAGAGCAGAAATAACAGCATTTCCAATTAAAACTCTAGCACAATTTAGGCTCTGCTTTGTTGGTTACTATGAAGTCAGGAATTTTTTTTTATATTGAGAATATTTTTAATAAAAGTCAGATGTTTTAATCCATGTTTCTTAGACAAACTTTTGATTTCATTGAAAATTGACTGCATTAAAAATTAAAAGTATGACATTTATTTAAAAAAATAGATTAAGAAAATATTAGCACAATCATGGTAAAAATGCCTTTTGTCACTGTATTATCACCTCTTGATTAGGGCTCTTGATCAAGCAACTTCTTTTTTGATGCTTTACAATCCCTTCTCTTGTTGAACCTGGTGCTTCATGAGAGCTGTCTGAGCCCTAGCCCACAGGGGAACAGGGGTGCATAAAAAACCCAGTGTAGTTTTCACTAGTCATCATAGCCACACTCCCAGACAGATTTTTCATTGGGGCACCTTTTGGGTTTCTTTCCATAGATAATTGAATTTCCAAGTAAAACATGAAATGAACAGTTTTACATTTAAAAACAGCCTTGATAAATAACTTTCAACCTGTCCTACTCATTATTGCACACTTAGCATTTCCATGTGTGCTGAGGAGATGATATTATACCTGGGTTAATCATACGTGCACTGAAATACATAACTGAGCCTTCAGCATCTGCAGGAGAGCTCTGAAAGGCTGGCAAATAACCCAGGAGCTGCAGCAGACCCTGTTTCTGAGTTCTGAGTTTAGAAGCTGGAAAATAAAAGCATCAGAGGCACCAGGGCAGTAGAGCAAGACAGTGTGTGCAGGCAGGCTGAGCTGGTTTAACTCTCTGCACAAGCAGGGTGGTGCATGGCTTGTTTTTCTGTCAGTGAGCCAGAAGTTCATAGGTAGTGGGGCTGAGTTGATCCAGAGGTAACTGGAGGGAATTTCACTCACACTCCAGCACTGTCCTCTCAGCACAATGCTGGCTACTTCCAGCAGGAACTTTCTTCTCCCCTCCACCTCCTCTGCCCTTTTCATTATTACTGCTACACTCAATAAGGTAGCAACATATGTGCTGTTTTTTCCCAGTCCAGCAACAGTAAGTGTTAAGTAGATGATAGCTCCAAAATGCAACATGTATATCATATTTTGTGACTAACACAATCTCCCAATCAGGACATTTTGATCTTCCAGTTATAGCTAGGGACTTTGGCAGGAAATGATCTTTTTACATGCTCTCATAAACTCTCAGAAAGTCTGGTTTTGGTTCGCTCTTTCTGCTAAAGAACACCAAGAGTTTCTCTTTGGTTTCCCAGTGTGTGTTTACCAAGCTGATAAAGGCTGCAAGACGGATGGAAAGAAACACTTGGTTTATTTTCTTTTATTTTGGCAGTGATAAGAGCGTGGAGTCCATTTTAAAACCAAGAGAAAAATAATTGGCACGTCCCAGTTATTTTTTATACACAGGCACACATGAATGCATGCACACACAGATTTTAGGGTTTTTTATGGGTACCTCCTTGACTTGCAGCCAAGTCATGTCAATGCGAGCCAGCTCATGTATTTAATTGTATCACCATATAATGGCAGACAGATTTTCTTCCTTTCTGCACTGCAGCACGAGAAGCTTTCCTAGGAAAGCTTGTTTTTTACTAGGAAACAGGAGAGTGCCTGGTAAAATAAGTAAACCCCTGCTTCCATCATCCAAGAGAGATTAAAAACACAGACATATCTAGATGATAAACTGAAACACAGTATTGCGCCCTCTGTGTAATTTATGGAATACATGCCTGAAATAATAAACGCCTCAGGGAATAGTTAGTGGTGAGTGGAAGCCTTAAGTGCAGTGGTTACATTAAAATCAGGCTAGACAAGCTAGTGCTTTGCTTTTAGGTACAGGCAACAAAACAGAAGCTGCAGTCCAAAACTCAGAAAAATCTGCTGAACTTTCAGCCCTCTGTGTCTCTGTCTCCCTTTCCACAAACACACAACCCTCTCAGCAAATTCCAAGCAGGAAATAACAAAAAATTGCTTGGAAAACACAGATATTACTGTTCTCTTATTATGGTCAACGTTCAGCAGAATATGCAAAATAATACACTTTATGCCTTTTAAGCTTGAAACTGACATGAAGAGAACAAAAAGGACTGCAAGTTCTTTATCCAGCATGTTGGGTTGAAGGTAAGGTCACTGCTTGCCAGCAGGCTATGACTGACTCTAATTAAACATTTTTTATACCACTCATCTGCGGCTGGGGAACGTGTCATTAAAACACAGGAAACATTAATCTACAGATTAATGCTATAGAAAGAAAACTTTTACACAATCTTTACTCAACAATTAAAAGAAGCTTACAAAACATTAACCCTTGGAATACCACAACACCACCACCTAGCAAGAGCTCCAAGTGGATGTTATTCTGATAATTACCTGTTTCTTCATCAAGCCACAACGGTTTTGAACCAATGTGAGAGTACTTATCCCAATACTGTTCCATTCTTTTGCCTCCATACTTACAGACCTTAAATCAGGGAATTGGCTATGTGTATTTACTGCATTTTTGACTGTTTGGAACAAACTTCAAATGCTTTTCAGAAAAATGGTGGGTGATCACTCTGTAAACCCCTACGTTTCGGGCTAGTCAAGAGCCCAGCATATACTGTTATTTATTCATTATTTATTTTTATCAAGCACTGTGGTCCATCTTGAAGCAATTGTTTTGCTGTGTGAAGGCATCTCCATGCTAGCTCCATCTGCTTATGAAACCAAGTAATATTTTGGGGTAGGAGGGTAGAGACAGAGGGGGATTTATTGATGGACACAGATTTCTATGCTCTTGTCTGTTTACCAGAAGTATGCAAAATTTGCTGTTGCTTCTGAGGTCATATTTAGTTCTTGCACTGAATCCCCCCATTTATTCTCTTTCCTTTCTGTAAGGAGTTATATTTAAGTCAAAACCCCTTAAAAAGGGGTTTATAGAGACTAGAAATGGTGTAACTAGTAACATTCATTTTGTCTTAGGTTTTGTAAATCTATATACCTATAGAGACCGCATTCAGTATTTTTGTAGGTATACAACTGAATTTGAGGACATTTTCTTTATATTGGTACTTATACATGAATATTTATAGATGAAGAAAGGCAACATTTATATTTAACATTTCAATCTGCACTTTTAGAAATGCAGCACACAGTTTCACCAGTAGCATATTATCACTGCTCTTACTTTTCAGGTTTTTTCATAACAAAAAGTCTGTCATCCAGTCCTCACTTTACAAAAGCATTTAGTTAAACTAGTTAAACAAGTTCAGATTGTTTCTGGAACCACGGTGGAAATATTTACAGTAAAACTCACCTGGCTTCAAGTATTGTTCCAAAGTTGAAATTCAGCCCAGTCTTGGAAGTTCACAAAGGTTCATTAGCTTATTTGAGCAAAACCCAGGCTCGTTTTCAAGTAAACTTTGGCTGATATTTAGTTCTAGATAAAGGGCACAGTATGACAGTGATATGATTAAAATGGCTTGAATGCAAACCCTCTGTTCCCTCTTGTGAAGTGGAAGAGAAACATTGTTTTGGTTACCCATTCAACACTCATAAAATCGGCCACTCGCTTTCAGAGGGAGGTTTGCTGCTCATGCTCACAAATACTCACTAAGCAGCCAAAGGATTTACACAATCAGTTAAAAAAATACAAAATGTGGGCAAGTGAAAGCATGGCTGGTTATTTAAGGAGTTAAAATGTCTCCAAAACTGGAACTAGCAAAGCATGTCCTACCTTACCGAGAGACAAAAAGGGAAAACGGCATCCTGCAAACCCTTACAGACTTAAAAATCTATTCCACATCCTTATCACCACTTGACAGATCGATAAATTAATTATTTCTTATTGTCCATTAACCCAGGGACACATATTTTACTGCAGCTCAGATGCAAACAAAAATCTTTCTAATCAGATGGGAAGATCCTTAATGAAGTTTAAGGACACACTGAAACCTGGTCTGTCCTACCATGCCATATTGCATGTCACTCATCTGCAGAGAGCTACAGGTAGTTTGTCAGGATTAAATAAGGGAGGAATGAGAAAGTATTATTACCTCCTCTGGGGCTTCAAATTAGTTTTCAGACTGCTGTGATGACCCTGGCCACCTTCAAAGCTCCCTGGAGAAAAGAAGGAAAGGAAATTAATAAATAGGGGTTCATAAAGATGGCTGCAGCTCTAAAGAGCATCCACTGCTCTCTTTTTTCATCCCATAGTATATTGTGAAGAAAGACTGCCTCAACCATATGAAAATATAATAAAATGCATATGTTTCTTTTATATACGGAAAAGGTATGTAATTAGTTTTAGTTTATAATAAGAAAAAATGAGCTGGTTGAAATTGTGCTCACTATAAAAGAGAAAGGAGCATTTTTTTTTTTTTTTTAAAGAAAGGCTCTTCTTAAAAATTCCTAGTAAAACAAGCAGATGGGCTAATTTCACTTAAGCTAAAAATAATACACAAGTGGAGAGAGCCAAACTTGAGTCTCCCTTTGTAGGGAGTGTCAGGTATATATTTAGAGGGATCCACATTTTCCTTGGCAGCTTGGGACAGGAATCAAAGGCATACCTTTGCTGCTTAACAAATCATTATCTTTACCTTTACTGCTTAGGAAAGAGGACCAGAAGTCTTAGTTGAGTATTGAACCTTCTGGTTGTCCACATAGTTTTTAGTTCATTCCCTGGCTCCACTTTGGAGTCTTCCAGCCAGCTCTCTTCCAGACAAATGTGGACTGGAGAATTTTAATCCTGATGCAATCTGGATTCAAGGAGGGACTGCTTCATGACTCTGGGTCTAGAAGCTCTACCTTGGTTTGTGCTTAATGATATAAATACAACTGAATGGATTTTTCCAAGGCATGATAATGTTTTCAGAAGGCAAGAAAGGCTTTTAGGAAACAGCCTTGCCCTGTGCCTTTATGGCATGTCAGAAAACCTGGTGCAAGTTTAATTTGTGTATATTCAGATATGACCAAGTATTACTTCTCTATACTGCCCTTCTCTTTGATAGGTATGCCAGCAAATCAAAGAAACAACACAAAATTCCAGGTTTGACTGTGGATACTGTTCGATATAGTGCAAAAAAAAAAAATCTTCTACTTAAAGCATAGAGCTGTTCTTCCTGAAAATGTGGAATACACCAGGTTTTGGGTTCCTCCTAATCAGCTACTTGTAATTTTTGTACTTAAACAAGGGAATTTTGTCTCTTTCAGCTCAGTCTGAGCTTTTCCTTATATTTTCTCTCCCCTGACCTGCTGAGGAGGGAGTGACAGAGCAGATTTGGTGGGCACATGGTATCCAGCTCAGGGTCAACCCACCACACAAAACCAAGCAACCAAAAATCACAGGGTTAAGCATGTGGGGGAAGGGAAAAGGGAAAGGGCAAAGAGAGACAGAGGAAAGGAGATGAACCTCTTTGAGAGGTGATAAAAACCGATGTAAAACAATACTTATAAAATCTAAACCAAAATTAATCACAATCTCAAAAACCTAGATCTTCCATATTTATACCAGGTTGCCCTTTGGAATACAATCCCATTTTAAATCATGACTATGCAGAGGAAATAGTACTAGGTACTCTAATTTCTATTTATAATTTAAAGTATTTCTGAAGTGAGCAATCCCTGAGTGAAGAAAGAATGTAAACTTAGATTATGTGTTCAGTAACATTTGCTTAGTGGAAAAAAAAAAATCTTTAGAGTTGCTACTGTGGCTCACTATTAAATCTGAGTAGTTGGGTCTGAATGATTTATGTGCTAAGTTATTAAAAATAAATCAAATAAATGCATGGGAACACCAGTCAGTCCTTTTGCTCTTGCTAAATCCCCCTCAGGTTATTTCTCATATATCAGCAGTGTGGCCAAGCAGGCTGCAGTACTGTGCAAGTGTCATGATAATATTTTGGCATCTCCAATAAGCAGTGACAAAGGGGAAGACTTTTGACACTCTCAAAAAGTAATTTGGAAGTGTTTATTCATCTAATTATGACAAGCTGTGTTAATTAATGCTGAAGGACCCTTCTCACTTTCCCAAAATTACACTTATCTTGGTGTCTTGAACATTTTCAGGACATATTTGAGACCCTATGAAATATATTTATGTACATCAAACATGAAATACCCTTTCAGAGTTGCAGTCCTGCAGTCTTACTCTATTTTCTTCTTCCAAGTTTCACGGTGATTAAGTTTCAACATCAGTTTCCTTAATGAGTCATTATATCTGAAAATGGTTTTACTATAATTCATGTTGAATCACAGAATGAATCATAGAATGGTTTGGGTTGGAAGGCACCTTGAAGATCAGCCAGCTCTAGGCTCCCTGCCTTGGGCAGGGACACCTTCCTCTAGATCAGGTTTGCTCAAGTAAAATGTGTCCCTGACCATGACAGGGACAAATTAAAGTTAAGCTAACCAAGTTTAAAAGATTTAAAATATATCTTCAATCAAAAAGCCTTACTGGCATCGTCTCAGGCTTTTTCCCAATGTGACTATTTTGCACAGAATATTGCAAACCATACATAAATTACATTCATTTTTATAAGGCTATCTTTCACATTATGTTCTCTGTTGTGGAAGCTTTCCCATACACAAAGAATTTCCATTATACTTTACTTATTCTAATCCCAGTTATGCTTGTCAGGATTCATGAAAGCTCAGTGCACTCATTCAAGCTGTGAGAGAACAGACTTTAGAGGGCTATGCCTTTTTAGACTGCTCTTCTTTCAGGTTCATCTATGATGAAATAAATAGTTTGGGCCCACATTGTTTCTCAAGGAGACTTACAAAGAAATTGTCCATATTTAGGATCTCAGCCAGTGAAATAATTTCCCTTTCATATCCTTTCTTACTGGAACACCAAGATGGAAAATTCATCTTATTTGCTGAAGGAATAAAACATAATTTTCATGTATGAGCATGCTCCCCAGTTAACCAGTTCGCATGGCTGTCATAGACACACATAAATATCACTGGTTTATATATACCTGGAAAATTGTCACCATTTCTAAATGGAGATGTATCTATCTGTGAAACTGCCTCGAAGAAGTCTACCCATCACTTCTGAAGACGCATCTCACAGTGCTTTGCAGTGTGAAAAACGCACGACTAAAGTTATTTGCTTGGACATTCTATTCCTACTCCTATTGTCACTTCTCTCTAAATTCACAGCTAACTTTCATACTCTGAAACAGGTTATGGAGTTTCATAGAGTAATTTCTGAGGACCAACATTGCCAAGCATTTCTATTTCCTTTTTTTTATTTGTTGTTTATTAATAAAAACAAGATTTTCACATAAAAAGTATGTTAGTTCTCAGTGTTTTCTTTCCACATAAAACGTTGGCTTTCTCAAAAACCAACAAAACCCATTAATATTCCAACATCATTTTCTTTCACCTCTCCTGGTGTCCCTTGTAAGTTCAGTTGGTTGGTTTGTATTCACAGGGATCAGGTTCTCAGCTAGACTGCAAAATAAAAGTTACTGGGAACCTTCATGAGGGGGCCATCATTCTTCTCTGAAGGCCAAAAAACGGCAGATGAAAATGGTAGTACATTTACGCCAGCACATTTACCATAGACAGTTCTCTTAAGGAATCCTCACATAAACTGCAGGTAAAAAAGACAGTTCAGCAGAACTTTTCAGTATTTGGATTGCCTCTAAATCAACAGACAACACAGAGAAAACATTTCTTATGCTGGGAAAAAAACCTTACTTTTACATAGCTTCTATTTTCCTATTAAACAGATTAGCACTTTCATAAAATAAAATATTCATATTAATGAGCCTTCTGTAGTGAGCAAAGAGGAAAGAGCAAGCAGTCAAATATGGAATTATTCTTATTGATTCTTATGTCATTACACCGAGGAATAGTCTGCAGATACCATCTGCAGGTAAACCCTGGAATTAAAGTGACACAAACTACAGCCCAAGACCACCTCTGAGTTCAAAATTCAGTCCTATCCATTCCATTTTTTCCAAGCCATTTTCAAATTGCAGAAGAAATTTTAAAATCCTCACAAAATATAATGTTATGATGGAGAAAAATAACTATTTACTAGTGCTACACCTCATTTCAGATGCTGAAAAAGCTAACTTGCATTTTAAAAAAAATACTGGAATTAAAAAAAAAAAAGTTACAATTGGGCATTACAAATTATATATAGCTAATTCTGTAAGTCTTTGGAAGTTCTGAAGAAATATATGAGCTTTTTTCTTAACGTGCAGGCTGTCTATTCCCTTCCCTACAATCAGAAAAGGTTAAGCTGTTCTCTGAGCCACTTATTTTTGGGTCAGTAAAGTAAGAGCACTGCTAAAAATGTAAGGTTTCATCTTTCAACAGGAAACGTCTGCCTGGAGTAAGATTTTCTTACACAGCAGCCCCAAGTTTATGGTAGCAATGGCTTACACTGCAGGGAAAGTGAGGAAGAGAACAAGTACCAGGTATTGTACACAAAATTGGATGGAAAAGCTGGACAACTTTTTTCCCTTCCCTTCCAGAGGGAAAGTGGTAGGCGTTCTCTAACACCGCCTAATTTATTTACAGAAATGTATAAGGTGCTCTTTTCTTGAGCACAAGTGAAATCAAGAAACATGAGACAGTTTTCCACTCACTTTTCCAAACCTCTCTTAGTCCAAGAGCTGTTTCCTCAGTGACACCTTCTCCACACCACACTAAGCTCTGTCTCCTGTCCTTTTACTTCTTCCTACCTCAGATTCTTTCATCTTGTCCTCATCTCTCCTGCAGATAGGCAAACAATCAAAAAGCAGAGGCTGGGAGAACTGTTCTTGCTTCTAATGGCCTTCAGTGAGCCTTTCCTGCATCCTGAGACCCTATATGGGTGACTGCATGTCACCATTTTGGGCGGCAGCAACATCTTTAAAACTCCTTCATTTATTTTAAGGCCCTAAAATTGTATTGGCAATTTGCTTAGGTTTTCAGGAAATTTAGTTTCAGCTATAGAGTTTATTTTTTCTTATTTTGTTTCTTACATTTAAACGATCTTTCCTATATTTTAATAATGTATTTTAAAGCACTGAAGATCAATAAGAAGAGGGTATTCCCCAGAAAGCAGGACTATATGAAATAAGCAGAATACCTAGAAAGCAACTTTAGGTTAATAGCTATCACTTGTTAAAAGGGGAAAAAAAAATTAACCAGGAGGGAATGCTGTTATCTGAAAAATTCAGAGGGTTAGCCAGGAAAAGCCAAGAACCTTTTCAGAGACACTAAGATGAATTGTAGATTTCTGAGGAGCTGCCACTCTATTCATTGATTTAGTGGTTTCTCATGCTAACAAACCTCAGAGCATGAAAGATGAGGCTCTCATTTCATTGGTGACCTCCAAAGCACAGGTTCAACTGGTGTCTGTATGGGCATAGAAGAAAATCAAAGTACACCATGGGTGATGCTCATGAGGCAATGGTACTAATTTTTTTTTTTTTTTTGGAGCCCCAAAAGCAACCAGCAGTGTTAACTTTATATGAATATTTCAAAGTTACAGCAGCAACAATAGCATTAGATAATTCTGACACTAAAAAAAAGCTGAGGTAGAGTTACCTCCACTTTCAGGATGGAAGTCCTGTTTAAGCCCACCTGGACTACCAGCTCATTTCAAGCTTTCTGCTGAATTTATATTGAGTGCTAATGATCTCCAGCTAATTCCAGATTGGAGTTAAGAGCTTACAACAGAAACTGACCTTTGCTGTCCCAGAGGAAGAAAGGGAGTGAAATGATTATCTGAGGCTATTTGTAAGGTCTGAAAACCCACTTAATGGATCAATAAATCAAACAGTGAATGAAGTTGGTTTAGAAAGCAGGTGTGTGGATTCTAGAACTAAATAGGTGTTTCTTGTAAGAACAGTGTGGGTTATGCTGGACTGAATGAAATCAGCTGAACTGTGTCCTGTAAATCCCTAAGGCAGGATGACATTTGTTCTAAGTTCTTGTAAGAACACAGTAAAACTCCCTTGGACGTGTGGCTTGCAGAAAATGTGTCAGCATAACGTGCCTGTAATATTTGGTGAGTTTTAAAGCAGTGCACTAGTAACAGATTAATGCATGAGTATTTATAAAGGTAGATCAGTCAAGGGCTGCCAGGAAACAAAGACTGTTTAGTGCTCACATTTAGGATATTTTCTCATTTAAGACAGAATAATATATCACTGAACCACCTTCAAAGAAAAATTATGGACAGGACAAAAAGAGGACCATCTTGCTTAGGAAAATTAAAAGAAAGTGAAGCCCTAAACCTCATCTTTCCTGTCCTGCCCATGGCATGGCATAAGGGAACTCCAGAGAGAACTGCTTTTTCAAAGTGATATTCAGCTTGCCAGCAGATATAGAGAAAACTACCACAGGAAATGCTGCAAGAGCCACCCACATTATCCCAAGAGTGCTTCACTAGTCCATTGGTAAATCAGTGCTCTTCATTAAAAGTGACATGTAAAAGGCTATCAGAATATTTGTCCTGGAATATTTTAAGATGGTTTTGTCAGTTTCGAGTTTTTAATTATTAAAATATGCCAGATTGGGTTTTTTTTTACAAAAATGGTTGAATAGGGAAATTATATGTTGCTCTCTGACAACATATAATACTTTAGTTTATGTACATTTGAAAGGCACTGCACGTTACAATGTGCTGTAGTGTACCACAATACTCAGTGTTCACTCAACAGGAAGGTATACTCAGCAAAGTCACAATTTTTCCAATTCTTATTACATGCTCATGTATTACAGTGGAATAAGGCCAGAGCCTTATTCCATTCCATGTTAAATAAATAAACACAGAACAAGTCGGTAGCACACAAACTTATTTTTCATGTCACAGATCTCTTAAGACAGAGTACACATGAAGGTCCCCTTGTCCCTAGAAAATTTTGTAACAGCAGTCTGGAGTAGAATTCTTGTGGCAAAGCCAATTCCAAACCAATACTCACTGTTATTATCACTGCAGCACCTTCCTCTGTACAAATTTGTCCCAGAAAGTACATTTTTGAGCTAAATCCAGTAATCATCCTGAAACAGCATTTTCCAAATGTTTTCTAGTGCATAACAGGCAGTGTCTAGTAAAGCATTTAGTATAACTTTGGTAGAAGGAAACCTGTACTTCCAGTAAATCTTTCTCAGCATTCAGAAAATATTAAATTGGAAGGAACTGTTAGTCTGCTGGGATGTGATAAAAATTAAGTATCAACCTAGACAATTACAGAAGTCGCTTAGCATCAAATAAAGTCAGGTGCAAAATGCTTAGCTTAAATGAAGGAAATTACATGCACAAAGCCAGAATGAAGAATGATTAAGCAGCAGCTGCTAAGAGGTTTTAAGGAGCACCATGGATCACAAGCTGAACATAAATCAAAGTTGTGTTCTGTGGAGAGAGCAGGCATCACATCAGGATATGTTTTACAATACTGCCTGAGAAAGGCTGGAGATGGAGCCCTTCCTGTGACTGTGCCAGGAGGCTTCTGGATGCCTGCCCTGGAAACACCACACTAGGAACAAAGTTCACCATTTAGAGAGTCTGCAAAGGGATGGTGAGAGTGAGAATAAGTGATAAGGGGATGAAGATGAGGAGACAGGGGAGGGGGAGAAAGGAAAGGCTGAAGCTCCTTAATTAAGAGAAAACAGGACCAAGGTGAGAGCAGAGTTCAAACAACAGCTCTTAAGCCATTTGGACTTCCAGGAGTAAACAGATACAAAGTTATGGAATTAAACTTCAGCAGCAAAGATGAGTTATGCACTGGGGGGAGGCTAATAAAGCTATCAGGCAGGCCCAGGGAAAGCATGGGCCCTCCATCACTGGAAGCCCTGAAGACAAATGTGTTAAGAGACACAGACGTACTTCATTCTCCCACTGGGGCAGGAGAGACCTCAGCAGGCACTTTCCAGCCTTACATTCAATTTTCTTGTGATTCTACAAAACTATTGCCATCACAGCATTATTCATCTCCTTAGAAACTATGCAGCTACTACTGAAATAAAATAAAGGGAGAAGAGGGGGTGATGAGTTTTTTTAATAAGTTTCTTGTGATGGATACAAGTCCCTGATAGGCTCCTGGGTGCCTATTAAGGAAATCTCCAGATGGATACAAGTCTAATATTTCCCATTTTGTCTTCTTTTTTACCCTCGCTATGATTATTTAGATTCCATATTGTTTATACTAATCTTAGTACATCACATCCTCCACTCCAGCAATTTTCAAATACATCCCCTCTGAACAGCCCAAGAGATCCCCTGCATGATAAAGAAGTGCCAGGAAACTTTTTCTTTTTTTTTTTAATGAACATGTTTTTGAGTTAATAATATGCTGAGGGAGCAGCTGCACTCAGCAAAACTGCAGCTATAAAACCCTGAAAAGCTTGTGTTTCTTTCACATCATACTGCAGCCAAGCCAGCTGAGCCTACATCTGCCTCAAATCACTGGCAGGTAAAATTTGTGTCTCACTACAGGGATGTAGTCCCATGGGGTTGTTTTATTTATTTGAAGCAGAGCAAACTGAAACATTTGGTTTAGCTTGAAATCATGTTTCTCCCCAAAGTTCACATGAATTTCAATGGACTTTTTTTTGCACTGTTTTGTTTTGATGTGCCTGTTTTTACTGCATGTGCTGCATACTTGCAGCCACAAACAAAAGCCATAAAACTGGTGGGGGATTGCCATGGCTGTTTGTGTTGCCATGTGCTTCAAGGACCATGACAAAGGAACGTGGCACTTGTATTTGTAAATTCTGAAGCACAGAAACTCAAGGTGGGCAGTACCAAGCCAAATTTGAGTGAACAAACTCTAAAACTGGTGGGGTATATACACATAGAACAGCAATCCAAATATCTCAGCTTTTCTCTTTATCCAGCCTTGTTAGCTTTTACTAGTTTTGACGCTCCTCTTGCTATTTGCATCCACATTCCCTTAAATCATTTCTGTTCCCATAAATCCCTTCTGTATTGCCAACACTGCACTGAGTTTGTCTTTTCAGATTGTCATTCCAAAGAAATGCTGTGAAAAATCATTTTCCAAGGTCTTAAATCACGCCTGCACATACCACCCAACTGATCTGGGGAGTACTGCACGACCAAATCATAATATTCATGGTTAACAATGCCAGTTAAATCAAACATTGGCCACAGGTCAATGCAGATCTTTCTTTGCTCTGCAATCCTCCCTGCTCATCCTGGGTTATGTCCTTGCTCCCACCTCCCCATGACTCAGGAACTTCAGTCACACAGATTTGAAGGTTGGCTTAAATAAGTTCCCTTAAGCAGCTCTCTCCAACATCAATGACTCTCTCCTACCTCAAGAAACATCAGCTAAAGCTGTTTAAGGATTTTTCTGATCTGTTCATCTACACTTTTGAAATTATACCTTGTGTTTATCTTTCCACATGAGAGTTCTGTATTCTGGAGCTACTGAGTCAACACATTTAGCCAGGAAAAAAAAATCATTTAACATAGGAACTTCAACAATTATCCTGGAGGAAATAAACATCACTAAGTTTGACCATGTCGCTATAGGACACAAGACAACACGACGCAGACACACTGCTGTTCTCAGGCCAGGAAGAAGAGAGATTTATTTTCTGACTCCTACTTTTATAGATTTCTAAAGGTAACATAGGATTGGAGGGTGAAAGTGCCACCTCTCCAGGGACACTGGACAATCGAGCAGTCCATCAAGTTTCTCCTCCTCCATAGAGGAATGCAAAACAGTAAGTTGTTTACAGAAAGTGTGTGAGAAAGTTTGAGACAAGAATGCAAACATCAGAAGGCTTAGAAAAATCTTAAGAAAGCAGGGCGACAGACCAGATCAGTTAATTACATATATCAGAAGACACTGATGGCAAATATTTTGTTGTTTCTTAATTGCTTTGAGAAGAAAAAGTTTAAAATGACTGAATAGATTTAACTACATGAATGAAAGCAAAAAATTAGTGCCCAAGCCCAGTGGAAAGACTCAAATAAAATACTTGCACATGGAAAGAGAATTCATTTTGCTTGTGTTTATAAATAAAGCATGTAAACAATTGATTTGGGACTTTGTAACTCAGTGGAAATGAGAGTCAGAAAGTGTGAATTAATGTCATCAGATGCAGCCACTGACCTACCTAAATTAAAAAAAACAATTTTGACATGTTATCAAGAATAGCAGAGTAAAAATGAAAATGAAATTGAAACAGAAAATTAATTTTCTGCTCATTTTAAAGTATTTGTATGAGCTCAGCTTTGAAAGCAGACCTCCTGCAGCTTTTATCTGACTTCCATGGCACAGTAACTCATGACCCAGGGATGAACGACAGCCTCCAGCTCTGCTCAGAGCACTGACAGCGGCTACCTGTAGGCCAGTGCACCTGTGACCCTGCAGTGAAAAAGTAACAGAGATCACAGCTCAAGCTGCATTTGCTGCAGACATTAGTAGGAAAAATAAAAAACAAATACAACATGAACTGCATGTATAATTTGGCAAACATAAGCACAAAAGTGCCAAACAATCTTTCACTATCATGGACTCACAGAAATAGCAAAGACTCAATCAGTCTTTAGTTCAGGAATACTGTGAAATGTATTTTGCTCACCCTTCACACATACTGATCCTCTGAAAAATCTCCAGGGGGTAAAATCCTAGAGCCTCTCATTAAGGATTGTCTAAAAGCTTAATTATATGCATAGCTGTCCAGAGAAATCCAGGTGGGAGATACTTTGTGTCTCCTATACATGTGTCATCTATACATGTGGCTGACATTTTGGCTTTTCCCCCTCTTGCTCCTCATTTATACCACTGTATCAACCATTAGGACACACAAGTCCTTGCTGATGAAGTCAAGAAAAAGGTCTTGCTACCTTACTCTGTATCCTGTCGCAGTTGAGATGGCCACAACACACAGAGTGTCACCATACAATTTCAAAAGGCTTCAACCCACACAGAGTAACACCCTACCACTCCAGAAGTCTGCAAGCATCTGCTCTTCTTGTCCCTCAGCCCAGCCTTTTATCCCCTCATGCTGATGCCCTGCCCCTGTGTGCCCTCTGCTCCCTTTGGTGCTTGGTCAGTGTCCCTGGGCACTCCATGGCTCATTGCTGTCAGTGCTGCTCCCTGCTCCTCACAGCTCTGCCCACTGGGGATGAGGCTCAGCCCCACTCTCAGTCACCACAAACTGTGTGCCTACAGTTTGAATATTGAATGATGTCATTCCTTCAATAAGTGTCTGTAAGAAATATTAGACCCAACATTTATTTTTTTTTTGCTGTTACTTCCACCACCTCCAATTAACTCCTGATCTATTTATAGAACCATTGCTTTATATCTTTTATGTACATTTTCCCAATTATTTGACTTATGCTAGGGCATCTGATTTTATTCCTATAACCCTGATCTTGTCCTTTTTATGATTCTTTTTGGATTTTCAGGACCATGATTTATTACAGACACTTCCTCTTCTTGTCACTTTTGAGATTAAGGTTTACTTGCCAGAGTGTTTGTGTTTTCTCCTGGTTCCTTTTCCTTATTTTCCATTCATAGACCTGGAACATTGCAACCTTAATTTTGCTAAAATACGCTTTCTTGAATCCCTAAGCTGTCTGATTCTGATTATTTACATTTTCTTTTTTTTTTTTTTTTAGGATGGGGATAAATACTTATTAAGGATAGGGGTTGGTATTAATTTTGCTAATGAAAACATTTCAAATATGACATTTTGTCTTCTGTAGTGTAAAACTGTGACATGTATCTCACTGCCTGAACCCCTGAGTTTGCAAAACTTCCTTTTTCATGTTGTAACTCACATGTGCTGACATAAAAAAAGCAAACAAGCAAAGGCCAAGGATGTGTAAGAGACAGTTCTTATGGATGTAAAAGGAGAAAGGGCAAGGTAAATATTGCCTGACAAATCCTTCCCTGACTACCACCAGTGGATTCACAGTGTGAATTATAGAGCACTTGTTGTAATTTGCTTCTTAACTTTCCAAAAAACTTCTTTTGAGACATTCAAATTGACTGCACAAAAGGTTTATGGCATTTATTTGCCATTGTACAACAATTGCACAGATGGGCAGTTTCATGTGCTTTTCATTAACTTTTTTTCTTTTTAAACACACCTTCTTTGCTCGAGCTAGTTTCTGCTGGTTTTGTTTTACGACATGATGGTTTATAAAACTCCTGTCAAACCGTGTTACTGTTTGATCATGTTAAGAACAATCAGGGTAAGTGTTGCCAGTTCCAGTTTTCCATCCCAGCCAAGTCACAGTGTACATATGGTGCAAGATGTAAAGAAACACAAAGACTGATTAGCGTGCAAAGTGCAATGCAGCAGTCTTTACTATTCATCATTAATGTCAGAGTGGATTTGCAGTATCGAGAGACTTCTCCCACAGCCATAGAAGTTTTGCACATAACCACACAAAGAAAAACCAACCAGAAATTATGCAACATGTGCGAGCATGGTCTTCAGCCACAAGCTCCTTTTCAGAAAGGAAAAGATTGTTCCTATCACATTTTCTTGCTAACTCCTCCTAAAGGTTCAGGAAACGTATGTCAGAACAGCTTTCCTTAATTCAGAGCAAATTCAGAGCACTGAGCTTTCCCAAGCATTTCCTGGAAAAACTTTGCTACCTGAAAACGCTGCTGCATCTGCCCCAGAACACCTGAAGCCCTCTCTTTAAAGCTTGCCACAAAAGAGATGAAGAAGATCACTATCATCCTATCATCTTTGGACTTCATGTAAAAAATAGACGTGGATTTTAGGGAAAAAAGAGGATCACAAAAAAAAAAAACAAAAAAAAAAAAAACCAGAACAAGACCAGCAAACCAATCTCCTGAAGATCCTAGAGACCTCCCTGTTCTCTTTTGTCTTCTGTATTTCATAGCCAAATGCCCCAGCGTTCTTTCTGATTATGCTTTGCCTTTTTATATGGGAAAAATCTAAACTCAGATTAATCTCTACATTTAAAGACTTATTTGACAACCACCCAAGAAATTCTTTGTGTACTTTAACCATTCTGCATGTGCAGACATTAGCAAAGCACACGTGCTCAATGGCCTAAACAGCGTCTCTTCAGCAGGAACTTTCAGAAGTGAATCCTCGTGAGATTACTCACAGAATGACAAATTTTAAATACCTTTCTTGACAGGAAAAAATGTCATTTCAAGCAGCCAATGCACTTGTATGCTTGACAGGAATGAGCAACAATTTATAGCACATTGCCTGCTTCACTGGTTAATATAAGAAACTGACACCTATACATGTCAAAATTCATACAAAGCTGTGTCACCAGAGGAATTGTTTGGGGAGCATTGCAGCAGGCACAATTCCATCACAATCTCCAAAAAGTGTGCATATCCACCCCTTCTGTAGGCAATCTGGCTCCCTGAAATCACTGAGGACCCTCTCAAGAAGATCTATGACCTTTTGGAGAAGGTGGGAGACAGAAAATTCATAGGCAACAAATTAATAAAGAAGGCTCTCAAATTACTTCTGAGCCAGATGATGTTATTGAAGTGCCCAATGAACTATAATCAAATATATGTAATTAACCGAAGGTGACTCCAAATATATGGAAACCAAATAAATACAGTGGCTTGCAGCCTCATCACTTTGCCTCACAAGCCAGTCAGACCTCCCAAGTTAAGCAGTGCTGAGCCAAGTGTGAATTTAAATAGGAGACCCTCCAAGGAAATCTGAGTGCATGTGCTGAAGGAAAGAGTGCTGGTAGTCCTTGTCTGTCTGAGTTACTACTGAGCTAAGGCACTTGCATAATGCCAACAACACAGGACTGAAGCTGTAGAAAGAAACTCAACTCTTTGAACCCTAGCTCCTAGAGTTTATTAAAAGTCCCTCAACAGTATTTTGAAAATTAATGATGTCCATGTAGTGAAATTTCATAGTACATAATTATAATACAACAAATGTCCTGGCAGTTTGGAGTGGATACAGCATTTTCTTTCATTTCCTCCCTGTTATGTTTCATGAAGTATTACTGCAAGGAATTACAAAGTTCTACTCAAGAGGTGAGTTCACTCATGTTCTAGTGTTAAATAAAAAAAATTATTATAGCATATTGTGCTGGAATCACATTCATTATTTTTTTTAAACCCCATGTTACTTCTTTGAAATTTGTTTCTCACTCACAAAGAGCATAGTAAGCAAATCTCTTTGGAGGACTTGGTAATGCATGAAGCCAGCTGAGGAACTCGTGACTCTTAGAGCAGTTTAATCTGGAAGGGTCCTCAGGAATTCATGTTTTCTAATGACCTGCTCAAAAAGAGCCAATGCCAAAGTTAGGTCTGGGTGCCCAGGGTCTTGTAATTTACAGGCACAAATAATACTCTCCCAATTTCATATATCATGTGGAAAAAAAATAGCTAGGGAGAAATTGTTGTTCTTTACTTGTTTTGGGAAAACTTGTGCTATAGCATTCCACACATTCCTATTTGAATGTTGCCCAATTTTGTTGGCGCTTGAAAGTTTTTGTGCATTCACGGCCTAATTCAATGTGATGAAAGTTATCATTAATGCCAGCAGCTCAGAATGTTCACTGGCATGAGTCTGTGAAACATACAGATGAATTCAGGATCAGAGATAAAGAAAACACAGAAAACACCTCAAAACTTTGAGGCATGGTCATATTGTCAAGAATAGCAAATGAGATTTTGACATTCTTCTAAAAACTGATGGTAATTGATTCCCATGACATAGGTATTAAATAAATGCATTCATATTTCTGGTGCCAACTTTAATGCCAATTACCAGCAGATTGAATTAGATTTGTAGATGTTCCTGCATAGAAGAGGCAATTAGCAGTACCTCAGGCAAAAAAAAAAAAAAAAAAAGAAGAAAAAAGGTGGGAGAGAATTTTGGATTTGTATACAAAACGCTACCCAAATGACTTCTATTCAGTACACTTGTCCTTTACATAGCTGCAATACATGGATTATTCATTTACTCATCCTTTATTAGTCCTAAAAGTGTTCTCCTCACTGCAAAAGCACAGAGACAGTCTGGGATGTAAGCTCTATCAGCCAGACTCAGAGGAGCCAGAACGCACCAGGAATCTGTGGGATGGGATCATTCAGACTGGTTTTGTGCACGGTTGCATGCATTTGCTGCTTAACAGTTCTTCAGATTGCTGTTACCATGGGACAAAAGGAACTTTTTTAGGAGCACTTTGAGTGAGAAAATGATGATTCCTTTGGCTATGACTAACGTAGGATCATTAATACCTAGCCAGAACCATTTCCTGACTTTGTACCAGGGGAAAACCTAGGGTGCATCACCTCCCTGACCTTCCTGTCCTGGCTGCCATGGGAAGAAAGGGACAAATGTAGGCCAGAAGGTCTGTGGGTGATGTGAGACAAGGAGGGTATGGCATGCTGCAAACAGCACTAGCCCATACTCAGATTCTGTGAGTCCTGGGGCACTGATAGCCTTCCTGACCACGTAGCCTAATAAGGAAAATGAATGGAAATTATTAAAAGTTACAACCAGCCCATGGCACAGACACGCAGCTAGTTCAGCTCTTCCCACTAACACAGATAACCAAACCAACAGCAGTTACCAAAGTGTGCCTGAATCCAAATTTACTCAAGTGAGCATATCTGATTCTATCTCAGCTTCCTCACATCTGTGTAATTAGGCCTCTGCTTCTACTTGCTGAGTCCATGAAGTGTCATTTGCATGAGCTCAGCAAATCTGTGAGGCACACCTTCCTGACAGCAGCCACAGCTGACCATCATGCCTGCCAAGTGACGACTGCCAATGCTTACTGCTCCTTACCTTTTGTGCCATTTGGATCGGCTTCTCTTCTTCACTTCTGCTCTCCAACTCCAAGAAGTAACCTGTAATTCATCAGCTTTGGGGAAAATATGTGTGATCTCATGAATCCTGGATGTTGTAAAATATTGTTTTGTTGGTAGGAGACAGAGGTCTGTACACCATTAGACTAGTAAAACTCACAATTTTCCAGGGGTTTGCCAAGCAAGTCCTGAATGCCTCAAATCTTCTACAGTCTGTTTGATATATCAGGAGGGAGAGGCAGTAAACTATCTATGAGGGTAACTAGCACAGATCATAGCATCAAATGCATGACATTTATACACTATAAACTCACTCTAAATACCCTCCTACAACAAGTACTGTAACATTAGAGAGGGCAAAGTTGGAGAATACTGATTGTGGCCATGTGTAGAACAAGGATAATTTATTCTTGGCTTTGTAATTCTGTTCTAATGCAATACTACCACCCAACACATATGCATATGGATTTCTAAAACATTATCTCATATTTTAAAAAGCTGCCATAAGCAAGAGCCGGAAAATGAATAGGTGCATGTTTGGTTTACATCATGTTGGAGGTGCAAAATTCACGGAAGGTAGAGAAAACTTATATTCCCTTCATGGATTCACATTAATTCATGTTTTCCTCTCCACCCCAGGGTGCAATTTCAAAATTTATTCCATAATAATAACAGGCTGTCAATACCTCTGTTTCAATATTGCAGAAATTGGCAGCCTTTGGGAAAAAGCAATTAAATCACTGCCAGCACCATCAGAGGGCTTCCACTCTTTGCTGCTATGGCACTGAATAGTCTGAGGAGAGCAAAGTTACAAGGACGGCAATGAGCAGGGAAAAAGACAACTTTTGTTTAGTCACAGGTTATTTTAGCGTTCTTCACTGATGCAAAGGCCTTGTGCAAGGGCTGTATACTCTGGTTGACAAATATTTGAAAGGCAGAAGTGGGACGTTCACCTTTAAATTTTGCATTTGGTATTTGCTTGTATCTTTTGTAATTCCACTAAGAGAAGAGGCCTACCAGGAAAGGAAACCTCACAATCATCTTCTGCTCAAACATTTATGACAGACACTCACAGTCCTTCTCATCCATCAAGTACAGCTCCAACTAAAATCCCTGTCAAGACAACCATAGCAAGCTTTAATCCAAACTGATTGTGTCTTTTTCTGCTTCTTAAATCTATATGCAATTACATTTCCTATTCAAGTTACTGAGACCTTGGAGACCTTGTTATTTGGGTGAGTTTAGCAAATCTCTGAGGCTCATGCTCCTGACAGCAGCCACACTTGAATCTTACACCTATGAGAAAATGATGATTGACAACCTATGTAATGACTAAAATATAACTCTACTGGTTGCACTTTCTCTGTTTGACCCCCCCCAAATAGTTACTCAAATTTTTTCAAAGGAGTCTGAAGAGAAAATCTGAGCACAGCTGACTGCCCAGTGGAGAACCTTGTGAAAATCCAGCTCCAAATGCATCATTATATTTGTTATTTGGGCTAGTGATTATACTAGAACAGTGACTCTTGTATTTCCTGTGAAAAATTGCGAAGGCCTCTGTGACATTCCTGGAAAGAAAAAAAAAAAATTCTGCGTGAGTTTAATTTCTTTAATTTCATTTGTTTTTATCCCTGTCATGGTTTAAGCCCAGCCAGCAACTCCCACCCCTCCCCTGGTGCAAAGGGGAGGAGAATCAGAAAAACGTAAAACCCAAGGGTTGAGAAAAGAGAAGTTTAATTATTGCAATAAAATCAACAGTAATCATAAAAATAGTCATGAAAAGGGAAATAACAAAAAGAAAGAGGGCAATCAAAGACCAGTGATTCACAACACAATCGCTCACCTCTTACTGACTGATGCCCAGCCCATCCCCAAGCACTGATCAGCAACTTCCAACAAACTTCCCCAGTTTACATAGTGAGTGTGGTGATCTATGGTGTGGGATAGTCTATGGAATAGCCTTTGACCAGCTCAGATCAGGTGTCCTGACTATGCTCCCTCCCAACTCCTTGTGTACCTGCTGGCTGGCAGAGCACTGGAAAAGCCCTTGACTTAGCAACAACTAAAACAGCAATGTGCTACCAATGCCATTTTCATGCTAAATCCAAAACACAGCACCAGGAATAAAACTGACTCTATCCCACCCTAAACCATAGGATAGGACAACCTCCTATCCTGAATTTTTTTTGTCAGGTCAGACTTGGCACGCAGCATCTTCAGTGTTGGCTCCATCTATACTGAGGATGTGCACAAAAAGGACGGGGACAACTTGTGACAATGTGTGACAGTGCACAATAAGGTGAGAGGAGAGATTTTGGCCAGCAGTATGTCCATCAAAATGCTGAACTTCTACCCGAGGAAAATGGCACAGGATCTTTCATCATGAGGCAGATGTTTGCCTGTCTCCTCACCCAATTTCCTTACCTTCTCAACAAGGGAGAGCAGAGTCAGAGCCAGAAACTGGTATTTGAGTCCAGATATGGCATGTATTCCAAATTCGATGACTCAGTCTCAGAATTATTCCCTCTGGCTTTAGATTTTAAAAGGCCACTGTGGTCTCTGCCAGCTGGTAATGTCAGAAACAAGAGTACTGCTGTTAGTGTTTAACAGGTAATACTGCTTATTTCATGGAGTGGGTTTTGTTCCAGACAGGGATTTAAGTTTATTTGTTTTAATGACTCAACTTGTTGACAAATAAACATTTGACAAAAAATGTATAATATAATCCTGGCAAACTACATACACCACAACTTTAGCTTTGCTTTAAATTTGAATGCAGCTATTTATTACATCACCCTTTGCCAGAATTGGGCAGTAAACCACTTTCATATTCAGAAGAATGTTTCCATTTAAAATTTACATTTAAAATTGCAATAAGATGCTGGATCTCATTCTTTTGGAGGGAATTGTATTGCATGACATTAGCTACATTTCTAGAGAAATGCATTCTGCTTCCTGTACCAGTTTCAATTATCTGGGTGCATTACTCACCCATTTTTATCATGGAATGTTAAAATTAGTGTAATTCCAAGTGTCACAAACCACAGCTACAAAACAGATTGGATAGCTGTTAATTATTTAAATACTGCATCCTGTACATAATGAATTTCTTACCTACAGTCATGATGTATTATTGACAGCTTGGAAGACTAAATCTATTGCTGCCCAGCATAATTCTGAAAATATAATTTATAGTGGTTATTTGGAGAACTATATCGAGTACATTAAAGCCATATGGTACTGTGGTTTCATCCCCAAGAGATGCCTCATCAGCTAAGAGAAGCATTATGATCAATATGTATATTACTCATTTTTAATAGAGTGTACTAAGCTGTAGAAGATTATTGTTCCTGCCAGTTACTTGAAAATATGAGGTGCAACAATTATTTTAAGATTGTTGGAAAGTTACAGTATTCTCAAGATATAGAAAATATGTCTTTGTTTTGTTATGCTTAAAACGTGAAACATTCTCTAGCATCTGAAATCCCCCAGGAAATAGCCTGTCTAACTAGAAAACCTAAAACCTATAAAAGGTAAAAAACCTTATTTGAGCTCTAATGCTCAAACAATTTGCTAAATATGGCTTCTCGGAAGGGAAATAAAATGAGTTAGAGACAAAAAGATGAGAACATTGTTTGTCATTTCTCTTGGCAAAAGGATGTAGCATCTGCCACAATTATGCCTATTTCACTGTTAAAAATAAAAAGTGGCAAATATTACAATGATGCAGCCTTAGCAATCAGAGAATGCTGGATCTTTTTAAGACTCATGTTACATATTCCTCAGTACATTAAGAAAAATACCACATAAATAGCAAGTATTTCATTAACCTCTGACCTGGTGGAAGCCTTTGCAACTGCAGACAAAGTAAATTGCTCTGCATAGCTGAGCATGCAAAGCCACAGGCATGAAAGATGAGCATAAATTTAAAAAAAAAAAAAAAAAAAAACAAAAAAAAAAAAAACCACAAAGCCAAATTTCAGTTATTCCATCAGAAACAGCAAAACTGCAAACTTTACAAAACTGAGCGTGAAGAAGATGAGACAAGGCCACATCAGGAGCTGGGAGCAGAGATGGGGAATAAGGAGTGGGAAAGTCTGTGCCCCAGAAGGTGACCCAGAAGGTAAATACTCAGTCCACAGCACAGGGCAATTCCTCCAAACCTGAACACATGGCTAAGGGTCATGTTTAGAGGGGTTTAGCTGGAATAGGAAGCTAAGGACTAGATGGAGAGTTTAGGCTTAAAACTATGTCAAGAAGTGCATTTGCACGGCACTGCACCCACACTAAAAAATCCTTCAGTGACAATTCAGGTCCAGCTCTTTAAATGCTGTCTGGAACTTTCACCCATTTCTGCTTTAAAATCAGATTCAATGAAAAGTTTTTAAACTGAGTTGCTTCTTCAGCTTGCAGTGGGGGGGATGTAACACAGTTCAGCAGTCAGTTAAGCTTAATCAACTTTAAATATTCTTTCTGAAAGAAGTAGCTCCTTACAATTCAGTGTGACTGCATGCTCATAGATTCATCTGTATTTTGTTCCAATAAATTTTCGCTGTTTCTTTGAATACTTGTTTCAGTGTTTTCTAAAAACTGACTACATGAGAAGAAAACTACTTTCATTCTGAAATATTAACACAGAAGTATGCTAGCAGGATACTGAGAAAACACCATGACAGAAATCCTCATGTCCTTTTTATCCTCTTAAAGGCCTCAGCTGGACTTCAGCTCTCATGATGCATGATGGGCCCCAGGTTTTTCTCATTTGTGTGTTCCTCACCAAGAACTTCAGCAGTCAGTGATCTGCTATTTATGTCACTCACCAGCCCTCTGACAAACTGGGGGTGTCACAAGTCCCAGAGAAGCTCAGCAGACACCAAGGACAGGGCTGTTGGATCAGAAATACCATGCACTTGTGAGGACAGCTGTAGTTCTTCTGAGATAGCTCTTTTATAGAGACAAGCATTCTCCAAGCCTTTTTATTTCCGTGTCCCATAAATCCATTAAAAACTGGAAAACCATTCTTAGAGACAGTGGGAGCTAAAGCTAGGCAGAGTTTCTAAGCATGCATGTGTCTTTTTCAAGCAATTTGCATGTTCTTCCATAATCCTCATTTTTATTTATTTCCAAACCTTCTCTCCCATCTCTTCCCTCCTGCATGATCGATATGTTATAGTAAACAATCAACTCCAGCACCTTTTCTTTTTTTTTTTTTTGCTTCCCCTCTCAGTTCCAGTTACATTAATTATGCCAATGCTTTTTGTGTATTCCTAATCTCTGTTTTTGTCATGCATCTTGCATTCATGCAGACACTTTCAAATACTTATCAATCCTCTTCACCCTCCCACAACAATACTAGTTCATACTCCTATTTCACAAATTTTTCTCTCTTGATAATTTTTCCTTTCTTTTTTTTTCTCCTTTGGACACAGGCTGCAGTTTTAGTGCTGAATCCCAGTTTTTCTGGGACAGATTCCTTCCCTTTCCTTTCCTTTTGCTTTGTTTTCACCCCTCAACATTTATTTCTGTGCCAGAGCTAGAGGTTTTTTATCAAGACCTACCTCCTGAGACAGTTTAATTCATTAATGCTTCTTTTCTTTTCTTACAATGCTGTGTGCCCTGTGAAATATTCATTAAATAAGCTTAAGCAACAGTTGCATTAATTGCTTCTGCAAACTATTTTGAAACACTTCAGGTTTTAACCTACCTCATGTCCATGCTACCAAGTTTTCCTTGTGTCACAAGGAGTGTTCCTGCAAAAAATGTTTCTGTTGCTCTTTTTCAACATTAATTCAGAAGTAAAGCTATATTTTGGATTGGAACAAGTCCAGGACTGTTATTTTTGATGATGGACAACACTTTCTTCCTCTGGGAGATAAAAAGGTCAAATTATAAAAGCTGTTTTGCCTTGCTGCTTCAGGCTGCCTCTGGTCCAAAAGATGAAATCATAACAAAGCAAATGCCTCAACTAACTAAATAATCAAGCACATCACTACTTAGAGAGAAGAGTAGAAAGCTGCAGGGTTGAAGAATCAAAAAGAAAGCCTGTGTACATATGGCAATAAGTCTTCTTGAAGTTTCCCTGTCTGTTTAAAAGAGAAGCAACAAGTCAGTGCTACAGACCAACAAAACCTGATGTACAGAACACACTGCAGACACCCATTTGGAGGTACTTATGGGAAAAGACAGAACTGTCATGAATAGACAAGGAAAACACCACAGAGAGAAAGTTTATGCAAGCTCTGGGATCTCACCATTTCAGGGACTCTAAACTGCCAGCCTCTTTTCCCTAAATCTTTCAGTGGAGGCAGCATTTGACTCTGGAGAGAGTCATGGGAAACACAGCTGATAAACCTAAAAGAAAGCCATTGCATTGTTACGCAGGAGAAAAAAGGATGAGATGAGAAAGGTACAGTTTCCCAACAATGCCAACAGTGCAGGTCAATTGCATTTTGCTAACAGAGGACTATAATTGAGTATGACATATTTGGCAAGTGCTCAGAGCCCAAATAAAGTGTTGAAATAATGCTTTATAACAGTTATAACACAGTTTATAATGCAGTTATAACACAAAATTAAGAAATTTGCATAGAATTTGAGAATGAAAGGGCATATCCCAAACACCACCTACACTCACTGTGGTACATCTAGTCAAATTTGAAACTATAATTGAAATATTTTGCGCTACCAAATACAAGAAGGAATATCACTACAACTGGCACAGATGTCATGGGTGTATCGCCTAGCATTCCTAGCTCAACAACTGTGAGTGTTGAAAGGAGAGGGATAGTCTTCAGAGACCCACGTGATCATCCTAAACAGAATTTCTTTCTCTACCTGATCCAACAAGGCCCTTCTTAGGTTTTTACATGTTTTAAGAGAATTAAAATCAAACTAGCATCCTTGGAGATGAAGTTGAATACATGAATAGTAGCTTCCACCCCAATGACAAGGCTACGCTCAAAAATTTTCTCTTAATCAGCTAGTCTGAAATAGTAAGTCAAAAGAATTACAGAATCTGAACAGGGCAGAGGAGAACTGCTAAATCTGACAAAGCCAAAAATAGACTTTTAGAGGCCAAAAGCAATATCACAAGCCTGATATTAGAATATAAAGTTCCTGAAGGTCTAAGACTGTGTCTGAAGTATAGGACCTGGAATCACTCGCTGGTCCCAGATGTAACCTGACTCCACTCTGCCCAGGATCCATGTCAGGATGAGGGTTGAGCACATGCCACCTGCCAGACAACATGATTTCCAAGGGAAAAACAATTAACAAACCTTGCCTCGAGACTTCATACAGATCAGATTTACTGCTCCACCTAGACAGAGCCTTTAAGTTCTCTTAGTAATGAACCAGCTAATTAAATCAGCACAGAGCCCTTTCACTGCTGTTAACCAGCCCAGACTGCTAGCACAGTCTCATTTTCCAGCATGAGCAAACCCATGTCCCGGCTCCTGGATGCCCTGAAATAAGAAAGATCCTGGGAGTCTATAATTAACATTTTATCTCAGTTACACTTGCACGAATCTGGAGTAAATTCAGGGAGGAAAATGGAGACATTTCAGATTCCAAGCCATATAATTCAGGTGAGGGTCTGACCACCCAATATGCCTGCAGAGAAACTCTTATGCCCGCTTAGGAATGAGTTGCATTTATTTAGGCAGCCAGCTCGCACCTGGCTGGTCTACAATTTCTACCATTTCCTTTTTTCCCCTGTCAAATCTTCCTACCCTCAACAGATGCAATTCATGTTCTTTTGATGGATGTCAAAGAGTGGGTTAAATTCTTGTCCCAGTTTTGTGTGTATAGAGTTGTTAAGCATCAGAAAGGAGACTAGCCAAAAAGGCACAGCATATCATCCTGCAGATCATTAACTGGAAACGTAATCTGCCCCACTCTAGGTGTCACATTCAAGAAAAGACCACAGAATTAGAAGCACAGTGCTCTGAGCATGGGAGTACTGTGTTCCTCTCCCTGCCCCATGTGCAAGCATCACAGCCAGCAGCCAAGCACAAATCAGCATTTTACACAAAACGTCTCAGAACCTGATAGCAGATCCAAACAGCAATTCAGCGTCACGCACTCTGAAGTGGTCATGTAATTTATATATTATGATAATCTGGTTTTCATCTAACCTACTAATTCAACTGTTGTTCCATTTAAATAATTGGCAATCTGACTCCCCACCCATGCTGAGGAACATGCACACTGCTCTCTTGCAAGGATACCATTAACCTGGGAAAAATGCCATGAAAAAAGAACAAAGAAATTCCCAAGAAAAAAACCAGCATTCAGTTTCACAGGAGTTTATCTCCCATTATATATTTTAAAACAGGTAAAGTTTTGAACATTTAGAAGGAGAAATTATTTCTAGCACTGTTTGAAAGGATCACTTTCAACACTTTATTGTAGGAAGGGTTTGGGTTTTGTTTTCTGGATTTTGTTTGGTTTTTTTAAACATATCTAGAATATATCTACAGTAATGAGTCTCTTTCCTAGAAGTCTTATGTACTATTCTGGTTAGACCCCACCTGGAGCACTGAGTACAATTCTGGTGTCCCCAGCATAAGAAGGACACAGAACTATTGGAGCAAGTCCAGAGGAGGGCCACGGGGTTGATGAGGACTGGAGCACCTGCCCTGTGAGGACAGGCTGAGAAAGTTGAGTCTGCTCAGCCTGGAGAAGACTGAGTGGAGAACTCAGAGAACATTCCAGTATCTGAAGGGGCTCAGGGAAGTGGGAGAGGGACCCTTTATCAGGAGCTTTAGTGATGGGACAAGGGAGAATGGCTTCAAACTGAGAGAGGAGAAATTTAGGTTAGATTTACAGAAGTTGCTTACTGTGAGTGTGGTGAGGCACTGGAACAGGCTGTCCAGAGAAGTTGCCCCAATCCTGGAAGTGTCAAAGCTGGGCTGAGTGGAGCTTTGAGCAATCTGATATTGTAAAGGGTGTCCATGGTAGGGGGCTGGAATTAGATGATCTTTAAGGTCCCTTCCAACCCAAAATATTCCTTGATTCTATGATAATCAGTCTAGCAGTGGCTATAGAACATCTACATGGGACTTTCTAATCAACCACAATAAAAATAACAAGAGCCACACAACACTGCTAGGGACATTTCTTCTGTCAAACATTCCTTGACCTGTCTCTGCAAGGCAGTGTCCAGCCTTGTCTTTAAACACTGCTCTTTCTCACAGAGTGCTATGCGAGCAGCATTCAGCACTTGCTCATTTTAGCCATGGTTTGCCTGTCTCCTGTAAGGCATTTGCAAGTCTCCTGTGTAGCCAAACGCTCCCAGCTCCAGGTTACCTCGTGATGCAAGTGCGGTTACAGCATGTAAACAGCCAGGGCTTTCAGCCTGGACCATCATTTACACAGAGGGGACCTTCCACTTTTACAGCATTTCACAAAGTCAGCAAGTACAAGACAGTGAAGAACCCCATCCACAAAATGCTATTAAGCATTCTTACCCTAATTACAAAGCTTGTGGCGTTTCTTTCAGTTTTCCACTTCAGTTTGGAGTAGTGAGCCACCCTCACAGTATTACAAGGAGCATAAAGAAGCCGCTGGCCCTTTCAACACATGAACTAGAGGGTACAAATTGCAATTAAAAGGCATACTCACACCACTCTCCACTTCTCTTGCTCTGTACCAGAGCACAGTTATTCTATGTTGGTCCTCACCAAGAGATGCACTGCCATGAAAGGAAACAAGAGAAGTTAGTATGACAAGTTCCTCATTTAACTATTCTATTAAGAATATTTTTTTAAAAATGCATATGTTGCAGGAAATTATGTACTCAGTTTATTAGGCAAAAGTATTGAATATGACTGTTGTAGTTTTTCTTTATGCATTTATTAAAATTTTTAGGAATGGGAAGATTAATGGTATGAAAAGAGAAATAAATTGGATCTCATTCCAGAAAAAAAAAAAAAAAAAAAAAAAAGGCAGCCTGGATTTCCTAAGTGTTTATTTAGCACAGTGCTATTTTCACAGCTCATTTCAAATTTTAAAAGTGGTCT
This sequence comes from Pyrgilauda ruficollis, assembly GCF_017590135.1. Lineage (NCBI taxonomy): Eukaryota > Metazoa > Chordata > Aves > Passeriformes > Passeridae > Pyrgilauda > Pyrgilauda ruficollis. The sequence continues at coordinate 2,326,531 of NW_024527488.1, forward strand.
TTTTCATTACAAATTTTCAGGCCAATTCTGTTAAATACAACAACTGAAAAGTTTCCATAGACTCACAAATTTTAAGAAGTATTTCTTTGCCTCATCAAAATTTTCTCTTTTCTCCTTATTTCCTCTCTGTAACATAATTTAAACCAAAGGGTGGAAGTTCTACTCCTAAATAAATCTTTTCTTCCCTATTGATTCCATTACCACATACGTTTTCTATATAGTGGAGATATTCGCATTTTAGATGGGTTTGTGAGGTTTGTCTTTAACTTTGATGTTACTTTCTTCAGCCTTCTCATAATTTTAGGCTTCCTCTCAAGTCTTAGATCTCAATATGAGCCAATCTGACTCTTCAGGACTTTCAGATACAAGTAGTGAAGCACATTTGCCTGAGTCATAGAAGTGTGAAAACAGGACACCACAAGGAGCTTGTGTTTTATTAATCATTTCAGCAGGACTACAGCTAAACTTGGAACTTACTTGAGGAAAGCCTAAAACTCAAGGGTGGTAGGTACACACAAATTGTACTGGTGTAGAAAGTAGTTCCTTACTTGTCAAAGAAATTAGAAAATACTTTCGTACAGGAGTTGGGTACCAACAGTGAAAACATTTCACTCCTGAAGTAGCCAGGCTGCTGTTTGGGCACAGAGGGAAGTCCTTTATCATGCTCCTTTGTAAATGCATGTCAGTGGGATCTGGGTGTAGAGAGAGTGTGGATGAGGCAATGGGGGAAAACTGTGTGGACCTGCCTGAGCTGCCAGTGCCAGTTGTCAAAAATCAGACACAAACAGCCTCCCCGGAGGAATTTTCTGACATGAAAACTACAAGAACTTGGGGGCACATGGACTGGGACTGAGCTGAGATTGCCATGGAAAGCATTATGAAACTCAAGTGCCAGCCCTGCAGGAACACCATGGGCTTTGATGTCTCTTTAGGGCTTAACATAGCCTGAGTGTTTTTGGCTTGCTTTTCCTGATGGTCCCCAACTGCTCCATAGCCTTTCCATGGGGACACAAACTTCCACCGCCCTCATGGTTTATCTTGCACTGATTTCAAGCCCTCAAAATCCGCCAGATGTGAATACTGACAAACAAACCCATTTATCTTGGGAAGACGAACCAAAAGCAAACATGAAAATAACCCTGCATGTTGGCTAAAAGTTCCCTCTGGCATCTCTCTTTGGAAATAAGAAACACAAGACAGAAATTCTCCTTTCTTATTCTTACAAGCTAAGCTAATTTTTCTCACAGTCACATAGAAAGGAGTTGAACAGGCTATCAATATAGCTTAATAACACTGTCAACTCTTTGCTTTCTGCTGAAGCAGTTGGGATGAAAAACTGGCTCACTCTTATCACTGGATCTTGTTTGCTTTCCCCTCTGCAACACTACAGTTTGTTACTATGGGATTATGTCAGATAATCACATATTATTTCTTAGTCCCTCAATTCCAAGCCCTCCACATCCTCTGGCTGTGCTTGGTCCTGAACCATAACTGACAATTTCTGTAGAGCTGCTAAGGCACCCATCTTGTTCACTCAGCTCCTGTTCTCCTATTTCCTGAGCAAAAAGTCAGTGCCCCAGAGCTTAAATTCCTGCTTTCTGCTCACCTGCAAGATACCAAGAGAAAAAGCACAAACAGTACTTGTTCTACCAACCACCATACACTGCAAACCACACACTGCAACTATGTCATTAATGGGATTTGTTAAGGTTGGAGAGAATAACCAAAACAATCTATAATTTCCCTGACAGCTCCAGCTGAAGGGCAAATTTCTTCTGCCTGTTCTGCACTGTGGAGCTTTAATTGTATATTCTGTTCCCAGAGGGCTAAATTATACTCTCAGTTACAACCATGATATAATTAAAGTTAATGGAGTTGCTCGGGTCTAATTGAGGGCGTAGTTTATTGCAGCAAATGTTACATTACAATAAATCATTGAGAAGGATTCCAAGCTTTACATATCAGTCAGTTTCCAGAAATCCGAGTTAAAAGTCTTTAAATAAAGCTCCACTGTAGTGGATAATTGTCCTCAGCAAAAAAAAAAAAAAAAAAAAAAATCAATGACTATACAGTAAGCAGATAAACACTGAGTAGCACATTCATCACTCCTATCAGCTTCTATAACTATCCTATTTTTTGGTAGGTTTTTGGGGGTTTGGTTGTGATTTTTTTGGGTGATTTCTTTGTGTGGTTGGGATTTTTTAATACATTTTAAATTGTTATAATGCAAAGATTCCTATTTACAAACAGATATCTGATAAAGAAAATGTGCCACAAACAGATGTGCACTACAGAAACTGATGTTAACTCCTGCCTGTATGTGCATGCACAGCAGAGAGAAAGGGCTTGTCCTCATCTCAAACATCCTACTGGGCAGCCAGCAAAGGCCTCATTCTAACGCCTGTGGACAGAACCAACGCACCTGAGTTATAACCCAGCTAGCCTAGGTGCCAGTAACAGTAAAACCAGGACAAATTTGCCAGTTTTAAAGCCATCCTTTGGTAAAGTGTGCCTTTAGATTCCAATATTAGCTGCATGAGCTTTGCCAGTATTCCCACAGTGTCCACAGCAAACCCAGTGCTTTATGTCTCTACCCTGCTATTACACCTTTCAAAGTAGAGTGGATAAGATCTGGAACATGCAAAGTGAAAAGTTTTCATGCTAAATTGTCACACCAGTTTCGTCTGCATGAACCTGACAGGAAATCTTTATCACCTTGTTCTTACAGATAATCCCTTATCTCTTACACAGTTTTACAGATCTGCCATTATCACACCTTCAATTCATCAGAGGCACATTAATCTAAACCACTATTAAAATAAAAACTCCGTACTTCAAACATTGACAGATAACACTGAGATTCGAGTCCTTAAATGTGGCTATCCAAATTAACTTTATTAAGTTAACATTAAAATTAGCTGCTTGCATTCTTATAATTATAAAGATTTGGAAGATATAACAGAGTATTTTTAGTGTTCAGATTTTACAGCCAATGCTCAGAGAAGCCTCTCCCTTTCATTTAATTTTGCCTCACATTACCTTTTTCCTTCACTCTGCATTTTAACATCTTTAGAGACAGGACACTTAATTTCCAGGTCTGTAGTAGCTGGAAACGCTTTGTGCGTGTGTGTGTGTGTGTGTGTGTGTGTGTGTGTGTGTGTGTGTGTGTGCAGCTGTGTGATGTCTTTGTTCTCTTTATCTTAAATTCTCTTTTGTGTTTCTGGTTTACACAAGCTGTTTCAGGATCTGCTGTTGTCAAAAATCACTTTCTCTGCTCTAGGCTCGGTATTACCACAGGGAGTCTTGGGAGCCGAAACCTTGTCCCCAACTATTAAACAACTCTTCTTTCTTTAGTTCCCCATTTTTACTCTGTAAGCATTGCTTAACCACACAGGAGTTTTTACAATACAGGCCTGAATGGATGAGTTATTAACTTTTTTCCCCTTTTTGTGGGGAGCAACACAAAGCATCGGCTTTTAAAAGTTAAACAAGGATTATCTCCTGTGACTGCGAGTGATAATTGTGCCATTAGCAGTCGTTTATCCCAAGCTTATCCAGGGCCTAAGGGTCTCCAGATTTCAAGCTCTGGCTCACTTGGACTCTTCTGTTTTATTGCCTGAAGGCAGGGAAAAAGCAGGTCAGGATGAAGGTGAATCTCTTAAAAGCTTCTCTCCGGCTCTGGTTCCTGTGTTTCCCCTCCTGAAAGGAGGAGGAACACAAAATATTTTAGGATCCTTTCAGCAGGGATCTCTCCTCAGGTAGTCTGCTGGCCAGCAAATTGGAAAACATATCACGTCTACTTATGTTTTTCCCTTGATATTTTGTACTGCTTCACACCGCTGCATCTTTTGAAGATTTCTTATTTTAAGTAGAGCCAGCAGTTGGAGACTGCCTGTCTGGTTCTACCACCAGTGAGCAAGCTTTCAGTCCTCAAAGGTATTTTAGATTAGTCTCTCTCTCTCTCTCTCCATATATATATATATATATATATATATATAAAAATGTGTGTGTCTGTGTATATGGAAAAAATATAAATAGACAAATGAAAATGCATATAACCAAATAAACTGAGACATCACTTACTTAAAAGTTATGCTTTTACACTGTTTATGTCAGAGCTGATTTTTTTTTTTTAACTTCAATCCTTTCTTTCTTTCCAGGTCTAGACTACCACAAAATTGTGTGCCATTTGCCTTCTTCAGTGCTGGGGTTTGGTCAGCTTTGTACAGATCAGAAGTGGCTTTCCAGGGTTCCCTGCCAGCTTTCTTTGGTCTTAAGAAAATTGATTTGTGCAGCTCCAGTTATATCCTTGTTGATAATAAGAAAAAGCACAATTATCTTGTTTTAGGATAGGAATATACTCACTTTTTCCTGATGGGATGAAGTACATGACCATTCCATTGGCTGGATCCCTATTTGTCTAGGAATAAATAAAAATTGGTATCTATAATAGATAGCATATAATTATATAATGTAGAATATGGAAAGGCTAATATAGAATAAATGATGATAATAATAAAAATAGATATAAATTGTTATAAACCTGACATCAGTTGCACAGGAGTAGCCTACACGCACACCAAGAATGGCCCTGCACAAATGGTTAAACACTGGCCCAAGTCAACAGCTGAATCTCATGGCCAGTCAGAAGACTGTGCTGGCAAGAAAAGGAAGAGGAATTCAAATGTCTGTCCATGGAAGGAAAAGAGCCAGCAGCAGCTGCTAAAGCCAGAACCAATGGGCTGCTCAGGGCTGCAGCAGCATGGCTGGCACGAGCTAGACTGCTGCACCATAAATTAGTGGGTCTGCTGGGAGCTTTGTCAGCTACTGTCCATGAACGGCTCCAGGACCTCTCATTCCCCTCCACAGAGAGTCTGCATCTTCTGTGGCTCTTGATCACACCAAGATTTGGGTATGTGACTCAGGAAGAAGGAGAGTTAGGCTAACCCCAAACTAACATCCAAATACCATGCACATCTTGCAGCATATGTCTTCCACGCTCAATGGAATGAGTGAAATCAGATATTCCTGTGTTTAGATTATTTCAAGCAAAAGCATCTCTTGGGAAGATTTAGCCCTCTTCCATTCTCTAATATCAACCACACTGTGATCATGACAGCAACCTTTATCTGAATACTTTTAGCAGCTGTTTCCACAAGCCAGTTTGGGAAATGGAAAAGCGTCTTTTAAACTGAATGTTTATTTCAACACTTCTTTTTAGGGACCATCTTCATCACAAGTCAGTGCTTCAGTGAACTTTACTGAAAATTGGCGTGAAGAATAAAATATAAATACATGGAAATATTCCTGTTGGTTATTAAATTCAATTAAGTTGTTGTAGTTTAAACTTAATTGGAGCTGTGGGATTTTGCACACAACCATACAAGAGGTACGAAAAATTAAAGGTATAGGAGATCATCAGCTGCAGGTGTGCATGCCATTATACAGCATTTTTCAGGAGAAACACATGACATGAAGTTACTACAGACACACTGTTTACTGGCCAATGCACATTTGATTCATATTTTCTGGAGAGGTAATAAGCAATAATAATACATATAAATGGATTATAATGCTTGAGAGATCATATATGGCTTTAGAAATGTTTCAAAGTGCTGCCTGCCACTCCTACAGACAGGAAGAAATTATCTGCTTTATTAATTTTTTTAGTGACCATCTATTTATCCAGGATTGTATCAGACTGTTGCTGTAATGTCTAGCCATTTTCCAGGGAAATTATGTGCGAGCTTGCCTTTTTTTTTTTTTTTTTTTTTTTTTTTTTTTTTATGTCTGAACATTTTTGAGCTTTTCATTGTCTTACAACCAAAAGAGCACTTAGTCTAAGGATGCTTGAAAGGACTACCAAGGGAAAGCTACTCTAAATAATTGGGTTCTTGCACTGAGTGTTTAGAGTGGCACATGTGCTGGTCACTCTTATTTTTTCTGGCAGCAAGCTCCACAGCCCTAGCCCAGCTCCTGTGAACATTTTGTTTCCTGTGGTTACGAGACTTTTCCTATGTTGTTGACAGCTTCATTTTTTCAGAGAAGCAAAGCTGCAGCATGAGGTCATCTTGGTTCATCTGCTATCCCACAAAAAATGAAAGACTGGGAAGAGCTAGTGTACTACAGAAAGCATTGGCGTACCTTAGAGCATACCTAAACTCATAATGTGTGGCATATTATAATGTACAAAAAACGTGTTTATTGATTTCCCAGGAGAAAAAAATATAATGTATTGATTTATAACTACAGAATTAATACTCAGCATATAATGTGATTATTCTTTCCAGTTTTGTACAACATAACAGGCAGCAAAATCAAATTCTGTTCGGATGAAAAATCATACAATGAATATGCTAAAATGCATCTCTCATCTTTATTCTAAGACATGGTGTCACATAGCTTAAAACAACACTCTCAGGAAATTATTTATCTTTTTCCAAGATTCTTTATCTTTTAATTTTGTTTATGCAAGACCTGCCTCGAACAGACACCATATCATCCAGGCTTCCTGCTAAAGCTCTTACTCACCATAAAAATTGGAGAAATTGTTATTATTCTTGCTATAATTATTGTCATTGGCAGTGTAGAAGAGTTGCTCACAAGCAGAGGCTCCTCCCTTTCTTCTGCTGTTCTCGTGAATGGGGCAAGACAAAGGTGCAAGGCACAGGAAAGCATTCCAAAATTCTTAGATGGGGACAAATTCCTAAATTTACAGCATCAATGAGATTTAACCCTGTCAGTTTCCCCAGCCATCCACAGGGTCTGTAATGCAGCTCATGCCAATTTCCATCTCAATATCTACAGTTTAACAGAGCATTTAAGGCACCATGGAGTTAAGGGAAGGGCTGAGCCCATTCCCACAAATGGATTCATTGGCTCCTCTTTCCCCTAATCAGAGAATCACAGAATATCCTGACTTGGAATGGAGCCATGAGGATCATCCAGCCCAACTCCTGGCCCTGCAGAGGCTGGAGATGGAGGCTGCAGCGGGAGAGGGATGTTCTTATCTGTGGCACTCTGTTCCCAGGGTCCCAGCTGAGCTTCCCTAGTTCAAGCTGAGCAGCCAAAATGAGCGTGGGTGAGACGAGGCTGCACAGTTCACAGCATCCTACCGGGCTGCACGGTGCCCTCTCAGCTATCATTTCAATCAAAACTAACTCTTACCAAATATGAATAACTGCCTTGACTATTTAAACTGGTAACCTTTTCCTAACATTGCTGCTTATAATTAGATTTCACAGAAAACCAGACTGGTGGGTTTCTCCAAGCCTGACATTTTTATCATGTGAAATATGTTGGATCAGGTAATCAAAAGGCCTTAAGGTCAGGTAGCATGACTGAATTGCTGTTAGTAATTAAATGTGCAATAAATAACAGTATCTACTGTAGCTAGAAAAGACCATGTAGGTAGCTTCGTGTTCTGTTTTATAAATCATATTAAAAAAAGTGTAGGGGTTGTTTTATATTAAACATGGTGGTTATACGTGCCAAAGATTTATTAGTCCAGTCTGTCTTATGGTGAGTGGCTGCAGTCCAGATTCATGTGGTAGAATAATAAAAAAATTTTAAATGGCTGTAGAAGTTGATGGACCAAGATGGAGTTAGTTACTCCATTGGCTGCCTGTGATGTCATAGCCGTGGCTGCAGCCCCATATATGTTTACGAGAGGTTTATTCCCCTTAATTTCCACCTATCTCATAATAACAATCAGACACTCAAGAGCAGACTGTTCCTAAGAAATAACTAAATTTCCCTGCTGACTGGAGCCTCTCAGACCCATCTACTTCACCCTGAACCCAGGGTCTGCAACTGCGCCTCTGAATTTCTCTCTTCCTCAGTCTTTGCCTCCACATTTTGCTGGAAAAGAACGGCTGTATTTAGGGTTAGGGTTTGGGCAGGCTATGGAAGAACTTTCTGTTCCAAGCACTTAGCATGAGACCCTGCAAATGCTTAAACACATATATAATTTCCCTTTTGCAAGTAGCCTCACTCACTTCAATGTCACCATTATGTGAACAAAGTTATAACCCTGCTTAAAGGTTTTCAGGAGACTTACTACCTATATTTTCAGAGGCCAAGAATGCTGACGGCTCTTAAAGAAAATAAAATGAAATAGAGACACGCATGATTTGGACTATGTTCAGAATTTTCTCTAATTGCTTTAATCAAATTCCCACTAGGCATTGAAATTAAATTGTCTACGTTAGCTGAATTCCACTGGTCATTACTGGCTGGCAGTGGTTGATGTATCAGATTTTCTATTTCTTGTTTTTCTTATGCATGGGTGTATTATATATAGACATTACTGGGGTGTCTGGCAGTCTCCCAGAGAAACTGCCTTAACTTCATGGCAGGATTTTTTAAAAATACACTGTTTGATGTTTCAAAATGGCTGCAAATTCAAATTTTGGTCTGTCTTTCTAAGGCTTTCTATCATGCAACCTGTTGCATGAATCTTGAATGGTACCATGAGTAGGCAGATAGGTACCTGCTCCATAGAGTACAAGTAAATCAAGTTGAGGGATTTCCTTATAAATTCAAAATTGGAGAACCTGGTCTGCACTAAGCAGACTGAAGGATTTATATATATAAATAGATAAAAAAATATATATAAATATATATATATACACACTATACTGAAGGACTCACCAAGTTACCAAGTTTCTGGTGCTAAAAACCCTAGCTACGAAAAAAAAAAAATTGATTAGTAGTTAAATGAAAAAAAAAAAGACCCCATGAGCAAGAGTTGCTCAGGCACATGTTTTACTTTTTTTTTTTTTTTTCTAACTCCTTTATTTTATAGATACGCCTTCCAATTAGCATTACTTGTTACAAACAATACAGGTTCTTTTCAATAATCTATTTCTTAAAAATTTCTGAACTGATTTTGTGGGGTTATTTTTCCAGGTAAAACTGTTTCCAGCCACAGTAACTACAAAATAAGATTCCTGTGCCCAAATAGTAAAGGCCTCTTGTGTCAATACCACATCTCCGCATCCCTGAGGAGCAGACTCTTTGTCTAAACTGAATTATAAATGATACTCTGGTGAAGGAAGTAATAGTCTAGTAGCACTTTAGTCTTAATGCCATAGCTGTGTTTATTAGTTTTGGCTATTTGATAAACAGAGAGAGGTTTTAATTTAACATAATTGTTCTTCACCTAGATAGAGAGCCATTACTGCTACAGCCAACTAATATTCCTTCCCATGGGAGATCCTGTCAAAAAGGAAACAATATCAATTTAATTATTTTGTTTTCTGAACATGCTGCAGCCTTGGGTATTGACTTCATGTTTTTCTTCAGTAAATGTAGCACACATTATGGCACCAAATTTAATGAACATGTGCTCTTATTTTTTAAACTGAGAAACGAAAGATTCTTTATTAAACAGACATGTAAAGAATTGTATTAGCTTTCTTCTATGCAGCTATGATTCTTCTTCCAGCTCTGTAATTTAGTTGTAATTTTAAGACATACTTTAGCAAAACTCCAGGGATTTTACATACAGGAGTGTTTAATGCTCAGAATGTCTTTAGCTGTGCATTACTAATCACAAAGGATTTGGTTTAAAAACTGTTCTTTCAAGCAGCAAGATATTTTCAGAAATTACCAAATAGAACAGGAAAAAAAGAAAACTGCCTAGGAAAAAAAAAATACACTTCCAGAATACATTTGAGAGGCCTAATTATCACGCATGAGCTCCTATTAGAAGGTTAGTAATAGCAGTAGAAAACTGCTCTTGGATTATTGCTTCCTGTGCAAGGAAGCGTTACTCAAAGCGTAATGGAGACAAATCCAGTGCTCGGCGAGTGCTGAAACGTTTGTGACTGGAGAAGGCCAGGCCTTGGAGCTGACCCCACAGGCATTTAAAAGCCTCAGTGAGGCAGTGAGGTGGCTGTGCTGAGCGTGTTTCCTGACAGACGGACGCTACCGGGCTGGCGTGCCAAGTATCTACAAGATTAATCTCTATTTACGCTCACTGGGATTTCATATTACATTGATAAGAGGACAAATGGCAGCCTGTGATGATATGGTAATCTCTGTGATATAAGCACTTACAGTTTGGAAATATTTGTGCTTTAAGTGGTAGCTGTATCTACCGTTATGGCTGCCAAATAATTCTTTTTATCTCTTTTCAGTTGCTCATGGGTTTTTTTTAAAAATGGATATTTTAGCCTGATATGTTCCATGCCAGTTATTTTGCTTAGACTCAGATGTTCAGGATAGACTGGTGAAATTCTTGAGCCATATCTTGCCCAGAGTTATCTTTATTCTCTGTCCCAACTCCTTTTTGAAAAGCTGTAGTGCTATTATGCTGTGAAGGAGAAATTGAATTTATAGACCAGGCTGCATAGTGCACTCAGGTTTCTGCCTGACAATCCACTTGAATTGAATACATCAGTTCAGGGTCAGACACATTCAGCAGAGCTTCTTAGGGTCTAGCTGTGAGCAATTTTTCACAGACAATTTGCTAAGAGCAAGCTGCAGCTGCCAGCAGCCACCAGTATGCTAAAAAATATGTGAGTGAACCTGGGCTGTACTGCACAACTTTCTACCAAAAAAGCCAGTAGAAGGTTCTACTACTCACTCTCATCTCAGAATAGGGCATCAAATTACCTCGAGCTATAATCCATCTCTTTCTAGCAATTATACTTTGAGTAATATGAAAAAAGCTCTCATGAAAGATCTAACCAGCATTTTTATTATTGCTATTACTTGCCTATAGTTCTGCAAGCCCAGAAAATGATGACTTTCCACTTAGAAACCCAAGGGAAAGAGTGTGAGATGGGGTACTCAACTAAAGCAAAAAGATCAAACATTTTCACAGAAGGTAGTCTTTCAGTGGAAATTCCATTTGGTCAAGAAAATCCATTTTCTCTCACACAGCCAACTATAAAGGAAGCAATTTCAATCAACTCTACTTATTCCCCTTTGCTAGAAATAGATAAATAGCAACCGCTCAATTTTATTAAAGAGCAAGCTGAAAGGCTGCACAGGAGAAAATGGGAGGACTGTAAGCTGAACCCATCTTTCTAATATCATTTGTGACTGCCACACTTCTTTTAAGCACCTCTTCCCCTGGTGAGCCAGAAATACCATCTTCTCCATGTCCTTCTCCCAGGAAACACATGACAGGACAGGAGGAAGTGACCTCAAGCTGCTGCCAGGACAGGTTCAGGCTGGGTATCAGCCTGAAAGAAAGAATTTCTTCATAGAAAGGGTTGTAACTCACAGGAACAGGCCACCCAGGGAGGTGGTGGAGTCACCATCCCTGGAAGCATTCAAGAAAAAACTGGATGTGGCACTGCTGTGGTTTAGTTGACATGGAGGTGTTGGTCAAAGGTTGGACTCAATGACCTTGGAGGTGTTTTCCATGCTCTGTGATTCCATATAGATCGCTATAGGCTCTGTGATTCTACAGAGACCACTGTGCTCATCTGGTTCCAGAATGCAAACCAGCATTTGTGGTCCCCAGCCATTATTTGCTGCCCAAAAGGGTCCGTATTTTTGGACTGCAACCTCTCCTCTCCTCTGCAGTACTTTATAAAACATCATATTTAATACAAAGACCAAAAAAAAAAAAAAAAAATCTACAAAATAGAAGGGAATTCAGCTAATTTTCAGAAACTTGGTGATTTTTTGCTTATTAAGCACACATTACTAAATATTATTATTTGGTTATTCCTAAAAGCTAGGAACTCGGTTCTAAAAAATATTCATTTAAAGAAGTGTTTCACTTGCAAAATCCAAACTTCAAAGCTTAAAAAAAAAAATAAATCTACAAACAACATTCCCATGCATCCACTCGGAAAGACTCTGCAAAAATAAAACCTACCTCAGCAAACTCTAGAGGATGAGAAAGTAGGCATAAAGTCATCTAACCATGTAATTTGGTTCAGTAGATAAAGAATATTAGGGATGCAGGCAGGGTAGAAGAATTGCTCTCCAGTGGAGTATCTCTCTCTTACCTACTGCTGGCTACTCTCAGAGATACAATGGTTCCCACCAGACCTGTCACCGGGAAAACTAATTGGAAACATCAATCCACATGTACGGTACAAATCGTCGTGTGTTTCACAAAAACCTACTCGAGTTGCACTCAAACCATTCTAAACCCCTCTACAGCACTCAGGCACTTCCAATATGATTTTTGGAAAGAAGTCTGTAAAATAAAGGGTAAATGGCAGGCTGACAGATACAATCAGCTACGTGCATCAATCAATCCAGTGACTGGGTATTTTGAGCTATTAGCCAAAGCCTGCACCAAACCCTAGAGACAACTGCTTGGAAAACATTATCACAAAGGACAAGGAAACACCAGCCTCATTGTTTTTAAGTAAAATGGGTCATTTTGGAGACTATAATGAAAAAAATATAGTCCCAGATGGCTTTGAAATGTCATCACATTGCTCACTTTAAATGCTCTGAAGGGGATAATGCCAGTCTGGCAATTCTTTTCCTCTAACCAAATAACCTTCATTTGAAATTACCTACGAGCTTTGCTTATACTGAAATGTTTAGAAAAGTAAGGGACAAATCTAATGACCCATTCTTCATTCATACAACCAACCAACTTGGGTGGCCTGCCCCAATAACACCATCAGTTTTCTTTCCAATTAATTCAACTCCTTTGAAGACCAGATAATGAAGAGCATGGATCACCGCAGTGTTACTGGAAAGATTACTGGGACAAGACTTGGCTCTCAGAGTGCCTTCTTGTTTCATAGAGAGGCCTTTCTCCTGCAGCTGGTTTCTCATCTTACTGATTACCTGCTACATGAGAAATTTCAGTCTGGCCTCAGGGCTGGACCCAGCCCAGAGGCTTCTGTCGAGTTTGTTATAATTTATTTATTGTAACTCAGAATCCGATTAAACCAAGCCTCTCTCTGGCTTGCTGCACTGGCAGCGTTTGGATCTGTTGGTCAGTGAGTTCTGGACCACCTTCAACACCTTATGAAACTTTCAGCTTGGAAGCTAACATGAGGCAGGTCCTGCTTCTCAGAGATGTGAGTATATGCTTAAGTCCTAATGTAATGAATGGGACTTAATACCTGCTAAAAGTTAAGCATGTGCTTATGTATTTTTATATATAGGGTAGAACTCCCCTGCGCCTACAGAAATGGAAGTGCTCAAATGTTTTGGAGCCTTGAAGCTTTATTTCTGAAAGAAAGGGGGGTTTGTGAGTTTTTAAAACATTTTTGACACCTTTTCTAAGAAAAAATGTATTTTCAATGAAAGAATGTTCACTAAGGAATCTTTCAGGCCTTAATAATCTACTTTTTTTTTTTTAAATAGAATTATGAAAAGTGCAAGTCAAATCAGATTTTTCTTCTAGGCTGGGCTTCAGAGGCTAGAACCAAATTGGTTTCGAGCTCTTCCGAGATCTTGTTCATCTGTCTTATATTGGCACAACATCACTAGGTTCATCCAGAATTCACTTGCATTTTTCACTAGTTCATAATTTGGGATTTATTACATAATTTATCCTAATCAATGCAGTTCAAAGACGAGATCAATGCCAGAATGATTCTGTTACTCCTCTGCTGCTTATTCTCTCAACACATATAGTTCAAATATGAACAAAGAAAAAGACATTTAAGCTTTTTTCAGGAAAGGAATGGTTGGAAATTATGAACAACAATTTGGGATATAAATACTAGAAAGGAACTGATACAAACTAGAAGCTCACCTCATCATTGTTAGTTCTAGTGACAATAAATATAACTTCCCATACCTTTCACGGTCCTCCTATGAAAGGAAAAATCAAGGGATGTAATTAATGCTATTTAAAGACTGTCTTCCAGATGTTGTCTCCTTCTGTGGAAGATAGAACCAACACATTTATTTTGCCAGTTCAGACTTCATCTGTAGAACAAGAGAACAATGTTTTCTTTAGACAACATAAACGAGTAGGAATAAAGATCCCCAGAGCAGTGGGGAGAAATAGAACTGCAATATTACATTTCAGTAATAAAAACCAGCTAGGAGATTAGAGGTAGAGCTTTGTAAAATACAAGAGCCAAAAAACAGCTTCCTGAGTCTCCTAAAAGAAATATCAGTATGTTGTTGGCCAGTCTACTGTTTATTATCACTTCATGGTTTACAAGTTGTTGTTTTTGCCCCCTGATCCCTCTCCATCCTCCTTTTATGTGAAGTCTTCAGGTCCAAAATCTGTCAATGCATTTATCATACATTTTAGGGACACATTCAAATAGCAAAAACTCGTATAAGTGCTTTAAATTATCCTGACTAACGCCATCACAATTTCAGATGCTTCTGGCCTAAGCCACTAATGATGTTACACACCATTAATGGTGGAATTCGCCCGCACAATTTGCTCCAAAGAAGCATGGAATGCACATAAAAATGGATGTCCCGCCGTTCTGCTCTCCAGAGGAAGGCTGCAGTAAGCTCACCACTGCCACAGCTTTAACAAAGCTAGCACACATCTGAGAGAGAAGCTGAAAGAGCCAGCACCAAAGAGCTGATTGAGCACACAACCTTTGCCTTACGGCCCCTTTCAGACACATGACACACACAGACAAAACTCAGCCACAATGCAGGAATTAAGCTGCATTCAAATATAACAATTCCTTTAGGTTTCTGATTCCCCTCCCAACTCCTTACACCAAGTGCCTCTTAACTTATGCATTATTAATTATGCAGTTCTAGAGTTAGCAGATCTAACTCAAAAAACTTGTCAGTTTTCAGCTACCCCAACCACAGACTACACAACTACATATCTACAAAATTATTCATTATTTTCAGAAGACACTAGAAGAAAAATTTGACAATCTGGTCCTAGTGAGTGCACTGCCAGCACTTAATAAATAAATTAAATAATAGTAATAAAGAATGAGAAGAATCAAATAAAGTACAAATTCTCCAACTTGGAACGTACTATTACGGCAACTAAATATAGAATGGAAAGAACTGATTAAATGCTGTTTGCTGCATGTGAAATTATGAACATAAGGTGAACAATAAATTATTTTTAAACATACAGAAACAAAGGTTTTCTGTGTAATTACTCATCTGTGGTGCTGACAGGGTAGTGTCCCTTCAGAGCACCTGGCACCACAGTTACGGTTGTGCTGCATGAACCACAGTTTTCAGTGTTGCCATGCCAGAGTGACGGCTGCAGCCTGCAAGCACTAAAACATTTTGGGATGGGCAATAAACACCCTTCAAGTCCTTTAACAACACTCCTCCACATCTATCATGCACAGTGCTCTGGACTGTCAACATATCATCTCCCATGCTGCAGCAAGAGGAGCACAGAGCAGACAGAGCAGCTTTCACTTAGGATGATCTTCAGCTGTCACGCGTGAAGTGCAGGCGTATGTTAGGGCTTGGGAAAACTACACAGGCCAGGGCTCCCCACTCTGAGGATATCTCCAGAATTATCACAGGCAAAGGAGACTACAAGAGAGGGTCTAGGGAAAAAAAATATGAATGAACAGTAGAAAATTGCAGATCCAGACAGCATTACTTTGAAAGCTCTTCTGATACTTACAATGTGAATTTGCTGAACTGTAGAATGCAACCTGATGCTTAAATTGGTCTCTTAAGTAAATTTCATAGCAAATGATCCACCTATAAACAAATAACAGAAGATATGCCTGTAGACTGCCTGTCACCTGGCAGTTATAGAAAATCACCCACCTCCTACCCCATATAATCCTGCTCTTTAATTTGAATACCTGTCAAAGACAGGGAAACAACAATCACACAGCAACTCCTAGATTTTCACAATAACGGAGTAAAGTTTTATTGTTTATGGTTAAAATGTTCATTGTAAAAAACAAATATTGATTTGCCTGAGGTAAAACTCAGTTGTGTACTATGCCGTGCTTGATTTTACTTTTCATTAAGTAAATTGCCAATTGATCCCTTCTTTTCCTTTTTCAGCAGTTTTCCAGACCTTACTGAAGAAGCCATTATTAAAGCACCAAAGAGATTTGCCTGTGCAAAGAGTGAGCAGAGGTCCAGGGGATTTGGACTGTAATGTGATAATGTTAGAAAGTTGTCAAGCTGTCAAAATGTAAAGCACTCCAAATACTGAAGTGTGAGGGTTTAGGTATTTGTTTCCACTGATATCAGGCAGAGTTACATGGCCTAAATTCTCATACTTCCTCTCATAAGTGCTCACCTCACCACTCATCAGAAGATGACTCGGCAAGAGATTTTGAGCCCCCACTCAAACCAGCAATTTCACTGACCACAACAAAGGCATTCATGCTCATCATTGGGAATGTCCAGTTCAATGTGATCCCAAAAACACTTTGGTTAGGGGAATACAAAAGCATTACTGTTCTCATCTTACAAGACAAGAGAATACTGGAGTAGAGATGACTGAAGGTAAAAGAGAATAAAAAGCAGAAGTGCTTTGTACATTAACAGTTTTAGACTATCCTGTTCAGCAACTCCCTTGGCATTTTTCACTTCTATGAATTAGAAAATAAATAAACAGAAATCAGAAACAAACCAGAGCCCTTGAGCTAAATTTTCCAAATTTGGCCCAAAGTGGATTATTAACTTAGGAAAAATACTGGAGTGTGGAAAAAACTATTATTGTGACAAAAATTTCTCAAGAATATAAACTGGCAGAGCATTAAGACACTCTGGTAGTATGACTGCAGTAGTGATGGAAACAATATGTGGAGAGACCATTGTCATACCAATGTGAGGAATGTAATCAGATTGGTATCTTGTGATCCTTTTGGATGCTACCTCAGAGCTCAACACAACACAGATGCTTCAGTTGTTAAAACATTTAACATCTCTTAATATACACGATGCCAAGGCATATTTTGCTAAAGGCAGGGAGTGTCTGTCACTTACTTCAGTAGTAATTTTGGGCCCTCCATGCAAGTGCAGCTGAACTAATGCATAGGTGGGGGCCTGCCCTGAAGGAGTAAATGAAAGAAAGTTTTAATTATTTCAGCAGGATTTGGACCAGGATTTTCAATCACAGAACTGGGAGAATAGCCAGAGAAGATCTACACAAAGTGTAGTTCATACATTATATTAACTGCATGCATTCTGCCCTGTGTGCAGTGCTGTGAAGGCTCACATCCACAAAACACAAGCCCTGTTCCAGGACAGTATGTGATGCACATGGGCCGTGCACGTTCAGCACAACTGCTCCCTCAGCAGCTTCACTCTCCTTTTCTGTTCTCAAACACAATGACAAAGAACTTACACATGTGCCCAGGCTACTCTTCATGTACATATATGGCTCCTTGCCTTTCATCTGCTCCTACGTCTTATGCTGACAGATGAACAATGCACAGCATCATAAATGGAAGTAATACTGTTTAAAGCTAATAAAGGCAAGAGGACAGTCCCAAAAATAAAACCTTGAATACAAAAGTACATTTTTCCCTTAGTATGCCACTCATATAACAACAACAAGTCAACAACAACAATACTGAGGATCTCCTCCAAAGTAGGCAAAGTGATATCTAAAACTGCAGCAAAAAATCCTAGGATTTATTTTTGACAGGCCAGATCTTCAGCTGCTGCTATTTGCTTCAATTGCTAGAATTCTATAATTGGAAGTCTGGCCCAAACTTTGTAAAATTGCAGGAAGGAGTGTTAAAGACAAGCTTGGCTCTATCACAATGCTGCCATTAAACTACCTGCAAGAGGTTTTGGTAGCAAATACCAAGGGCCAAAACATTTTAGTCCCAGTCCAGCCTAAGGAAAAGTAAACTTGTTTCCAATTAAATAAATTTAATGTGTGGCAGTCAGAGATCTTCAAATTCAATCCCAACAGAAACATCAGTAAGTACTGTAATGTACATGTCTGCATTTTGGAAAAAGTAAAGCTTTGAAAATATCTAGGGCAGACTAGAATCAATATGCAATCAAAAACCTATAGTTCTCATTGAAAAAGTTCCCAACAGCAACTCACTCTCAACAGCAGTGAGTTCTACAGCCATTGGTTCAATCTAAGTAGCATTATAGCAAAAATTGCAGGGTTTGGATGTTCTATGTTTCTTGCAGCCATGGGAAGAAAACTGTTCGTGACTACAATTTTTTTCCCCTAGAGAGCCTAAAAAGATTGTTCACTACATGAGTGATTCAGCTGAAGATTCAATTTGTATCTGTGTCATTAGGACTGCTTAATAGTAATTTGAAAGAAACAAATATCACAGACTCGTATAATCACAGAATGGTTTGTGCTGGAAGAGTCTTTAATGATCATCTAATTCCAAACCTTGTGCCATGGGCAGGGACACCTTCCACTCAGGTGGGCCCAGAGCTCTGTCCAACCTGGCCTTGAACATTTCCAGGGATGAGACATCCACAACTTCTCTGGGCAGCCTGTTCCAATGCCTCACCACCCTCACAATAAAGAATTTCTTCCTAATATCTCATCCCCACACACGATTCCCATACTGGGTTATGGATGAGTGCAGCCTGGACAAGGATATACTGTAAATTGTTCCATAATGACTCATGGATTAGCGGGGGTTGCTTTAAACACAACATTCCCGAGGGGTAAAGTAAAGCTGCCTTTAACTCAGGCTTATCTGGAACAGAAAGAAAAAGGAGCATTTTAGCTTCTTACCTGGCTTGGGCTGCAGGATTTTTAAACTCCTCTTCATCATCTTGTAACTATTTCAGCATAGTTCTGTAAGCCAATTGAATAGAAAATTTGGATAAAATACGCCCTTAATGATGGGTAGTGACTGGTGGTCAGTAAAATCTTGATAACAGAAGAACCATCTCTCCTTATCTTTTCAAGACATTTTGAAAATTATTTGGTTAGACAGCCATAAGAGTTAATGCAAGAAACTTTTTCATATACTGACTCCTAAAGGTCATTCTCAAGAATAGTGAAAAATTAAAAGGAAAAATACTTCAAGATCAATAAAAATTACAGATACCTCATATTTACAAGTAATGTCTTCAATTTTCAATGTGAGGAGGATCAGACCTAAAGAAAAATAGAACACAGAATGTCCTTTTATATACAATGCTTAGGTAGCACCCTTTGAAAACACACTTCAATCCAAGAAAAATTTTTTTTTTTTTATTTTCCTGTCATCTCCTAAACTTCAGTAGAATTAGATAATAATTAAAATTGGCTCTTCAAGGGAAAAATATTAAGGAAAAAATCAGCAAACTATCATCTGGCTTTTCAGCTTCACTAGCTCCACATTCCCAATGCCTGGATGAGGATCATGGCCTTGTGGCTACCTTGTCCTGATATGAAAAAGTTTTAAAAATGCACAATTCTAAAACAGTTTGCAAAAAGCAAGAGAAAGAGGTTACAAAAGGTTTTAAATTTTTGGGTACTACTGAAGGCATTTCTGTTTCCTTAAGCAAGAAGGCAAAGGGAACATCTCTGAATATTTCAAGCCAGATAAATGGGGTTTTGTCTGTACAGTGCCCAACATTTGAGAGAGAAATCCAACACGGGAAACTATCTCCTGGGTTAAATCCAGTTCCTCACCATGCCAGCCACTACATCACATAACCCTTTCAAAACTGCACTAATTCCCTTCAACAAACTGAAGCACAGATATTTTGTCATCAAAACATGCTGTTTGAAAATACACTAATACTTTTGCTTATTCATGCAAGTGTAACGTTTGAACTATTCAGTTGCAGCTCAGTGGACACTGATGACAAATATGAATCAAACAGTGCTCCATATACCAGAAGGCATTGCATTAATTTAGTTTCAAGGTGACAGGGGAATGAATTATAATGATCAAGCCTGCATTAAAAAAAAGAATAATGTTGAAAACTCATAGCCAGATGGAAATGCTCAAAAGCAGTATCCTAAAAAATAGCTGGAGACCAACTATCACCAGAGAAAGAGATCTGTGTAAACTCTTTTAGTGGTTCAGATGCATATTTTCAGCATATCTGTAGATGCTATCCAACACTTTACTGAGATTAAGCCACAAATTCATTCTTCTTCACCTTCTTTTCATCCTACCTGTAGGAATTTCACTTACCTATTCTGTGTAGTTCAGGAAAAAAACCATACAGAAGTGCAGTGAAATAGCAATAGTGTGGAAGATTTCTTCAAGAAGGGGATATACATATATTTTCCAAAGATTTTTGGCACTGGGATCCATTTCAGATTTCCTGCAGTGGTCTACTTCTTCAAAAACCTTTAATCATCTTAACTGCTGGCAAGACATCTGTTGGAAGTGTTGGAAAACTGAAAATGAAAAAGCTCATAACTCTACAGAAATCACTAATAGAAAGTGAGAAATAGAACCTGCACAGCATTACTTGAAATGTCAAAATGTGCTGATAATAAATGGAATCTGGCTAGAAACAGTTTGGAGTTGAAGCCCTGCAGTAAGAATCTCCAGAGCTAGGCAAACCAGTTCTTACAAGGATTTAGGAATCTACCTACACTGCAACCTCTGTCTGAACCAAAAAAAAAAGTCAAAAGTTACTTTTTACTCGTGTAGAGAACATACTTTCCTTCTCTAAAACATACTGCTATTTATTTTCTCCTCTTGCCACAGTTCCTTTTTCTAAATCTTCTTCAGTTGTGATAGAACCTGCAACTGTGTCACCCTTGGGCACCTGCTGCCAAATTAAGCTCAGTACTCCCTAAAAATGCTGTTCAAAATAGGTATTTCACAAAAGGAAGATCCCCAAATATGAGATTTTCATAGTCAGCAAGGCTTAGGAACTTCACTGAACTTCTTGCTCCTGCATCAGAAAATATGAGGCATGTATGGCCCGTGGGGGTTGGAGAGGTGCTGAGAGCTTCTGAAAAGAAAAAAAAAACATATTGGGGCTTACTGAGGAAAGACTGTCTCAGTCCTTGAACATTTGAGAAAACTGACATTAAAATTCAGATATAATCTCCATCCAAATGGATCATATTTAAAAGCCTTTGTGGGCAATTCTGCTCTGTTGGGAGTTCCCATATTGTGAGACTGCTCTCAGTCCTCTCACCACTGTTGATCTTACGTTCTAGAACTACAAAAAACAATAGGTATGAAATTTTATCCAAGTTATGTGTGCAACTAACATCTTACATTATTGAATGACTGTTCATTAAAGGGAACCACAGTCCCTATTTTCTAATGAAAAAAAGCTTAAAATCTACTTAGATCTTGACAAACTTAAATGCTACAGTTGACTCAAACAATGAACTTTAGGAACTAAGGGAAAACCTGGAGATTTTCCAAGTACCCTGTCTCCTATGTGGATAGCTGTCCAAAGAAGTGGTGGGTAAGGTCATGTCTTATACTCTGCCCAGAAAAACAAGGAACAGTTTCCCACCCCCTTGGCAACAGCATGGATAATATAAGGGAGAATACTCTTCTGAAGTCACAAAAATTAAAGATAAAACTGCTATTTCTATGTAAATCTAAACCTAAAAATCTAAATTTTTATTTTAACAAAACACAGTGGGGAAAAAAAGGTCAAGTGGATCAAAAGCGCAGAGCCTTCTGAGCAGACTCAAAAAGGAATCTAAAAAGTATTTATTTCTCTGATTAAAAAATACCCCAAAAAAACTACTTAGATGGCACATTGGAATAGAAACATAAAGTTGTATTTAGAATTTACATTTTGTAAAATACCGAGAGGTATGTATTAACAAACACACATACACTACAGATAGAGTAGACTGAAATATTTTTCAGGCAGATGATTGCCAGACTTATCTTTATATGATGTGATTTATAGCAGAGGAATAAGAGCAGCAAATCTGAGGACGTAGTTATTTGCTGCAACACATACAGAAACAGATACATATCAGCTGATTTGCAGTGTGCAGTCACCATTATGCCTGAGAGGATTTAGGAATGAAAAGCTAGGCAAGAAGTAATTTGCTTGCCAGATGAAACTTTTTAATATTAGAGGACTGTTACATTGTGCCAGGTTAAACCCAAACCCCTCAATAATAAAACAGCAACTCTCTGGCACCTACAGCATAAGGACCCAGGGTATCCATTTGATTTTGACCTTTCCTGAGCCCCTGTGGTACAAATTAATGGTTTCAGATGTGAAAGAGATGGGCAGCATTGTTATCACAAGTATGAACAGGCAAATAGATAACTAGGGGTTTACTCACTCTCCTCCATATGTGGAAGGAGAATGTTTTGAAAGTTACAGGCTGTACCCATTGATAGGTAATGACTTGGTTCCCGCTTGATCCAGAAAAAAATCATTGCTTCAACTGTTGATGGATTAAAACGTTCTGACCAAACACCTGATGGGATCCTACTGTAAATGGAGTCTCCAAATTCACTTTTGTGAGCTTCTCACTAGGCAAATCAACCTTCAGTTGTGCCTCAGCCATGGGACACCAGAGCAATGTGTGCAACCGCTCTAAAAGAGACCTTCACAATCTCAAACAAGACATTGCCAACCCTCTGCTAAACTTCATGGGATAATTTAAAACATATGCAAATAGATTAATGGCTTAAAATTCCTTTGGATTCTATTATAAAGACAGCATGCCATCAATTGCAGTAACTGCTTTAACATGCAGAAAATGACAATAGATATGGTCCCTGAAGTAGAGAAGTGATTAATCATGCAGGGTTGGGGAGTATTTTTTTGTTTAAACTTCGTTCACTCCCTGAATTTGCATCCCCTAGGCCACCAGTGCTTGAATGGTGATCACAAAGGAGAGGTAGTAAGCTGATAGAAAATACTAGAAAAGAGAAGTGTTCTGCCTTGGTTCCCAAGGTTAATCGAGCACATAACTTGACTTTACCTATAAACTAACTCAGTTTTGCTGAACATTTCTGAGATACTGAACGGCATCTACTATCCACTCATTTGAGGCAGTAAGCTAATGTCAAAAAACATTTCATAAGTAGGATGATTCCAAGACCTTGTTACTTTTATGAGTCTGGAGGCTAAATAAAAAAAGCTGACATAAAAAAGCCCCAAATATACTACTTTACAATACATATCCCTCGTTTCTAAATTCTGACTCAATTTATGAACACAAATTACAAATGTAAAAGGTGCTACTCAGAAGGACAGATACATAGACAGGCAGCTACAGACTCACAGCAAGAAGTCAAAATGATTTATGAAAGGCAGTTGAAATTACAAGCAAAATAAATTTCACCTACAAGAGAGCCCCAAAAGTGCTACCTGGATTCAAGCAATAGTTGAGTGTTTGGGTGTTTTAACACTGCACCATCTAACAAAGACCTGCATTCTGTCCACACTGTAACTAATGTAGCCATGCTCAGAATGAAACAGCTTTACCATATTGACATTGTAAAGCAGGCTTAAGTGTTGGCAAAAGAAAAAAAAAAAAAAAAAAAAAGACATAATGGTACATGTGGATTTGAAATCAGAAATGTTTCAGCACTCTTAGCTTTTTGAAAAATCAAAATACAGAGTTAACACATCATGCAGTGCAGTATCTGACCCAAATAACAAAGCTTTTCTGCATCCATCTGTGAGCCATTGATGTAAAACAAACTCACTTAGATAAAAATTGTTTCTCTCTACTAGCTCTCTATATTCAAGAACATGATCACGCATCTCTGAAGCTAGAAACCTCTTCCAAGCTCCAAGCTGACACTTAGTTATGAAATGGGTGGAGACTTCACTTTCCATACTCACATAGACAAGTCTGTTATGATTTTGTCTTACATGAAACAAATGCAAACTCTATTCTGAATAAACAGACAGAAATGTTTCTGCCACCAGAGAAGAAAGAAAGAACACCCACACTAATCTTCTGGAAATGAGTGAGCCTGTTTTCTTCTGAGTCAAAGCAAGAGCCTTTGAGACCACATCTTTAGCAAGAACAGAATTCCAGTTTCAAGACAGCCCCAACCTGAGCAGGCTCTTGTTGGATGGGTATGGGGCTCCTAAAGGCAAAATTTAGTTCATAAGTGTGCACTGTCTCTCCTTCATCCCTTGCTGTACTCAGGACAGGAAGGATCCAGGACAAGGCAGAACAACCCCTATTTCACCATTCATGTCGCACAGGAAGACTTCTAAAAGAAAATAAAGACCACATGAGTAAATAATGTGAAAAAAAAAATCTTCACATTCAGTTTTACATTTGTAGGTGGAGTCTTTTGTTTTATCTAGGACAAAACATCAGACTAAATAAATACTGAATATTACTATTAAAAAAACACAAAACCTTGGGCTAGCACATCCAAAAGAGGAAGAATTCTCCTATATCTAGTTGTGCAATTAAAAAAATAAGAGGTCCATGGCCTGAGTTTCACATGAAATTTTATGCTAAACATGCCAGCATTTGGTTTAGACCAAATTTCACAATGTTTTTACCAACACTTCTAGAACAGGGATAAAATTTACCTGGCTCTACTTCTATAAAGGAATAAATGGAAAAAGAGATTACTGGAAGGCATTCTCCCCAACAGACAACACTGACTTTATGAGTAATTTTATAATGGTGGTTAAAAAAAAAGTGACCTTTTCAGTAGCTTACCAAGAAAACTTGCATTTTGTCTTGTGTCAGTGGACGTACCTGGCTTTGTCTCTGCACACACATTATGCAGCATTCTCACACTCACTACCAGTGCATTATCCTGATGTAGGTATGTACTTGGCCAGTAACAGTAAAACAGTAATTTTGTGACTAGCTGGAATCAGGAAACGCTTTTGAGGCTTGGCCATATCTGCAAAAACAATTTTTTCAGACAAAAGGCTGCAATTAGAAAAGAGATATTCCAAAGGGATTTCCAAAGAGCATTCATCTAGGTCAGCATTAATCCAGTCTCAAATGAGATTCACCTTTTTTTCCAGCATCTTTCCACTGAAATGTTCATTTTAGTGAAGCTTTGAGGAACCCATAAAATGGCATAAATTACCTTTGCAATTTAGAGAATTATATTTAGAAAGAGTTGATGTCAACCCTTTTTTCTTCTGTATTTCTCATAGATGTCTCATAGACACTGAGGGTCACAAAAGGGAAGAACACAGTGCAAATTTCTGTGAGGGAAAAAAAAACACCCAACACTGAAGCTTTTGATGGAGCATTCTGCTTAGTCCTGCTTTCTGAGCATTTCAGAGCATTCTGGGGCCCTGCTTTTCCAAGATAGCTGAAAAGTAAAACATACAAGCATCAAAAATCAGCAAAAGGGTCAGTGGCATTTATTTACTGGCCCCCTGCATGCACCCAGAAGAGCTAACACACAGGATTACTGTGTGCTTAGTACCTAAGCCTGACCTCAAAGTATCCCATGAAATTCACAATAACATCTTGTTTTGCTTATTTAGAAAAAGAAAGCAAAACACAGAGACAATTTTATGCAATTGATTTTTAAGATCTCACCCAATGTACACTTTACTTGCATTATGCCTTATCTAGGAGCTGGGAAATCAGGCTTCCTCAGTGGCTTGACATAAAATTTCAGTTCTTCCCATCCCAAAAAAACACACTACACTCCCAGATCGGAGCACCTAATTCCTCAGAGTTAACTATCAGATGTTTCCAAAAGTTTCAGGCTGTGTCACAAGAATCACTCATCAGCAAAGATTATTTCTTTTTCTTTTTCTAGAAAATCGTCCCATGTTTAAAATACCTGCATATTAGAAGTTAACATCAGACAGATTCTAAAACATTTAATTGCAGTATCTGTCATGGCAAGAATTAAGCAGAAATATCTTTTTCTGTCACATGGTTTGGATTGTAAAAGCCTCTCCTCTTCGGAAATATCAGTGCCAGTAAAATCTAACCTTTCCTTTTGGCCCCCCAAATCCCTAACTTTGCTCTAGCAAATTTTAAAAGACATTTCTAGAACATGCTCATGTGTTTTGGAAAGCTGCCATATTCAAGCAAAAGGTCATGAGGCTTAACATACAAGTGTATCATAAAATCAAGTTTGAAGGGGTTTTGGAAAAAGGAATATAGAATGCAATTTATGAGGCTCGTCTCCACTCAAACTTCTGTGATACAGACCATGACAAGTTGCCAATTTGCCAGCACAAATAGGGAAATGGTTATAATTATATTTCCCTGTGCTGTTGTTCTGGAAAATTTTGACCATTTAGACGTTTCAGAGCCAGTGGTTATCCAAGAAGCACAAAAGGAAGGCCACGGCAGGAAGGAATTGTGCATCACTAAGAGTGAGGGTGCCAGTCCAAACATGGGGTACCAGCAAATGCACCAAGATGTTTGTAAGGGGAAAAGAAACTGCTGAGAGGCCTCAAAAAGGCTGAATTTACCACTGGGCTCCCATGAGAGCCACATCCTATGGGACAATGCAAAAATGTGACTCAACTACATGACAGCTTTCCAGAGAGATGGAGTCAGGCTGATTACATTGGTGAATTGTCTCATAATTTTACCACAGAGTGCACAGAAGTGACCAGCAGAGATTTGTTGTTGACTTCTGTGGATGATGACAGCATGAGGAAGATTTTTGAAGTGGTTGGTTTTTACAATTTTTTTTTTCTTTTTGAATCTTAAGACATCTTTCACATAGACATATATGAAGGAAAATGAGAAAAAAATTAATTAACACCTCTTGACCCAGGCATCTAGCTTTCTGCATAGCATAGGTTTATTTAAAAAAACCTGCTGAGTCAGATGAGAAATATAATTTAGTTCCCTAAAATTAAAAGCTAATAATATCTCTTTATGTGCCATGCCACCATGAAATTTCACCCACATTAAATTAAAAAACAAACAAACAAACAAACAAAAAAAACCCAAAAAACACAAAACAAAACAAAAAAAGACCTCAGTTGTATGGTTTGCTCCTGAAATTTGTGTCCGAAAGTGTATTTATGTGGTGAACACCATCTTTGTGTTAGGTGGCAAATATAAAACAGACTTCACCCATTTACATATTTCTGGTTCATAAAATATTTAACTGAGACTGGATACAACAACCATGAATAACTGAGGCAAACCAAAACCATATCTGTATATTCAAAAACATAATTAAACACATTTCCATTGATACTTTGTTGTTTTTTTCTTTACAGTGAGCAACTTAACAGGTAAAAGACTGACAAAACTGTCCCAAAGTTACTAATTTATTAATTTTTTCAGGAAAACTGGTCTGCTTGAGAAATATTAAAGATTAATTCTATGGGTCACTTAGGGATGGAAGAAAATTGACAGAGAGGGATAGCAGCATTCATTTTGGTCTCCAATGAGCAGCAATAGCAGAGAAACTGCCAAGGCTTCTTTCCTATGCCAGAAACACAAACCAGATCCTGTTCATGCACCAGGAAAAGTTAAGTCAGTGCAGCAAAGCTGGACAACTAGCTTACATTGGGCAGAAGTTGTTTGTGTAGAAGTTCTAGACTGTAATTCTAGTTTATTTATGTTGTTATAAAATACTTTCCCCACACCATGTATCTCTGTGTAAAACCAGTTCTTCCTAAGGATTTTAAATTTGATGGCATGGGCTTGAGATGACTGAGCATGATTTCAAGCATTTTGCAGCAAAAAATGGGTTTAGACCAGCAAGTTCTACTCCACATCACGAAAACTATGTCAAAATGATAAATCTATTGAAAATGCTATAGGTCATAATCCATACATTTAGCATTATCTGGTGTAGTAGGTCATCACCTACTGACATTTTTATTGAACTGAAAAGCAGGAAAACAAATGGTTTCAATGTCAGGAGCTGACATTAGAGGAACCAGGGATTTGCAGATGCAGAGATGTAAACCCTAGTTGGGCCAAGAAAGAAGAAACAACAACCTGACCTGAGGCATCAGCAGTTACCAGTACTTCAAATTGAGACAGAACACTTGGACTTGATGCTCTGCTTTCCAGCTTAACTGATTCTGTGATTCTCTGTCTACAAAGGGAGCAATCTGGAGCTGCAGTGCCAAAGCTTGTGTACTTCGCTGAAGTTGCTATTTCACCTAAAACATATTTCACATCTCTTAGAAGTGAGACAGGCAGCAGTGTGAAAATCCTCCTCTGGTCCAGGAGCCCTCCAAGAGGAAAAACAGAGCAGCTCAAGCCGGAGGCACTCACAAATCGTCCATCACCAGAAGGAACAAATGTCCTGCTCCTGCCAGCAGCCCCACTGGCTGCCAACAGCTATCACAGCAAGAAACAGCTCAGAGATCACCAGGGCCACAAATGGAAGGATCTCTCTTGTGCAGCATGAAGACAGCTGCAACAGACATCAAACACAGCAGCTGCAGGTGGAGCGCCTTGTCCAAGCCTGTCCCCATCTCCTGGCTGTGGGGACACACAGGCAGGCTGGCTCGGGGCTGCCAGCAGCATGACAGCCTGTGTGGACAGCCCAGCCACTAAGGACTCCCTACAGGATTTGGAGAGAGGTCTCCAAATCACAGGCCTCCGCATAATCCTAAATATCATTGTTCACAAGATGATGCAAGAGCACTGTCACTTCTCTCCACCCCTGTGCATCTGAAGTCACAACCTCATTGCACAGGCTGGCATAAAGGAAAAGGGTTAACACCAAGCTCCACTATTATTAGCCCCCTCAAAAGGATACAAAACTAATCTTTTCAGGTCCAGAGTACAGGGAATGCATTTTTCCCCACTGCAGTAAGAAGTATTTTCCAGAAATGTAATTTTTTGTGCTGCTTTTCCATAATTTCTCATCTTTTTTTCCCTCTAAATCACTGACTTCTGATAACTTACTTCAGTTATCTTTTGCATAAATATTTGTCTGAATGCATTTCAAATAAAAATTCTTTCAATTTATTGACCCACAAAAAAAATCATTCCATAATTCAGTCAGGGATAATAATTGTTCTTGAAGCTGTGAAATGCCTCAACTGCAATTTTCCGTGTAATGAACTATAAACTTTTATATTAAATAATAATGATGTGTACATTCACTGAGGCATACATTTCTAACCACATAGTTTTGAAAGGAATGGCATTTTTAAAAGCAGTTACACTCCACACTAATTTTGAGAACATAAACACTATCCAAAGTTGCAAAATTAGGCAATTATACAATAATATGTTATAATCATAACAGCTTTTCGGCTCTGAAGATTTTTTTTTTAACTTATTTTCTCACCATTGCTGGGCTCTTGGCGCATATGTATGAGCACTACAAAGCCAATCAGCACTACAAAATGTATGCTTTGCATTTTAGCTTAGACTTCTGGTGTTTGCAGAACAGTGTGTGTCTAACTGCTGTTCCCACAGCTGTAAAGCTTTAAGACTTAAGAACGCATTGAACCAGAGTCTGTCCTCACATAATTGGAGTGGTGCAAAGTTTTGTTTGGGGGTGCTCATTTAAAGCACAAAGCCCCATCTGACGAACCCCAGGTTGTTCCCCACATGATAAAAGTGAGTGGTTATTCATTACCCTGTGACATGTAATTAACATGATGATTGGCTCTATACACCTTATAAACAATGAACACTTTTCTTATTTCCTTTTAACTACCACCATTTAAAATCACTAGGAGAGAGGGGGGAAAAAAGTGTACAGCCACCGAGGGAATTTCCAATTTAAGAGGTCCTTGAGATTCCAAAACAAACCCAAAAAACATAACAGACACTCTTCTCTTCATAAAACACTCACAATAGCAGAGGCCCAGCTTACAACTTTTAACTGCTGCAGTGCTCACACGTCAAGGCAGGATGCTGAGGTCGTACAAAGGGATCCCACAGCTACTGCACATCACGGGCTAATGAATCTTTTCTCATGACAGGTACAGACCTCGGGACTGGGGTGGGAGCCAGGCTGTCAGAGGAAAAGTTCAGAGAATCTGCAGTGGCAAAGGCTCAGTGTGCAAGATGCTGCAGCAGTCTGGAAGATTTACCTCCATGAATCTATGCTATAGCAACTATTTTAAAAGTCCCAGAGCACACCTACCTATCACCATGTTTCAGTCAGACATACACAAACCAAGATGCTGTCAATCTTGACATTCCTTACTGAAGGCAAATGTACCTATCAGAGCTGAGAAAATCTTCCTTTTGTCCTGTCAAAACCTTCCTTACTGTCTTGGGTAGTTCAATCCATCACAGGCCTTTGAGGGAAACGTGGAGAAAACTTTCTTCAACTCTTTTTTCTAGTTGCCATTTATTAAAAATAATGTAGTAATTCTGGCCAATTCTTAGTAATTAGTGAATAATATTATGAATTCTACTTGATATGTAGCCTAGGACCCTGAATACTTTCTCCAGTCATGTACAATGTAGCCTTTACTCTTATTTCTGAGAGCCTGGGTGCCGAACTTGCTGCTGGAGCTAAAGCACAGAGATGCAGCACACATCTTGTTAGTCTCTACTTCCTCACAGAACACCAGGATTTCTCACACTCTTGCCACAAAACAGCACTGGCTTTTCTTGAGCCTGGGGCCAATCTAAACCAATACCTTTAATTTGACAACTTTATTTGTTTCTGAAACTGAGAAAGCCCCAAAAGGATTTAAATGCAGGATTCTTCTTATACCATTTCAAATGGTACTGTATATATGTGTTATGAGCCAGCCATCAGAACTGCCCCTTTAGCCAACAGGGGAGTAAACACTTCCAGATCATACCTATTTTAATTTAAGCAGAGATTAGTTGTGTGCTAGATGCTCCTTTTTTTCCTGTGCTGACCATGAAGACTATTAAAATGACAGAGAAATCACGGTTAGCCTATCAGTTAAAAGAACAGGATCCTTACAGACATCTGCTAAGAGCTGTTTAATGGTCTCTCCATTAAGTCTTCCTTTCAGTCTCATCGAGAAGGAGATCTGAGTGAAACCTATTTTAGCCAAATTTTTCCTGAAAGAAATCACAGACTCTGGTTAACAAATAATCAATCAATCAATCAATCAATCACAAAACAGTTATGATTTCTATTGATTCTTTTGGTTAGGAAAATGAAATCTTTTTCTGCTATTCTCCAAATAGGAGACTTCCAGTTAGACATTTTTCTAACTGAACCTTTTGTATTCAAAGCCACACTTTATTTTGAAATTTGCCTGCATTTTAATCACAAAACAAATTATATTGGAGTGAGCCAAGCAAAAAATCAACAGCCCTAGTCACAAGATCATGTTCCACATTTAGGTTTTTGTCCTGCCGGGAAGCCCAAACTCTTTAGCAACTGTACTCTGCCCTCCTTCAGCTTCTTACCTTGTGTCTCAGGCCTTACAAAGGTGGAAGTTTTGGGCATTCCAATTTACCTTCCCCTTCAGCTTTTGGCTCATCCCTAGGGCATATCTGATGGGCGCTAATCCACCCTAATTAGCCTACTGGGAAAACAACAGATAGTTTGCAAGACTTGAAAGGCTTGTTCAGGAAAGTCGACATCTCTGGCAAAGAGCTTAATGTGTCTGCAATCAGGACAAAAGGAGAGATTGGATCACCATAATGAACTCTAATTTTGTATTGCTCTAGAAGGATAAAATGAGGGTGAATTGAGGCTCTGAAATCTTTTAGCACAAGAGCAAATGAAAGCTTTAAATTATGCATTTTTTTTTCTGTCAACTGAATAAGCACGACTTTATAAGCATGATTAAATCCAAAAAACAGATGCACTCTTCCCTTAAGACAGAAATCTAAGCCAACTGGCTTGCATAAACATTTTCTGTGTGTGATTATTGGACGTGGCAGGTTGAAAGAACCAAGAAGCAGGATTTTGAGCCATGGCAGGAGATGCAAAGAACAGAGGTCCAAATCTTCACAGGAAATAAAAGCAGGCGAGAGAGAGAGAGAATAGTGAGGGGAAGACATTCTGCAGCATTTAATCACAGAGTTCAGGAATCAGGCTCTGAATGCAGCGATGACATGCACAAGTGGCGGTAGGTCCTCTTTGTGCGCATTGCAAGATGTCCTGCATCACCCATAGCCATGGTTACAATTTTTACCTAGTAATGATTCCATTGTAATTAATGGATGTTCCCACTGCATAAGGCAGAATACTGATGAGGAATGTGAAGGGCAGACAATAGTTTAACTATCTTTGATTAAAGTCTCACTTCGCGTAGGGCAAGCTGCATTCATCATGTTGCCTCTCTCAGTTTTCCATTCTTACCGATTATCAACAAATTGAACTAAGAGATTTCCACCCCAGTAGGTTTTTCTTTATTTTGTTTTGTGCACTGTCTTTCCTGACTTTTCAAGACAGACCACAGATGGAAGCAGGAGCCCCTTACACTCTGAGTTAACTTCACTTTTGTAACAGAATAGGTGCAATTCTCTCTGTGTTGCTGTAATCGTGTCTCAAGTGTATTAACAATTAATTACAGAATATCCTGGATAAAGCTGAAAAACATGGAGCTAGATTTAATACTAACATTACTGTATGCAAAATTTACTGCTGATTGAACTCAGTCAGCAGCAAATAGCATGAATATTTGGATTGTGAACATATATGACTGATAAATTGACAAAGTACAGAGGACAAATTCTGGCCACAGTGCACCTACACAACCGTCACTGCTTCAGTGGGAAGAGCAACAATTTTCCCTTCAAATTTCTATTAATTACTGTAATTTTTCAGTTTTGGTATTTCAATGTCGCTTAATTTTGTCCTGATGTTTCAAGCTGCTCTTGAGAGCTTCATGAAATTTTTTACTTTGCTGCTTGGTTAAAAAAAAACTAAACACATGTTGGTGCTTTTCTTCTATTTATTCCCATGTTCCTTGTACCCAGTGGAAAGCAGAGAGGCCAGAGGAGCAGCAGATGAAGCAGGACCACAAAAAACAGGAAAGCGAAAGCTGGCTGCTGCCAGCTCCCCACCAACACTCACGACATGAGAACTAGTGCCTGTAATCCCAAATACGTGCACATGC
This sequence comes from Pyrgilauda ruficollis, assembly GCF_017590135.1. Taxonomy (NCBI): domain Eukaryota; kingdom Metazoa; phylum Chordata; class Aves; order Passeriformes; family Passeridae; genus Pyrgilauda; species Pyrgilauda ruficollis. The sequence goes on from NW_024527488.1 coordinate 2,359,231, forward strand.
ATATGCATGATTGTAGTGCCACTGATGAATAGAAATGTTTGTCTCTCTCATGTGAAAAGACATCAGCTGCTTTTGGCTTCAAAGTCAAGATGTCTGGTTTTAGCCTTTTTTCTGTCAGAGACACCTGATGGATCTGGACTGAATCCCACAGGGATAGATCAGGAGCATTTAGCTAACTTTTCTGTAGATCATGTAGAGCTAAGGGAAATGTCTAAAGTCAATATCAGTGGTTTTAAAACTTTTGTTAAAGTCTCACTTTTTTCTTTCTTAAGGTAGACAGCAATATGCTGGGAGCTGCTAACAGAGAATGGAAGAGCTCAAATCCACTTTTGTCAGACAGAGGAGATGGGCTAATTATCATGCACAGAATAAGGAAACCTCTTTAATCCTGGTTGGGTATTTACAGGTAATCAAATAAATAACAGCCATGTTAACATAAATATCAACTCAACATGAAAAAGAAAACCATGAAACCAGTGGGGTTTTCTCCATCCCAAAAGAACTTCAAGTAATTCCCAGCTTTTGTGAATCAGTAAAGAAATTTATCTCCAAAGAGCTTCCAGTTTTGATGTGCCACACAGGGATACGAAAGTGATGGACTACTGTTCAGTCTTGTGTCCTGCCCTGTTTTCATATTGTGTGACTCAAACGCTATACAAAGTACTTTTAATATGTTTCTCAGAAGCAGTGACAAAACAATGCTTTTAACTAGCTACAAATCTAAACACAGAAACTCTGCTGAACAATTTCATTTCCCATTTTCTTCTTGTTCTTAAAAAATAATTTAAAAACCCAACCTTACAACCACAATCAACTCCTTGATTTGTTTTAAAATAAAGAATGCAAACATTGCCAGATCATTAACTTGGAACATGGCAAACGGAAAAGGAAACTCTAATTTGATAATATTTGTTACTTTTAGGCAAGCCATTTCATACATTATTGGAGAGATCCAAAATTACAAAAAACTTGACCATTTGAACTATTTAAGTAAAACATGAGAAAAACACTATATGGAAAAAAGTGTGCAGAGGTAATGGCAAAAGAGCCAGATGTTTCTGTAGGGCTTTTCAGTCTTTAACTTCAGCATCAGGATGATAAAGAGCAACATAAAAACCTGTCACTGCTACAGCCAAGCAAATGCACACACACACACTTCCAGCACAGCCAAGATATGACATTTTTAGGAACATGGAGTGCATCCATTTTGTTCTCATGTTTGTACATTTCTGTGAGCACAGCCAAGTTTTTGCAAGGCAGAACTCAAAGAGAAAGACCAGGAGGCTGGATAATGCTGAGTGTAGTCTAACAGGATGTACCGGGCTATTGGTTTCCCTCCAGATGTTTTTCAATGGAACCAGTGTTTCAGTGGCCAAGTTTCACTAAGCTCCATGATGTCAAACATAAGGTTCCCTACCACATGACTCAAGAAATTAAGGATAAAAGCGCTGACTTAAGTGTGATTGTGAATCTGGACAAACTCCTAGGAATAAATTCTTGTTGCAGAATGCTTATGTTGACTGAAGACACACAAGGGGATGCTTAACAAAGATAAGTGAAATATTAATAAAGTAAAAATTCATGAATATATATTAAAAAAAAAGTTTGTAACAATAATTAGGAAGTTTTCCAGAGGCATGTAAGTTTTCACTTAAACCAATGGATAAGTTTAGGTACACAGTTCAGCTGGAAAACCTTATTAATTACTATAACGGCCAAACTCCAGGGGCTAAATTTTTATGTTATTTCTTGACATTATTATTTATATGATTGTCCTGTTCTGGTTACCAAAAAAGTACCAAAACACGTAAAAAACTTGCACCAGAAAAAGAGAGACTGCTTAGTGTCACATTCTCTTCCCTCTTTTAAATTGAAACAAGGGATTCTTACATTATCAGATTCCAACAGAACCTGTCTTCAGAAAGACACTCAAAGATCAGAAGTTGAAAGACACAGAATTTTCGTCTTCAACACAGTGAAAGCCATAGGATAAAAGGAAGGAAACAGCTCCTGTTTTATTGCTGTTTTGATTACTATTTATGTATCACTTACTGAACAATTTGTCATACTTGACACAAGTCGTGACCTTATCAATGACAGTAACTGAAATATCAGCTCCTGATTCACGAGTCAGCCATGTATTATTGTCTCTGTAGGTTGCTGAGGATGTATAAAAAGAAATATCACAAAGAAATCCCACCAAACAAAACAGGTGGAGGGCTACTCACGCGGCCACAGCCTCTTTCAGGCATCCACCTGCTCCCACATGATGTCCTTCACAGGCTGCAGGTGGCTCTGCTCTTCCATGGGCTGCAGGGGCACAGCTGTATCACCACGGCCTGCACCACAGCGGGAATCTCAGCTCTGACACCTGGAAACCTTCTGCACCAGCCTTAGTGTCTGCAGAGTTGTTCCTCTCACATATTCCCACTCCTCTCCCTGACTGAAGTTGTTGTTGAGAGGTCTACTGCCCCTTTTTGAATCTGTTATCCCAGAGGTGCTACCACCACCGCTGGTGGGCTCAACCTTGGCCTGTGGCAGGTGTTTCTTGGAGCCAGCTGGCATTGCCTCCATCAGATACAGGGAAAGCCTCCAGCAGTTCCCCACAGAAGCCACCCCAAAACCCTGCCCTGCAAACCCAATACATTCTCCTGTTCAAAACAGACACGTTCCCAAAGCCGTTGCCAGCCCTGTGTCAAGGATATCTGTTCCCTTCTACAGAGCACAAACTGTAAGAATTGATGGATTGCACCCCTCTTTTTCCCTAAGAATTTTTTTTTTTTCCACAAATGCTAGGGTTCAAGAAAATGGCTTTGTATCAATTCTTCAGGAAAAAAAAAGAGATTTCTGTAGAATGCCTGATAAGCTCCCATCACTCTTGTATCACACTCAGGCAACCTCAGCTAAAGGCCTTGCCACTGTTCCATCTATAAGTCTAAACCACAGTATCACATTATTTCACAACTGGCTCTCATTATTTTCTACCACATAAAATCCTTGGGATGAATGCGCCATACTTAGTTAATTCAGTATATTTTTTTCCAGTTATGGAAAAATGAAGAACATCTACATACCAGGTTAAGATTCCTTGGAATGTTTGAGAAGAAGATGCAAGTCTATAAATCATTTGAAAATGGACATGCACAGATGGTTTTTATTGACATAAGGACATGATTCATAGTAGAATATAAGGAAAAATCTAGCAACTTTATTTTGGTCTACTGATTAACCCTCCTGTGCAATCTCTGCCTGCAACCAGTGCTGAGTCTTGGAGTTTCAAGCACTCTGCTGACAAATGTCCAGAAATACAAATGTCTGACACCTTCATGTCATTAAGATTTTCAAGGTAGACTCTACCAACAAAAAAGGTTTCTAGAGCATCAGTTTACTAGAGCTCTATCTAATTTCAAAGCTACACCCAGAATTTCAGAAATGCTCCAGATGTTACATTGCTCGGGGAAATACACTCCTTCTGAGACTTGAAGCTCTGCTGAATGTTGAAGAAGCTCAGTACTTCCTGCAACAACGTTTCTCACTTGACTCTGCCAAATGTGACTTTTAGGCACTGATTATTCCCAAAGCAGAGGACCTGCTTCACAAAACTTTTGCAAGATTCAGCCAAAACCATTTACCTGTTTCTAAGGAACAGAGAGGGGAAAATATGGGATTTTTGCTCCTGCCGGAAAAAATAAAATTAATAAGTTTTGCTTATTAAATTGGTAGTGAAACACAGCTTTCCATTAGACAGGAAAGTTGTTCTGTGTCAAGGACAGCCTTTCAACTACACCTGTAAAGTTTCACCTATACTTGGCCCACCCAGAATCCTTAAAAAAATAAAAATCTATTTAAGCAAGTCCAACACGAACTGGAAATTGAAATTGAACTGCTAATTTCCCTGAAGACTCCTCAGCTCATTGGAACATGCAGCTGAGCAAAACATTTCCTGCAATTAAAAAGGAGAACTTGTAATGACACTTTTTATCCTCCGTGACACTTTGGCTTAAGTCTGAAGGAGCAAAGATGTGACTGGATGCACAGTTTGGAAGCGGGAGGATGGAGACCAGCTAGAGACTGAGGAGCGAAAACATTTTTTAAGAGAAATCAGGAATGCAACTGAGCCTGCTTGGCCAGATACCAAGGATGGAAACAGATACAACAGGCAGGAGAAATTGCCCAGTGGAAACATGTGGGAGCAGAGAAGGGAAGGCAAAAAAAATGTTGATACATCCCTTCAGGGACAACCAATATAAGGAGCATAAACCACAAGGTGGTATAAGACCTTGCGGACAATGGGAATTATTTAAGTTAGAGCCTTCTGGCAAAACTGGGCTTAGGTTACTTGAATATTTTGAAATTCAGCAAATGAGGTATCAAGAGAAGTAAATTTCTCTGGGCAATACATAAATTGGGTGAAACTAATTCTCCATTCCAACCCAGCATCTTGCGTCCTCCTGTAGCCACGAGCAGATATCTGGGGAGCATGAAGTGGTGTTTTTCCCAATGCACTCATAATCTCCAGTGGTGAGAAACAAGATCTTCCTGATCAGAATCCAACCACAGCAGTCTTTCTTTCTCTTCAATGGGTTTACTTGATTACCTTTCAAAGCCAAGTCAATTTTAAGCATCTACAATATCCCAGGTCAGAGTACTCTTTTGTGTGAAGCTGCTCCCTGTGGATGGTTTTGAGCCTGCTGCTGGCCAGTTGCATTGTGAGCTTTCTTATGCTAGAAAGCAGTCTTTGCCTCTTTTGCTCCCTTCTCCATCACATTTGTCAGTTTATAGGCCTTTACCCTCCTATTTCCTGAACAGTCTGCACAGCTGTACAGATTTGATCACTCTTATACAAAAACAATTACTTCTTATTGCCTTTCCCTCTTTCTTCTCCACATCCTCTTTAGCAGACACAAAACATCAGAACATCCATCAATATTCAAAACCAATTATATAACTGCAGATACAGTGCACAAATATGACATCAAGATTTTCTATTTTTATTAATAACACTCAATAAGAAAGGAAGCATTGGCTGCTGTCATCTGTGCCCAATATTCAATGGTTTCATACAGGTATTAGAGATGAGCTTTCAAAAAGAAATATTTCTAAGGGAAGTGAATACCAGCATCCTTCTGGACATGCTCTCATAAGAGAAGATTTTAAATGTTTTGCCCACATCCACACAGTGAGGGAGCAAAGGAAGAGGTTGCTTTGAAAAGAGAAACAGACAAGCAGATGGAGCCTCCAAAGGGGAAAATAAGAAATTTTAATTTAGTGCCAGAAAACTCACTGAGAATATCAATGAGGAAGGAAGGACAATTACTCAAAGATTAACAAATGTGGGGTGAAATGGAGTCAGGGATACCAGAGGAGCTAACAGAATAATAAATAAAGACTGAATGGTAGAAAAATTTTGGTGTGTTTGAGGGCACAAAAACTAATGTTGAAAAATAGAATAAAAGACTCCAAAAATTTAAGGAATTTGTTTCTGCAGGCTGTTTCCTTCTCTTTCTCCAAACATATTTAACTTCAATCAAGACATGGGATAAGAGCACACTGGGGTGATCTTGAGAGTAACAAACCATTCAGCAAACAGCAACACCATATAGTGAGACTTCAAATAATAGGGGAGTTTTTGACTTAATCAAAAAACAAGATGAAGAGAGGGGGATATTAGACACATTGAATCAAAACATACTCAAAATGTTTTGTCCTGAACATCAGCCCTCACATCACCCTTGCAATCATGCAGGACCATCATCATCTTAACAAGAAAAAGCTTGAAAAAGTAGTGCTTAAAAGCATTTGAATGGGCTCCAGGGAGTCAGTACAACAATTCTTAGAGAAAGCAGATCAAGCAAAACATCAAGATTATTACAGATTCCCAAAGCAGAAATTAAATGTTTGCAGAATACCTTGCAACCCTGAAAAAATAATGATCTCCAAAACAGGCAGCTTTTCACCAAAGGGCCAGTTTAGGTCTTCATCTGTTTTCAAGAGAGTTACATACATTTTCCACTGCTGACATGGAGATCAGTCTTGGGTTCCAAGTGTGGGTCCAGAAGCCATTATACCAAATGACAAAAACTGCCACACAAAAATTACACTGGAATGCATATTCTGAGGGCCAAATTTCACATCATATATTTGGACAAAGCATTCTGGAGCGTATTTCCAAGTTACCGGAAGGGAAATCCATTTTTGAAAGGATAGGAAACAAATACCAAATGCATATTTTCTGGTATAAGTATTTGTGTAAAAAAATCCAACAGTTCATTAAGTTCAGCTTAAGGAAATTTGAATCTGCTTAAGGTGCTGATCTGAAATTCAAAAATTAAAAAAACTTATTTTAAATATTTTAGATAAGTTACACAAGTGCAAAGCACAACACACAGCCATGGGCAAAGATCTTCCACCACACAAGCAAGTTAAATACTAAAATGGAGGAGAACTGAGGGAACACACTGAAGTGAAAAATTAACAATCCCTGGCACCTGGCACTTACAAGCTCTATTAATACAGGAATTTTAAAGTGCATAATGTCCCTTTAAATCAGACATACAATATTATATAAACCTCAGCGTAGAACTTAAATCTACCACAGATCAAGTTACATAAACTGTGTAACAGATGCTTTATATTCATTTTTTCATTCTTGTTTAAGGTTTTATTCATTCCTAGTCAAATGTTTATATGACTTAAATTTGGGCTAACTTGAAATTATGTGTTTTATTTGAATTTTTGAAAGCATGCAATGCCCATAGTTGTCCTGGCAGTATTTAAAAACTGAAGTCATTAAAATATTTCCAGTCCAATAGGGAAGGGAGCAAAGTTGAATGTGCTGTATGGCAACATTTTTCTACTGGACATACTGTGGTATCTGGCAATCAAAATTCAGTGTTTTCTTATACCACGGAGGAAACAATACTGATCCTTTAAGTGGGGTTATAAAATAAAAATCAATATATATCAATAACACATTATAAGAAAAAATCATCAAGACTATATAATGAAATACATCATGCATTTGTATTTCTTTTCTGCAAGAAAAAAAATGGGATAAGAGGACTTAAATAGATTTTATGGCTTTAAAAAGTGAAAGCAAAGAAGATGTTAGCATGAGGATTCTTAATCCAAATTCAAAGGGTATGTATCAAATTATTATAGCCTAGATTGCAAAAAGGAACCTTTTTCCAAGTTACCATATCTTGAAACTTTAGAGTTCAGTGTGCTTTGATAAATTCAAAACTTCCAAAATAATGTTTCCAATCAATTTTTTAATAGTCATTAGTACCTGATGGTGTAAGAAACCTTTTTCAAGTATCAACCTTCACTTCAAGAAAGGCTAAAATGCCTATCAGTAGATTAATGAGGTAAATCAGTAGGTTAATGAGGCAAACATTGATTATCACTTAAATGGCAAGAGGAAACTAGAGAAGAAAGAGTGCAGTGGTGACATTCTGTCTTCTACCATGAAGTCTAAAGCTTTTTGAGGCCATGGCACCTGCAGCCAGGGGACCTACACAGTAGATGGTATTTGAGAACTATCTAAACCAAACATCTCCATTTATATTGGCCCTCAGTTTTAGGGACCTGGACTTGTTGGCCCAACCTCTATTATTCTCAGCTGTTTTCTTGAGATGAAGAATAGTCAAGAAATTATTTTTTCTTAATATTAGAAATATGACAAATTTTAGGGGAAGGAGTGCCCAAACAAGGGAGAAGAATCTGTGCATGTGTCTGTCAGGATGGCTGTTCATCCATTTTCCATGCTCCAGACTAGTTGAGTTTCTACCTCAGCTTCAAGCCTCTGAACATTCATGCTCCACTAACAACTACCTTGACCATACCACAAAGCTCCTCTTGGTGTTGTTCTCACCACACTATTGACAGAAACAAATTTAGCTCAGCTGCAAACATAAACTTCCAAGAAATTACTATTTTTAGATATATTTCCTTCTCTGAGTATAAATGGAATCTTGTAAAAGAAAGATGATGATGTTGTGATGATATAAAAATATCAGTGAGTCTGTCCTATGTTCTTTCCAAAGATGGTCCAGATGTTTTGGAGATAATAGACTGATAAATGTTTAAAATGTTTAAATTGCATCATTTCAGCAAATAGAAGACCTTATACTTTGCCAAAGTCAGTAACTATGTGGCATTTATAAATCAGTACTCATGGTATATGCCTGCAATCCCGTGAGGGTAACACAGCAAAAACAGAAGCTTTGAAACCGTGAAGTTTAAATCCAGACTTTGCCCATATTTACAGATAGCTGAGGCCAGATATTGTTTCAACACAATAGAAAGTTTGTAGCCAGCTGCAAATTTTTGGCCATACAAATGGCTGTTTCTGAAACTCAAGCATGTTCATGAGTTCAGCCATGAGCAAGACATGGACCAGCCACAAAAGTTCAGAAATTAATTTGTGCCCAAAGTCTGTGTCAAAGCATTCTGGATCCAAAGTGTGCAAAAACTAGCACTAATTTTTGTCTTTGGTGCAGCTAATCCAAAGAACAAAAAATACACTTTGGATGAATGTGCATATTCCAGTTCTCTTTTGTAAAAGTGCACAATCCTGATGTAAAAAATTAGCAGTGTGGCAGGCTCCACAATAGCTTTTAGAAAATTTCACCAATGGTGACTAAAACTGTCCATTTCCTTTCTAATCTAAATTTATCCAGGTATCAACATGCAGTCACTGGATCTTCTGACAGCTTTCTTTGCTACACCGGTAACCCAAATTTTCAAGTTTTGTTCACCTTAGAAGCATGCATCAGCACAGACTGAAATACACTTTAAGCTTGTCATAGTCAGGAAAAACAGTATAAACATAAGTATATAACACAGATTTCCTAACCCCTCCTTGATCCTGACATTTGTTTACTGATCAGCTTTTGACCATTCAACTTGAATTCATGGTGTTGGGGCACACTAAAACCCAATAGACACTGCATCAAGACCCTGGATTTCTTTGCTTATTTGTGTATGGATCATATCAGCTTTTTTGGCCAGAGCAGCAGTCCAGAAGGTAGCAATCAGGTATTATCCATTTGGATTCCCAATTCTTTATTTACTCTTTCCAAGTTGGAGACCCTTCTCATGTAATTAGAGCTGTCCTCTTGGCTAGTGGATATAAGAGGCATTTGGCCATATTCAGGCACACTATTTGCTGCAACCAGATGACCAGATGATCTAGATTTTCCTCTCTCATTAATCACTCCCCAGACTTCATGCCACTATTACACCATCAGCAAAGCTTTTAGGTTTCATTCCAGCAGGTTAATATGGATCAATGTTAAACACAGTGTTAAGGCAAATTACCTCAGTCAATACTCTTTGCAGATACTCTTTGTTTCTGTCTGTGGAGGAAGATGGTATTTTCACCAGAATGAGGACAATAACATGACCTTAGAAACTTCTTAAAAACTCTAAAATCCTCAAGTAATAAAGTCTGCCAAGGTCTAAGGTCAGAATTTCTTACTGAGGAGAAGATATGGAACAAGACAAGGCACTGAGAACTTTGTGAAGTTCTCAGGTTACTTGTCAGCATCCCAATTCTCCTTTTCCAACCCTCCATCCAACATTATGGGTTGAAACCATCTGAAGGAATGAGTTGGAAAAGTCTGAAGGATAACTTGAAACTCTTCTTGCCCTCTGGAAAATTCTGAAATCCTTCCTATTTAATTACAACACAGCTTGTATAACACTTTGGCTGCCTTTCCTCCTCTGCTTTGTTTTGTTTGCGTTACTAAGAATATTTGCATGAAAACAGGATATTTGTTTATTAAGAGCTCATCATCTCCTGCTGTGTATCCTCCAGTTTAAGTCATATTCCTTAACATTTATTAGCAAAAGGAGACCATAAATCCTGTTTCCTGTAAAAGTGCCTAATAATGAAATGAGCAAAGAAACTAAAGTGAAGTAGAGAGATTCAGGAAGAAAGAAAGAATGAGACACTACATGATTGATTGTGTAACTTGTGTTTTCCAGAGGAAATGGCCTAAAATGTTCCCCATGAAGTGTGAACTTTTCTTTAGCACTTCTTATCCACCCTTCTATTCCAAGCAGGCATTTCTCAAACTGGGCAGACACGCATAAAAATTCTATCTTGCCATCAGCAGACAAGTCAATAACTCCCCCTCATCCCTTTTGGTTCTCCTGATTTTCTCAACAAAGAATGCCAGCCTACAGGAAGAATATACAACATGGGAAAGAAGGAGTCACACAGCTGGCACCATAGATTTGGAACAGCAGAAGAAAAGATCTAAGTGTTTGCCAAGAAAGAACTAAGCAAACCTCAAGTGCAATCTTAGGTTTAGCTTCATACTGTCTTCTCATTTATCATTTTCCTTCAAAATATGGTTTGCATTTCCAAGATGTACTAGATTGATAGATTCCCACATGACTGAAGATGTTTGCAGTCTTGCAGGCTTTTTTTAGCTCTAAAATCTGCAAAGATCTACAAGTAGTTGGCTAGAGAAAATGAGCAAGGAACTATTCTGAAGTGGTAAGCAATAGTCCAAAGCAGTCACACACACAACACACACCCAAAAGATTTCCACTTATTATCCATGCAGGATAAAAATGGACGCTACATAGAGTCACTAAACTTTTTCAGGGCTATATATTTATATATATGTATAAATGGGGCAACATTTTTCTCCCAAATCTAGGCATGAGAAAAAGATGGAAAGGGAAGGACTAGGAATGATTCCACAGCTCTGGCATACAGTGTAACCAATATTACATCAACATCTCTTCAGAGGTGTTATGCAAACAAAAATGTAAAAATAGGATAAGTGTTGCGTTTTCAAGATGGGGTGATTAGCTTCATAGGGTATAAAGTACATCTACCCAGACTGGTCCCAGCTAGTATAAAGGCAAGGCAAAGGTCTATTTACTTAACAGAAGATTTTTAAATGCTATCTAAGAATGAATAATTTTTATTGGTTTCACAAGAAACTGGCATGTCCATTGTATCCTTCCTCTTTTCTTTGTCTTTCTTGAAACATTATTTTGTTTTGCCTAAAGTTAGATTCAAGCTCTTCTGTCATTGTACACCCAAATCACATATTTTCATTGATCTGCAGTTACATCAAATTTCTTCTCAATGTATGGTTTCACATGCACAAAGTGAGTCCTAAAATTCTGCCATTTAAAACTCTCCCTGGTACAGGGAGCTTGACAAAAGAAAATAAGAAACTTGGCAGATCCCTACCAGCCCAAATATATCTGTAACATTCATGCCACCTGTTTCCATGAGATGTTTCTTGGATCTATCCAAAATGTTGTGATGGACCAAACCCCAGGTTAAGGTGTTGTCTCTCACAATATCCAGTACTAATTGCAAAATAACCCCCAGTGTTAAACAAACCCAGTGCACAGAAAAGACAATTAACAAAGATAACAAAGAACAGGCTAAGTGCCTGTGATACGTACACACACACATATATATATATATTTATATATATATATATACTGCTAAAGCTGCATATACATAAATGCATACTAAAAGACATGCATATGGAACATACATACAACTACAATGGTCCAGATATTTGGTTCTGTAGTACCCAATATTCAGCATCACACACATTTCCTTTGTCCTTTTCAGTGAACCAAATGTTCTTGCTGAGACATAAATCTCAAATTTCTTATCCGGGAGTCCTGATCTCCCACATGGGGTGACAGCACCTGGGATGAACTGCCTTTAGGAAACCCAAATAAATGGACAGAGAAGATGTTGCAGGGAATTCCAGGAGCTACCCCAGTAGAAGCAGGTGGGTCAAGACCGTGCTCTTACTTTACAGCTTGAAAATTTTCCAAAAAGCAACCAGGGATGCCTTCTCTTTTTCCATTTGCTTCTTTCAGGAGGGCTGAGGACAAGACCTCTACTGACAGTTTCTTATCTTCCGTGGTCTTTCCACTCTCACTAGGGCATAGACAGAGAGGTAGAGGCTAAAACATGGATTGCTCAAATTTTAATCAGAGACTTGACTACCTGCCAAACCATCCCAGAATTGGTAAGGAATGAAGAAGTCTTAAATCATCTTTTAGACACTGGCTATAAATCATTTGGACTTTTGGACTTTACATTTATAATAAACTAGATGCTTTATATTTTCATATAAAAACTCCTTGAGTAACAACTCAAGCCAACTGCTCGCTAAAACCAAATTATTCCCACAACTAGAAGTGTAGATTCTTTAAATGTAGTTGAACAGAATTTGAACAAAAGAAGTCATAGCGCTATTCCAAAATTGTAACTGGCAAATTTTAGAAGGAAAAAAAAGCATTTTTGTCTCAGATACCTGCTCTGAGACTCCTAATTCCATACTTATACTATTAAAATACAATGTACTTACTTCCAGAAGCAACAATACTCTACAACTTCCTCTGAAGATAGAGATCTAAAGAGCTTGAATAATCATCATATAGGATAATCTCAGCTTTAGAGCTCTTGCTATTTTCCATTGTAAGGATATAAAGTGCTAACTATTATGTCTGATGCATCTTGTTGGGAATTTGGGACCCACATGATTATGTTAAATAATATTTGCATATTCCATGTTTTTGTTGGACTTACCAGCACATCTGCCCTGTGCCAGAATGGAGAGAAATTAGAAAAAATATTTAAAGGGATCCCAGTTCTCAAGCCATTTAATTTACTGTCCTGAATATCTTCTCATTTACTTGACTCCAGCAAAAGAAAGCCAATATGGTGCATGGAGGCTTGGAAACAGGTACCATATTTTATTTTAGAAAGAATAACAAGCACCACAACCACAGAAAAGTGATTCCTTTGCACTGTGACATGAGCAGCAGAGATTACAGTCTGTGACACGGGCCAAGAGGGGAGGACACATATTTTTGCCTGGCTGCTCACCCACACCCTCTGACTCAGCCTCTTCAGAATTTTAGGACCAGACCTTACAGTAGGATCTGCCTGTGCCGGCTCCTGTTCCTCTGTGGCATCTCATGAAGTTCACTGGGAGTGTGCGTTGTTCCAGTACTTGGAAACACTATTCCAGTGTCTAGAGTTTTTATCTCTGAACAATATCTAATCAAGGTGTACTTATATGTCTTAGATCATATTCCACCAAAAAATATCAAAAAATAGTTACTGGAGAACAGAGTAACTTTGATTTTATATTTTTCTACAGATTTCTTTCTTGAGTCTTGCGAGCCACTGGCAAAACAGAGATAGATAAAATTGAAGGATTTTCCTTAAGATTGATTTTCTTCTTCAGGACGGCTTCAAGCTTCTTAATCATCCAAAATCACATTAGGAAAAAAGGCAACACAGATCCCAAAGTCTGAGTAGAAATATTCTCAAAAAAATTCTCAGAGTTGAAATTGGAGCTCTCTAAAAGGAACTTTTTCCAAGGATCAGCATATGCAACCAACAGAAAGACTTCTCAAGTTAAAAATTTGCTGTTGAGGACCCAAAGTCTACACACTAAGCTCCTGAGGGGTAGGGCTATGAGCCTTGCAGATATTTTTGTTTGGCTGGTTTTTTGTTAAACTTTGGACTAGTCAGGTTCCACGGCCTGAAAGCCCTTTAGCAGCTGGAGTGCATTAGCTGCAGTGCTGGAGTGCATCTTCCAGCATAGTTTCACTGGAAAGGAATCTTGCTCACCTTCTCCAAGACCTTTTGCCAATGCACATCAAAACAAGCTAAGTGTGGACAGCTGGTAGATTCTCTTCAGAAGTCCTGAGCTGGACTAAAACATGCAGGTAGATGTTCCCTGTGCATGTGCTTTGCAGTGTGAAGGCTGGCAGAATTCACTGACCCACAATTTCACAGAGACAATATCATCACTGATATGACCTTCTTATTAAAAAAAAAAAAAAAAAAAAAAAACCAAACAAAAAACAAACCCAAAACAAACAAAAAACCAAACCAAATTAAAAAAATAAAAACAAAAACAACAAAAAAAACCACAACCAAACCCCAAAAAACCTAATAAATCATACTACTAGAAAATTAAGACAACATCATTCCTTCCCTATAATGCAGTTTTTCCAAATACCGATTTGTCTGGCTTCATCAAGTCTGCTATGTAAATATGTGTGGAAACTAGAGATAGTCAAGCAACTATGAAATAAATAAACTGATCGGTTACATAATCCTTCTGTTAAGATATGATCACATTATGGAAAAGTCTGAGAAGTCTTACACTATGTGTTTCCTCTACTGTTTCCATTCAATCTTCCTTGCAAACAACACATATTGGTTCTGGTGTCATGGCAGGAGACAATTCATTTACCTTGATTTACTTAGCCTGTTCAGGAAAAAGTCTAATTAAAAAAATCTTCATATTCAAGCAATCTGACATAATGAAGCAGATTGTCTTCCTGTAGGGTGTTAGTATGTGAAACCAAAGGTAACACTGAACTTTTTTGAAAAGGAAAACTGAAAATATCTCCATACACCCTTCTCTGTAAAATCTAAACATCTGCTCAAGATCCTGATGGAGTAACACAATATGTCTGCAGCTTTCGTAGTTATGAATAAATGCATCTTAAAACACAATACTGCAAAAGCAGTTGCCTGCCAAATTCAGGGTTCACAAATCTCTGACCTGGCTCCTCTCATCAGCTCCTGGCCCTCTGGCCTCGCTTGGGAGCTGCAAAGGTGAAGGGAGCTGGCTGTGGCCAGCATTGTTCCCTGCTCCTGCAGGAGTGCCCTCCCTGGCACACGAGTGCCAGACCCAGAAACACTCTGAGCTTCCCTCTGTCAGCCCTGACAGGGCAAGGGGTATTGGCTATTGAGATGGAAGACAAGGTAGGGCTGTGGCCAAGGCAGCAGAAATCAGGCAGGTGACACCCTAGAAGAACTGGAATGGATCTGCACAGCTAAAGCCTGACGTGGATTTTATTTGGAAAGCGAGAAGCACAGGCAGTAATGATGCCAAAATCACCTTATTGAAACAACACCTTCGAGCTGTCATGCTGTGGTCAAAGGTGTCCCCTAAATACAACACCAAGGGCTTAACAGGCATGAAAGCCTGAACGTTATTTTCAGCATACCTTATTGTATCAAAAAGAAAAAGTACAGCAAATAAAGCCTCGAATCCTTGAATTTAAAAAAAATAATTAAAAAAATGGATGCTATTTATTTGTGGACTAGTGCTAGATGAAAAACAATTTAATTTACTGTTCTTACAAAGAGACAAGGACTGTGGTCTTTGTTGCCTGGGGCTGCAAAGCAAGTTCGTGGAACTCTCTTGAAGCTCTTCTTTAGTTATGTCATGATTGTTTAATTCAGATTTGGCTTGGTCAGTGACGTTTCTGTACATTACTTCATGGATCATAGCTGTGTACCAAGGTAAATGTATGGCAAGATTCTTTTCATTTGATGTTTAGTATCAACACACCTTGTGACTACCACAGTATTAAAGCAGCTGCTCTAATAAGAAACACCTTTAAGTCTGGAAGGCTTTTTAGCTGAGTCCAATTTGTTTGTCCTTGATAAATTATTTCTGATTTGTTACTTAGTTTGGGTTATAGAGTTATCAGCTCTTCATGAAAGGTCTAAACCCCCAAACCTGCTATTTTTCAAGGGGGCAGGGATATTTCGTTATTGTGTTCCACTTAATTCCCTTTTGTTTCATTTTTCTTCTGGCAGAAGACTCTGCCAAATATTTCAAAGCCCTTCTTGGCAAGTAATAAAATAATTTGGACAGAGTAAACTGCAATTAGAATTTTTTGGCAGGTTTCATATTTTGGATGCTGATGAGAAGGGTATCAGTTTTAGAGTACTTGACCAGTTCATTATTTCAGATAATTTCCTGCCACACAGCACCATTGCTACTGATTGTGTTTGGTTGAAAAACCAGCAAGGTCCCAATTTCTGGGGTTTTTTGAGTGCAGATAATGTTAAATAAATTGTTTTTTCTCCCCCTTCTGTCATTCACTCTAACTTAACCCATAAAATCATATTTCTCTGCTTAATATTGTGTATCCAAAAACTGTTTCTTACACTCCAGAATGCAATATCATGTCACTTATTATACAAGAAAAGGTTGTAAAACACACAGAGGAACACATTTGCATTGCTGTTATTAGGGGCCAAATTCAATTATTCCCTCTTTTTCTTGGCTTTGGCACCAATAAAATCTATGTACATTCCAATGAGACAATTTTTTTTTGTTTGTTTTTTGGGGGTGGGGGTCTTTAGACAAGGGCTGTGACCTTCTGCACTTTTCTGCACACCAGAAGTCATAGGTTTTTATTGGATCCTGTTCTAAATTTGTGTCAGCACTTCCTTTATAAATCCTTATTTTGATATGGATTATAAACTGTTCATAAAAAAAATCCATCCCAGACTAAAAGCCTATTTTGTTGGCGTGGAGAGTGTTAAGTATCAGACTTGATGATTTGGTATTTCTAGACCCTAAGATTACAAACAAAACCCACCTTGTGAGAGCTCAGAAACACTTTTTACCCGTCAGAGATTTGTTCACTGTATGCTTTAGAATTAAAGTATCAGGCAAGCTGTTTGCTGGAGTTTTGAATTCCCCTACACAGCTTTTCCAACAAAAACTTCCAGTGGCACCATCAGTGACAGACCACAATGCAGGACATGCCATTATGCCTGTTTCTCCCCCTGCTAGGAGAAGTCCTAGTGGTTTGTTTTATTTCTTCCTTACAGAGTTAATACTTTGGGAGAAAAATACTCATAATACTAAATCAGGGTCAGAGAGCACTGATGGGGAAAGGGGGTCAAGATCCATGTCCTCATTGTCAGGGAGAGTTTTTTTATCAAACTTTCTGTCTACATTGGGGTATTGCACAATAAAAGAGAACTGCATTTTTTTTACCTGCTGCTGTAGACAACAGCGCTCAAGGATCAGCACCTGGCTTGTCAGCATTCTCAGTCCTTCAGCTCCACCTCCAGCACATGCCATGCCTCTTTCTGCAAGTGGAAATGTATTGAAAAGACCTTTATTATGTGAGACAGTTCTAAAAGTGTAGCTTCCCCCTCCTTCTTTGTTCTCCTGTCCTCAGAAAACACACATCTGCTTTGGGCAGGAAAAACCTGATCTCTTAACACCATAGGCAGTGATTTCTTCAAAACTGCAGAGCAACCTAAGGCACCAAGATGGACTTTTACAGCGCACTTCTTCTTGATCACAGAGTATCTCTGCTGTTTGCCTGTCTGTTTTCCACACAATTTTAAGTTATTCTGTTCAAGGAAAATGCACACAGCCCTCATTGTGATCTGTGTTTTCCCTGCCCGGCAAAATGTGATTGACTGATAACACTGAAGTCATGTGCAACACCTCCAGGAATGGTCAGCTGCCTCTGAGAGGCCTCAAGGAGAAGGACAACAAGCACATCTTAAAAAGTTAAAAGCTAATTATAACTTTAGGACAAAAGTTCTTCATGGAAAATGTATGGAGAGCTGACACTGATCAGTACACACATTTTTCTAAGCAACAAGAAGAGAAATCCACAAGAATTCATAGTGCTGTTCACAGGGCTGCAATGAGTTCAGCTTTGTGGAAGCACCACGCTGGAGTCCCACGTTGTAGGGAGAGCCGTTCGTGTGGTCCCTGCTGGTGGTGTTTTCACAGTTCTCGTAATTAATCTGATATGAGCGTTCCTGGCAGTGCTGGTGGCTGAGTACTGCAGAAGCTGGATAACACTTCACTGATGATTTGCAGAAACCCCTGCATGTTTATATCTTCAGCAGACCATCAAATCCACAAAACACTTTGGTCAGTTTAATAATTACCCTGGGAAGCAAAGTAGGGCTGCCATTATCAAGATGCTAGCTTCTGCCTAACAATTTAAAGCAGCTTTCATTCCTTGGGGTGACAGATGTGCTTGAGCATTATGCAGAATGCATTACTTCCATAATGGGATTGTGACTTGCTATTGATCTCCATCGCTTTCATCACCACATTCACATCAGCTATTTATGTCAATCTCAATAACTGGTCACATGTATGTCTATCTGCATGGCTACATGAAGACTCTCAAGAAAACTTGTGAATCTTACTCATTTTATTCTGCCTTCTGCTTCGTTAACTCTGTTTTACATTGCTTGCTTCTTAAAGCAAAGACTTTCTTTTTCTTTTTTTTTTTTTTTTTTTTTTTTTTTTTTTTTTTCCTGTTGTTGGATATTAACACTTTCATTTAAACTCTCATAATTATTGACCTCCTGTAAGGGAGTGTTCTCCCTTAACAACATTCACATTTTAGGGAGTTGGTGGAATCTTAGATTTCAAATTAGTGTCATCATATACAACCAGTAGGAGAAGAAAATCTGTATATTTACAGATTAGCTGCATTCAAAATAATTAAATTTTAAATATGCATGGACATAATTGCCACATTCCCCACTAAAAACACCAGGCCTAGTTAGACTCCATGGAATGCAGAGAATGGAAAAAAAGCAACACAAGAGAACATCAAATTAATTGCGTAATTTCCACCCATGTCTTCAGCTTTCTTGTTTAAATGACGATAAGCCAGGCTCTTAACAAAATCCATGACATTTCCCTGTCCCATACCTACAAGGCTCTTGGCCTCCCTTCTTTGCATAGTTTCAGCTCCTCTTGTTTCACTTTTTCCTGCTTGCAATATGTTGATAGACAGAACAACAGAAATCGAGCTGGAGCTGCAGAATTTTTCAAAGTTTTTCCTTTTTTCTTCAGTTTTCCTGAAATCCAAGGCCAAATGTGTGATTGAAATAAAAGAATTATACAAATCCCTCCACATTTTACTAAAGAAAAGGCAACACTCTTGCATACTAGTGACAATTTGAAATATAAATCACAAATAATGGTGAATTCCCCAAAAGACAAATTCTCCAGAAGACTGGAGTCAAAACTGCAGCTCCATCTCCTAAATGAAGGGAAAACTTGCTTTTCCTTTGTATTCTTTCATAAGCATGTAAATGAACAGAGGTAATTTCTAGCTCATTTCATGCTTCAAGGAAAAGAATTTTCCTCTGCACAGAGCACTGCAGACTTAGCATACTGAATCCAGCAAAACCTCATTATCTTAATAAAGACAATTACATATAATTACATATAATATAAAATAAAGAGAGAGAATGCCAAATCTATCATGGCCTGCTACACCAAACACACAAGGTGTCCCATATTTTAGTTTCTTTCCAACAACTGTATAATAATATTGCTGCTAAATTATACTGAAGGTACACTGTGAGATGTACAAAGAAATGAGCTAAATGCTGGTTCACTGAACTCTGAGATAGCAGGAAAATCTGGCATTGAACCCACTCTGGCTCAAAAGCAAACTTTCAAATTGAAAAGGGAGGATACACGATTAGTCATCCTCTAAAACAGGAGGATGATGATGCAGTCTACTGTAGATGACCTTCACTAAGTCACTACCATTATGAAACACTGTGTCTTTAGCTTAAAAAGCACGTAATTCTTGCCATAAAACTGTCTTTCCCAGAAATAACTTTTGTTTCTGCTCTAGATGAGTATTTTTGGATGGAATCAGTTTCAGCTTTCAAGTCTAGAAGGAGTTAGTTCAACCTGGTCCTTATTCTACCTACTGGATAATACCATTCTGCACTTTTAGGGTCAGATTGAGGCACTTTAGCGAAGGTATACCACAAGACACCATGTTTCCTCCTATCTCCAGTCTCAAATCATGATCTGCCTCTTTTCACTTTAAAGCAACAGGGTCCTATCTTAAACCTTCAAGTGTTAACATAGATGAAATTTCCCTCCACTGGCCTCATTTCACTACAATTTTCTAGATATTTTGTCCCTCATGGTCTCTCCCTGCACCCTCTAGAATGTGACCACGCTGTTCCAGTGCAGGTTCTCTCCCTCATACTCCATCCAAAGGGAGGAGCATGCTGCAGAAGGATGAAGAAATGCTCACAGTACCCACAGCGTACTGGGATTTGCAATCTCCTTCACTCCTGAGGGAGTCTAGCCCAAGGCCAGACTTGCATGCAAGTAATTTTTATGCATTTATGCAGTACCAGATTTCTGTGGCAAAGGGCCAAACATAGCTGTGTCTCATTCCAGGCTCCATATAGATTATGGTATCAAACCCATTGACACTGTTTAAGAGGGTACACGTTAAAAGGTCCAAAGAGAAATGTAAAGTAAAACGTGTGGCCTCCATATGCAACTCTGTTCCCCAAACAGAGGGGATGGATGTAAATCTCTGGTTTCCCAGCAGTTGAAAGGAAAAGCCTGGGATCAGAAACCTGAAGTCCACTATGTCCCAATGCCTATTTTCCACTGGCTGGCTGTAAGTCTTTAAAAAACACCTCACTCTTGACAGGGATTAATTGAAGATTAGTCTTTCTAACCTGAAACAGAACTTCAGAGAAATACTGACTAATATCCCCTGTAGCTGTAACAGACTAACATGAAACTGCAGACCCTGGGAAAAAAAAGCTCATCTGCGTAGAAGAAAAACTACAGAATGCTCTCCAGGAGATCCTGTGTAGGATGGAGTTTATATCTAGCCAGGCTCTACAATAAACCCACTTGATTCATTCTGTAACCCCAGTTGATCTAGTTCCCAGAGCTGCCATCCCACTGGTAAGGAAAGTAAAATTTGTCATGCACACTCAAGACTGCTTCACCATAAAAGGATGTAACCCTACCTGTTGATTCAAGTAACCTACAAAATTTTTTTTCCAAAACACTGGATGTACTGGGTCATACTGAACAGAAATAATAAGAAAGTATTTTTCTCTGTTCACATGTGGGTAGGAGAAGGCTGAAGCAGTTTGGGTATTTCTAGACAGAAGCAACAGGAAAAAGGAAATCAGTATATTTATGCTCCTCTCTGTCCTCAGCCTATTCTACCTGCTGCCATAATAACACAAGCACCCTACAGA
Organism: Pyrgilauda ruficollis; assembly: GCF_017590135.1. NCBI lineage: Eukaryota > Metazoa > Chordata > Aves > Passeriformes > Passeridae > Pyrgilauda > Pyrgilauda ruficollis. The sequence goes on from NW_024527488.1 coordinate 2,380,085, forward strand.
GTACTTTTCTGCACTGATAAAGAGGACCTTTCTGTGACACACACACATACACAGAGATGCTCGGGCCAGTTAGCAACTCCTGGAGTTACCCCATTTCCAGGGTGTTTATGGATTCTGGATGGCAGGTTGGCATCAGCTATAGCCAATTGAAATAAACTGAGCTAAGCATTTCCTCTAGAAGAATGAAAAATGAGTAATTTCATGGCACTGAGTTCGGGGGCCCAAAGCACTCTTCTGCAGGGTCTCTGCTCCATTTTGGCCCTGGCCTGACCGGAGCTCGTGTTTAAGTGTGGAGTTGAAAACGCCCTATAATTGTAAGCCTGAGCAACAGATGAGTTTGTTTGACTCACACCATATGATGGAAAGACACTGAGCCAGATTAGATAGCTTAGTTTACAAACAATAAATGAGGTCATTTGACCCAGAAATCTTTGCTTAAATGTTTGACTAAGTAGAACATATGGAATATGCACATAAATATATAAAACATAAAAAGACCTGCTTTCCCATGTGTTCCCAAAGGTGTTTCACAAATACGCACTTTTTTCACACAAATGCATAAATATTCATCTGAGCTCACATAAATAAAATTGGTAATATTGATTGAAAGATACCTGAAGGTGTCTCTGAGGGTTTTTGGTACTTTTGTAATTTCTACAGGTGTAGTTTAAGCACAACTGTTTGCAAGTCTGTTTAGCCTGGATGTAATTGTATTCAGTCAGAAAAACTTCAGAGCAATGCAGATAATTCAAGCTCCTTCCACATTTGGAGGGAATTATGGAGGTTCTTACCTTATAAGAAAACAGTCTATCTAGAGTTTCTTTCAGTTTTCCTCCCTGAGAGAGCATCCAGAACTAGAGAACAGCTCTGTATCATGTTTATGAATTATCTGAGAGCACGCTGCAAGTTATTACAATTTCTACTATCTGAAATGATTTAATGGTCACCCACAAATTGTGCAACTGTTTACCTAATATACAACATGTGACTTTCTCTTCCTTGATTAGATTAAGCAAATCTGAGCCAGGGGCTCAAAATGTGCTTTTCATGAGTGTTCTTATGAACAAAAAGGTACTTTCACTAATATTCACAGAAGGAAAATAAAAGCCTCAGGTCAGGAAATCACTAAAGCATGTGTTTAATTCCTCCCCTCCTTAAGAGAGGAGTTATGCTCACACTTAAGTTGCATTGCTTAACTGCTGTCTGAATGCTGTTCTGAACCAGAACCAACAAAGAGGCAGCCACACTTCAGTCATCTTTAAACACTAAAAATGGTTTAAAGAGAATGAAGTCTTCTGATTTACTGCAGCAACCATGCCCTATTAAAAGTTACTAATTTTGCATTTTTCTAACCTCCAATATTTACAGTTAATATTGGTTTTCAACCCTTTGTCCTTAAATTCTTGTGCCCTCATGTGACTGAAACACTCTTAATAGGATAGCCTCCGTATGTTCTAATAGACGAAATTAGTGTTTTAAACCTAGATCCAAGAGTAATTGAAGTTAATGGAAAGGCTTAATTGTTTGCAATGAAAGTTGGATGGAGAACTGATAGTTTAACCCTGGACACTCTTTTGAACCTACTCACCAAGGTGCTGATCCAATTCCCAGTGAAGTCAATAGAGGGATTTGGATAATAACTCTGTTCTTCTTGGAGTCAAATCCCCTTTGTCAATATGCACACGCACAAATACAGAGATATAAATGAAAACAAATGTTTGGCAACTTGTGACAGAAAGTCCAAATCTGTATCTGTGTATTTGGGCCAAACCAAAATTGTTATGCTTGACAAAAACATCATTATGCTGATCTGGTTTTGGTTTTTGCTTACTAGTAATTGTTTGGTGAGTATAAATCTAACTTCTCATATTTTATTTTTTTGCATAAATATATTCTTCTGTCACTGTAGACAGTAAAATGAGAGGGATTTCTATGTAAAACTCTCTGTTCAGACTTGTCATAACTTTGACAAACATAATCCTCTCAGACCAGAATTTTCCATGCTTGGTCTCCATCAAGAGCAATTCTGTTTTTGCCAAGTATGAAGAAGTTTGCTTCAGCTCCTTCTTAGTTTCCAAAATACAAAAGGTTTCTCATTTAGGATCGATCCTCCACTCAAAACAAAAGGGATGTGGGCTGGATTCCCAGAGGTGCAGCGCTCTAGCAGTTCCCATTGGCTTTAGTGTTTCTAAAATCAGCTTCTGTGTTTTTAAAACAAGAATTCCAAGCGGATGAGGGAATTCTGACTTGGACAAAACGAGCCAAGCGGAGCCTTGGCTAGCAGAGCTGCAGGGAGTGGAGATGTTGCTGATTGCTTCATCTGCCGAGAGCGTGTTACGTGCCACACGTTGGTTGTGCTCCGCGCTAGCAGAGCAGCGCTCATGGCAGCACACAGGGACAAGAACAAGGTGGACATCGAGGGGAAGACAAAGGGATGGGAAATCTCCCAAACCTTTGCAGACCTCTGTGCTCAGTACAACTGAGGCAGCTTTTTCTGCTCTACAGATAAACAATTTTGCAATTTATGCTGATAACAACTCAGGCCATTCCATAACCCTAAACAGACTGATTTTAACACCCAGTGACAAAATAACTGGTTCAGCCCCTGGCATCTTTTCCAGAATGATGCAGGCACTCTGCCATTTTAGGCTAAGATGAGTCTTTCTGGGTTGTGCTACCCCTCCAAATACTAGCTCAGGCTATTCATTAAACACTGAGGCCGTCCTGCAGTTATTTAGCTTGTGTTCTCCAAGACATTGTATGGCTGTAATTTTTACTGCATGAAGCAAATATCATCAGATTATCCATTTCACTGTGTTCTCAAGATATTAGATGGCCACCTTTAAAATACATCCATATCCCCTTATGATGATATATGAGATGCACAAGAAATACATAGATATTTAAAAGTAGTAGCTAAACTCTAAAGGTCAGTGAACAAGCGCCAAAAAACTTAAGTGAGACTGGCATAGTAAGATTCCCTCCCTGAAAATAATTTAATAATTAATCACTAACAGACCACAGAAAAGTTTCTGGCTATTCATTCTCTGGCTGACATAGGCATAAAATATTTCCCTCAACAGGTCTATTTGTTGCAGAAAGAGGGCTTGGGTAATTTTTTGCATGTTTTGCCATGTTTGTTTTTAAACAAAGCCTGCAGAGCTTGGAAAATCTGTGAAATCATAATTATAAAATATAAAGCTGCAATGAGAATTTGGAATTATGTTAAAAGGTATTTGGCAAACAAATACTAAAAGGGACTAAAGTGTCTGACAATCAAATCCATGAGAGTAGAAAAGTCAGAGTCAAGAGAAGGAATTCCACCTCCATGGGGGCAGAAGATAGAATAGAATAGTTCAGTAGGGAAGGACCTACAATGGTCAACTGCATATGTGATAGGTCCAGCTGCAAAAAGGTGATAGTGATTTGAAGCCATCTGCAACTGGAGAGAGAAAATAATATAGATCATACCAAAATCCTGTAGTTTGAGTAGCTACCTGTTATTTATGGATGAAAATTAAGTCCCTAAAAGAGTTTACCAGCCTGCTGTGGTGTTTATCTAAGCTTTTGCTCATTTTATAGACTTCACTACTGCTTTTAATGACATAAAGAATACAAATCAAAAGAAATAAAAAGAAAAAACGTCCCTCAGCAATAAATAGGCTGTGAATTACAGAACAGCAGTAGCTGCCTTTGAAGGCTAGAATGGCAAATGCACACATGCTGTAACAGCCCCAGGGGCTGACAGATGCCAAAATGCCTGGATGAACTGCTCATTCATATCCAGGTACTGACAACAGCTCCTCTCCAAAGGAGAAAAAAGCTGCATATTGTGCTGACATCCACATCAGATGACTGAAATCCCACCAGGACTTCTGTGCCACACATTTTTTAGCCTAAAGATCAGAGAATGATTTTAAGGCATTCTTCAATACCTGATTTGTAAAAGGCAGCAAAAATGGAGAAGAGGAGATGCCCTTTCAAATACATCTCTAAATTCAGCTACTGACGTCATGCTCAGTTTTTTTTTTTTTTCTTCTATTTTTCCAGACTGATCACTTATTTCAAAACACCAAAAATATACCACTGAGGGAAAAATAAAAGAAAAACATTTTTCCAGAAACAGTTTTTCTGGAAAGGACATGTTATCATGGTAAAGGGAATTCACATTTTATATTTCTCAAATCTTGATTAACTTGATTACCTACTATAAAACTCCCTAACATCTACTCAATCAGGTGGGTACCTTTAGCCTAACTCCTAATTTAAGTCTGAAAACTCTTTTTCTATACCCACTGTGCATTTCAAAACCAGATATTAGAACTCAATACATTTCTTGAAGAACCACCAGTGTTCTTTATATTTAACCCTGTGACCTATGCCCCTGTAAGGGCTAAATTACACCATCCTCTGTGGGAAGAAGCTTTACGCCCTGAGCCACTGTCTCACAGGACTGGAGGGGCCTGTCTTTAGAAGGATGAAATTAAGCATACACAACTTTTGAGAAAGTTCAGATTGGTAATCTTGGCAGGACAAAAGGACAAGTCTTCAAACTTGCTTTACTTAGCAAGATTCGGGAGAAATGCGCCGACTGTACATTCTCTACCCTCATTATATTCTTGGAGTTTTGACTTCCTCTGTTGCTCCCCAGCCACAGATAGGTATCTAAACACAGGGAAGGCAGAGTGTTTTCACAGCTGTGAGAACCCTGTTACACCTATGGGCTGCAGGCCACACAGGGGGAGCACAGCCACTCGACTATTGAAATAATAAGATGCTGCCTAAATCAAAAGGTCTTAATTGTGTTGCTTTACACTCGGTTCTCTACCTAGACAAAAAAAATGTTGCTAGCAAAAGGAGAGTAGTTAGATTTCTTTGGAGGAGTCAGAGCAGGAAAGAATGCAATCTTATGAAACCACCAACGCTTTGCAGCTCTTTGTCTATACTTGACAGGGTATACATGGCTCTGCATTGCAGAACGTACCAATGCTTCTCAAAAATCTAAGCACCTGGTAGGGCAAAATGGAACTTCAGAAATTATTTTTTTGTCTCTTCTGAAGCATTACTAAGAAGATGAAGAAGAAAGAGAGGAGTCCAAACCCTGAGAATTCGATTTTTTTCCAAATGAAGATATCATCCCCTTCACAACTGAATATTGCACTTAAAATGTCTGAATTTCAGTTGAAAAACAAACTACCTGTATTTGATATAGGGCTCAGTGTATTTATAGTACATTCAGTCTCACTTCACTATCTTATGTTGGTTCATATTGGCCAATGTCATTTGCCCAGTGGCCCAAAAGAGCACTTATTACCCTTTAACTGTGGAGGTGAAAATTAGCATCACAAAAACGATCTTGTAATTGGTACTGTTGGCAGTGCCAGATGAAAGACAATGATTCTGAAACACTTAAGGAGCTATTGCCCCAATCTGCAACTTCTGGAAATTCATGTAGGTCCATCACAATGAATGGAGTTTTGCCAATAGGCCGACTGATTACCTGCCTGTTAAAACAAAAGAAACCCAGCCTTGATCATTCTTTTATTGTTCTGATTCTTCTGCAGATTTAGAAAATGTAACAAAACTTCTTAAAATAACCCCACCATTTATTATTCCAGGAGCAATGTTTTCTTAATAATACAGTCAAAATGTGTCTGGAATTTTGAAACACGATTTATTTTCCCACAACATGCCAGGCAATCAAAAAAGTTACATTCCATATCCAGAACAAAAAAATCGTGGCTGTTACAAAACAAGAAAAAGTAAATCATTAAAAAAATATTGCTAAGCCTAAAAATCTATAAAATAACACTGACCTTTTTATAAGCCTCATAAACAGCACAAAGAAATTCCTGCTTCTGCCAAGCACTCCAGTTTGCAACGGTGTTCCAAATTCTCATTAGCACAGCAACCATGCTGCCCGATATCCAGTGGCTCAAATTGTTTTCACATTCTTCCTTCTGAAAAAAAGAAAAAAAATGACAGAGGAAAAAGTAACTAAAAACCAATCAGACAGGTTTATTCTATATCAAGAGGACACCTCTAGACAGTGAAACATCTACAAGTGATGCAGTTAGAGCTGAAATGTGTCCAACCCAGAAGCCCAGGTTATAACTCAGATTTTGGAAAAGATTGTCTTAGGCATAAACCCTTTCCTTTAAGGTTCTACACACCTGGTACCTGTTGTTAGAACAGCACATTGATTGGTAAACAAGGACAGTATATTTAAGACCATTTTGAGAATAACTTGAAGAATAAATATATTTGTAGATGATTATTTTCAGAAGACTACAGGGAAACATTTGGAGGTGAAACTGTTAAGTTAATTATGCTTCTTTTTTTTTTTTTAATACTCAGTCCAAACACATTTAAAAATTTCTCCATTTTTCTACCATGACAAGAAAACGAGATGCCATAGAAAGCCTCTTAGTTTCTTACTATAAAAAGAAATTTAGGGAACGTAAGGAAGAGATAAAAATACTGACTCTATAGGATTCAAATTAGGATTCTGATTTTACCAACCCCAAAATTCCAGATCATTTGATCTTGGATTTTCAACCAATAAGCAAATATCCCTTCCAAATACACTCTCAGCTTTGAAGGTTGTGGTAATTACCTGTTTATCTCATTAGACATTTTGATATGTGAGATGTTCCAGAGCAAGAAAAGTAGTTGGTGGTTGTTCAAGTTTTTCATGCTGCTCATATTGGAATAAAAAAGAGTGTGTTAGAATGATTTTTATTAAAACAAAATAGGAATGAGATAGACTTCCCTCATTCTTTTTCTGATGCAAAAAAATGAAAATCAGTCCAAACCAACAAACAAAATACCCAACCAAACAATTAAAAACAACCCAAAAGATGGAAAATAGGAATAGAGAAGAAGAGGAAAAGAAAAACACGTTGGTTCAATGTTTTTCCAGTTCTCTTCCCTGTAATATATAGATGAAAAACAAAACTAATGAAGGGGGCTTTGGGCTGGTGTATGACATTTAGGTGTCACAAAAAGAGTCTATTAAATCCTCACCAAATATTGTTTCAGCTGCTTCAGAGCACACTCTGCAGTCACATAATGTTGAAGGTACCTGATTCCTCATCAGAAATGTTCAACACCTCTTGGGCCTGGCTCCTGTTACAAGAGAAACAGTTTAAAGGAACTGGAAGTGAAAATAATCTTTGTAGCAGATGATGTGGACAACATAAGCTCATTGTTAGAAAATACTGGAAATTAACAAAAGGGAACCAAATCTGCACCTTTGTATAAAGTGAGCTAAGGATTATGTCAGAAGACAAAGAATGCCAAATAATGAAAAGAAAAAGGAATAATCAAATTTAATTGAAAGGTGCAGTTTTAAAGGAAAGAATTGAATCTGTTAGACTAGTAATAAAAAAGCATGAAATCCATAATAACATATAAATTTATTCTAGGCAGAAACATATTTAACAATGCCATGTAAGTGAGTAGCAGGATAATTGCTAAGATGTGGCTAAATAGACAACATTTTATTATTTTAATATTAAATACAACCATGATTTCTTGTTTTGCTAGTTATTTCTTTCACAAGGGCAGTCATAATCCATCAAGTCCCAAATTTGGCATGTGTCTCTATGTGACTTTATGATTAAATTCCACACTCAAAATTCACAAGGAATAAACCTTGTGAAGTGCACGTGCATCTTAATAAGTGAAAGGGACAAATGAATTCATTGTCTATTGAAGCAGTTTTATAATATCTAAACATATGCTGAACAAAGCTGCAAGCTATTAAAACAAATCACAAAGGCTTTAATTACAATCTAGATCTGCATTATTAAAGTAATAAAATGACCCTAAAATAAATGTTATGGAAGTCATGTTGTCCCTACAAATGAACACAGCATGAGAGAGTGATACAATAAAACACCCTAACATTAAGATGTTGTATGTTCCACTGTGGCTTCCCACAGAGCTAAATCAACAAGACCAAACTCTTCCATAGCTGTGGGCAAAATTTTCCTCTCCCTTGAGTTGCCTTTGTTGACCAAATTCATCAGAGTTTCAGGAGCCTGTGTGGGGCAACATGACCCTGCTGGGTCCAGCCTCCTCCCCAGAGAACCTGGAGATCTCCAGGTCTGGGGGATGTCAAGGCACAAATCCTATCAGAAGCTAGATGGGGCAATGCAGAGCTAGGGAATAACTCAGCTTAAATGCAAAAATAGTCCCAGCTTAAACAATAAATTTTGGCATTACTGTGTGGCAGCCAATTACAACGGAGGAGTCGTTCTTGAGATTATCCATGTGAAGAACATTATTCATATGACATTTACATATGAGAATTTGGAGGGTCAGCCATAACTGTGGGGGTTTTTTTCTTCTGGGCAAGCACTGATCTCCAAATGCATGATCTGATACTATTTCCTAAAATAATCTGCTATTTTAGAATACTCAATATGCGATCATGACATTTATGAGCTGTTGCAGAGCCTATACTGAAGTCTAGAAGCATTTTAACCACAGTATTTGCTGCCATTTCCTAAATCATCACATCCCACATTGATTCTGACAATAGAAGAAAGGATGACATGGGCACTGAAACAGTCGAATGGGAACAGAAGGCCAGAGTTCCTACTTAACCATGTATTTGCCATGGACTATGAGATAACACAAATAAAGGGCTCCTTTCCCCTCCTCTGTAACCCAGAATGGGAAATGCCCAAATCCTTCAGTCCAGGTTAAGCACATTGGAGCAACCCCTCAGGAGGGTCCCTTTACAAACAAACACTCACTGGTCTCTGTACCTTCTGCCAAACACCACAGGATCATTTCTGGATTCCTTCTGAGCACTTGTTCTTTCACTTGAGACATGGCAAACAAGACCAATCTCACATGGCTACACCTACTTTTGAGGGAGAAAGCCATAAGGTCCCCCCAAGGTTCCTTTTCCCAGATTAGCACCCACAGCTCCCTCAGCCACTCATCAGACATGTTTCATGCCCCTCTTGGGACAAGCTCCAGCACCTCAGTGTCCTTTCTGAAGTGAGGAGCTCAAAACAGAATGCAGCACTCAAGGTGCAGCCTCACTGTGACTGCAGTATTGGTTCTAAGAGAGAGATTTTTGACTTCTCCACTGCTCCCCCCTCCCCTCCAGGGGCAAGCACTTGAAAAACAGATGAGAAAAGGAGCACATATCCTCTCTACCATAAAACATGAGATTGAAACAGATACTAGACCACTCAACATTGTTGAACACACAGCAGAGGTCAGCAGGGTTTTTTGTCGTATCATAGCGAGCCAAATGTGCTCAGGCCTGAGTAAAACATGAAGCTGCTCACAGTTCCTGCATTAAGTGTGGCAGCCTTAATTGCTAATTCCTTGAATTATGTTGGGCTCCCACTGAGGCAGGAGGGACACTCTGCATTCATTCTTCTTCAGATGCATTTATAAGAAAAATATGAGTGTGTGAGAAAAGGAAAGGAGGAAAGGCAAGAAGCTGCAAGACTGTGACTGGCTGAATAACAGGTGAGCAAATGACCAGAACAAAATTTAAAACTACTACAAGGTAATGGTCCCAAAACTGCACACCATGATACAATTATACTCTATATCTTCATTATAATTTCAGGATATTGATTAAGATTATTGATTGCACCTGAGTGAGAGCGTAGACTGGTGCCTACCTGTTTAAAATATGCTAAAATTCTTACCAGCTTCACTGAAGGCACAATGGTTAGGCACAATTAAAACTTTCTAATTTCTCACAGTAGCATAGAAGTCTTTAAAGTTAAAATATATTAGAAGGCTGAATGCTTAACAGATGCCTTTTATAGCTACATTCATAATTGAATGACTTGCAAAATAACCAAGCCTTAGATTTTGCACAATATGATCAGATAAAATATATTTTTTTCTATTGAAATTGCTGTATTTACTATATGGTAAAATGCTGATTTTTCCAGTTTCACTCAGGGAAAATAAAACCATTCCACAAGATTCAAATATTATTTTTTAATGTGCTCAGATTATCCTACTTGACCTTGCAATGAAAGAGGATAGAAGAGCTCACACAATTCATTCCCACTGTACAGTTCTGCCTTTGGAAAATGTCTCTCAGTAAACTCCCAGTATTTTTCTGTGCAAAGTCAAAATGCTCTGCTTAAACCACAGGTGACCACCTCAAACCAAAAGGCAGCTTTACAAACTACTACTTCTCTTCTTCTTAATTACCATCTTCCACACCCATGTTTCTGTGTGTTTATAACATTTTCATGACCTGAAGGACAGAGGAATCACAAGTTCATCAATGCTAGCTGGCTTTCCTCCCTCTGCAGGGGTGATGTAAGGGGAGGCAGAGTTTAATATGCTGGTCAGTAAATTACAGATCAAGATCAGATGCCAGCAGAGGCTCTGTGTAACAGGGGTGTGCAATGCAAGAGCCTCTGTAAAAGGCACCTTACTGAAAATAAAATGTGTAAATTAATTCCCATGTTGGAAGCTGGCTCAGAGTAGCAAGAATACTGCAAATTCACACTGCTGTTCATTGCACATTCACTTTTTTAGGTGGAGGACTCTAATTGAGTGCAATCTCAGAACACACATACTGTAATGATTATGGCACCCTCCTAGAAGGGGAGAGATCAGATTTCAGCTGGGAGCTGTAACAGGGGTCTCCTCCTTTCATGCAACCGATCCAAAATGCCAAAATACAAACTGTATTTTGGCATTTTGCAATTTGTTGTGTGCAATTTGCAAATCTTTGTGTGCAAGTCAGTCATGCTCTGTGCGTGCCTGCCAGATGAACTCCTGAAGGTGAGCTGTGTGAAGTACCAAAATTGCACACTGAGACTTAGGCAGCAATTGGAGGCAGCTGCATTCAACTTAGGTGGCTGAGAGCACGTCTAGGAACAGAAACAGAGGTCTGGGACTTTTCTAGAAAGGTTTGGCACCTTAAAGCATTACACACTTCTGAGGGCAGGTAGAATTGAACTTTTTGCAGACAAAAGTACAGGGAAGTGTTGAACCTGCCTTGCTTTAACGATGGCCCATCTATTAAGGTGTGTATAAAACATTTGAAACCTCATTTCATACCTGATGCCTTTCTCATTAGTGTTAAGTTACAAAATCCTGCTCATGTCAGCCCTGCAAATGCAGATTTTGGACAGATGACAGTGTCTAGTTAATGTTAGATGTTACTAACCTTTGATGGACACATTAGTACGAAGAATTCATCCTTCCTTATATTTTAACTTGTTAAAGAGAAAACAATCATATAAAAATAAATATGCCTGTCATACTTTAGAGACCACTTTTAAAGATGGCTCTGATTAACTTAGACCTTGTCACATTTTTATTTTTCAAGATATTTACACGGCTTAGACATTTAGAATATTTTTTTCATTTTAATCTCTGATAAATACTTTCCAACATTTTAAATGCACAAAAGCATTTGGATTCTCTTTTCTTTCATTTCATTTAAGACTTTGGCAAAAGTCTTGTTCTTAACTGCAATGTATCTATACAGTTCATCATTTTATTCTTTGGAGAAATTACTTCAGTAAGGTCTCAGCAGCTATAAAATATGTTCTTTTATAATTTCAGGGTATCAGTGGGATTAATCACTCTTAACCAGCTATTTTATAGCCATGGTGTGAGAATGTCTAAGATTTATTTGAAGTATTGCATTTTTTTTCAGGATAAAGCACAGTAGACCATGTCAGCCGTAGAAAAATATTACTCACTTCCTTCTCGTCACTCTTAATTGGGATCAAGTGGTTTTAGGTCAATCACTTTGGTCAAGAAAATTTATGAAAAATACTGGTCTATTTATACATGATAGAGGTAACTAATGTTTTTTACAGACAGTCATTATAATAAAAGGCTTTCATTCCTCATCCCTCACTGCATCACTGTGAGAAATTCTCCGGAGAAGATGAATGTCTGGATTGTAATATTGATTTCCCTGGGTTTTCTGGCATATGCTCAGGGTAGCACACAGCTCAGCACCACTCACTTGTTAATCATCAAACAAACACATACAACACAAAGCTTGTTTCTGTTTCTAAATTTGTGAGATTTGACCAGATGGCAATCTCAGCCTGACAGGTGTGTCCTGAAAACTCATTTAAATATTTGTAAATAGTGGCACCATTCCTGCTTTAGGTGATTAATAACTGCTGATCCTGTCACTCTCTTTAACATCATTTCTGTTAACAATGTTGAACTTCATAACTCAAAGGAAACTTTAACAAATACCTTTTCAACCTTAACTTACTTGTCTTCATTAATTATCCAGCAATTTCTTTCCCACAGACAGTGAACAGCATTTATTAGGTTGTGAAAATTCTAGTTCTTATTCACACAACTACAGGAAGTCAGGTCTTTCTTATCAGTTTAGCAAATATGAGTCACTGGGCTGAAAGTTTTTGATATCTATGTGCACCACGGTGAAATATCCAAAACAGTTCATTCATTTTTTAAAAAAATAATTTTTATTAAATATCTATTTCTTTGGAAAAAGTTGTGGGTTTTTTTATACCTCTCCATTTTAGACCTCTAATTTATGTTCCGGAGGGGAAGGTAAGGGAAGGGAAGGGAAGGGAAGGGAAGGGAAGGGAAGGGGTCATGCAGAACAGAATGACTTTGGGAGCATAAGGCAGGGAAGAATGCAGAACCAGGCTTTGAGGACAGAAGGACAGAAATGGAAGGGAAAAAAAAAAAGACACAATAGGAAGGGTATCACAGATGATGCAAGAGGACAATTTGTGGGAAGGAGCAATAGAGGAATGGGAGACACTTTGGGACAGAAGTGGACACCAAAGTTGGGGAGAATAACTGAGCTGCAAAGAGAAGGAACAGACAGAACTGTGAGAGAACAGGCACTTCCAAGACCCAAGGCTGCAATCAGGACATCACTTTTCTAGGGGCAAAACATGTGCTTTCATTCCCCTCTAGTGGCAGGGACACTTAAAAAAAAAAAAAAAAACCAAAACCCATCAGTTAGCATTTTACTCCTGTGGGGTTCAAGGTGACACAGTCACCTAAACTTTAAAACCTGCCAGTGACTTATGTAGGGTGATCATACTGCTTGCTTCACCCCCTCATCCTTCCTCATTTTGTAACCTTTTAAAAACCTTTGAAACTGCAATGAAAAAAACTACATTGCTATTAAATATGCAAAATCAAACAAGAGAAGTCAGGCAATTAAGCCTGTCTTTCAATACCTACCAAAGGGCATAGCTAGGGAAATGCACTTTTTAGCAATGCAGAGACATTTCCCAAAGAGTGACAGATCTGTGTGGTTTGCAGACTGGTTGGTTCCCACTGAACAAGCAGATAATTATTACTGCTATCCCATAACATATATTGGGAAATTGCCACTTGGCACTCTGGCACTATCCCTTCTGTGCAATGATATCTTTAATTTGCATGTTAATAAATGTCAAAGCATGCCTTCTGCTCTGATTTGATTTCCACTTTTTTTTTTTGCGATCAAATTCACATTTTTCATATACATATTTCCTGCATGACACCAACCAAAGTATTCATCTGGAAAAGTCATAAAAAAATTAGTTCATTTTACTCAATTTGGATTTTTAGAGGAATGGGTATTCCAGTATACACAGGGATTCTCATTAGGTAGGAATTAAACACTGATCACATCACATACAAGATTTTTATATATCCTGCACATTCCAGACAACCACTCTTCAATAAGTCCTTTTGTTTTCTTCTCATTCCAGATCTTAGTTTCAGAAATAAAACTCCTGAAATCAAAATTGCAGTAAAAGGGGAACTATGCTGCCTACTATTTCTATGCATTATGTTGATGTCTTTACTGAGATTGAATGGAGCACTTCAAAGTGAGTTGATTTTTGCCTTGGAGTTTTGTGTGAAATTAAAGTGAAAGTAATTACTTGTAATCACTAAAAATTAGTAACTGTTGGCATGACCTGATTTGAAAGTTAATCAAGAGCAGGCATTATTTGTAGGGTTTATCAAGTGACCCAAAATTCAAGCTCAGCCTAATAGCTTCTATAGGAACTCCTACTGGTTTTTTTCTCATTGTTTAAAGAAACTTGCCAGGGGGACATATTCTAAGAGTTAACAAACCATATTAATTCCATTCACTGAAACTGTTCTTATCCTGAGTTTCATTACAGACTTCTAGAAACCTTGCCTTCACAAATCTGAGTAATTGTGTTTTGATCCCAGAAACCTTTTGGAAGCAGTACTTTATTCTTCAGAACAGCAAGTTTTCTACTTGAAACCCTGATTTTCACTAAGCACACAAAATCACTGACAAAGGCTGCACCTGAAGTTGCAGCACAGTCAGAAGGTCTAGCTTGGCAGTCTGATTTCTAAAGTTCAGGTTGCTAAGTCAACCAGAAGAGAGAGCTTCAAAGACAAATATGATAAATGGTTTGGAAAGCCTCAAACCACCAAATGTCAGGGTTTTAAGAAAAGTAAACAGAAAGGAAGTTCATTTTTGCTGAGACTACTATGGCTTATTTTCAGTTGTAACACAGGGAACATGCTCTCTTCTCTTTAATTGCATGCTCATAAAGTTTTAATTAGCAAAGTTTCAAAACATGGCAATCGTACTGCTGAAAATCAGCCACAGTTTTGATTTATAAGTCTGCAAAGGATTACTTGGTAGCAATCAGGATGGATTGCAGTGCTTAAGCCCAGAAAGCTCTAATATGTTATAAACACAAGCAAATGGTGCAGTAATTGCCCTTGATTGCACTACTTAGAAGATTTCTAGAGGCAAGCCAAAGAGAAGTTGATAGTACCTATGTGCCTAGGGCAAACAGTACGTGACAAGATCCAATCCATGCAGGAAATCCTGAAGCACTGTTACCTTTTTCCTAAATGCAGGTGATACTTAGGAGACCTTAGCCAGCTCTGGGACGACCATCATCAGGTGTGAGGACTCGTGAAACTATCACCGCCCAAAAGGGGCTGTTAGGAGAGTGTGGGTTTCCATGAGGACTGACAAAATCAACAGAACCATTAATGCAGATACCACAGTCACAGAAGAGTGGTTTTCTTCCCTACCTAGTCTCTGATGGGAGCAAGCTTTCCTTTTATTATATCCACAAACTGTGTCATTAGCCAGCAAGAGAAAGGGAATGGATGAAATCTGGAAAATTGGGACGGAGTTGTGAAATCTGTTAGGCTATGACATTACATTTGACGCAACTTCTGTACAAGCATTAAACAAAATAGTTCACATAGCCATTATTTATCAACCTGAAAAATCCACACTACTAATGACCAATGTACAACTCTTCCTTTCCCCTTTAAACATACCCACTTACTAAAGCAGGAAGGACTTAGTGTGGCCATTTCAAAACTGCAAATATAAATTTCCATAAGCTTACACTGTATGAACATGATTACTAATTCTCCTCTGTGTAATGACCTTTATAATTTATTTTCTAACTGAATTTCTAAGAGTAAAAGTTTCCTGAAGCCTGGGGCTGGAGGGGACTTTGCTCAGGAACCTGAGTCAACTCTTCCTCATCCTCCTCCCCTCCCTGAATTTGTGTCAGATGCACCAAATTTTAACAAATTACAGCAGTTCTGGAAGTACTGCAGGAGACCTAATATCCACATGTGTTAGACTTAGCAAATAATTGCACACAAATTCAAAATTCGTTGAACTGCTGGTATTTCAGATAGCTATGTTTTCAAATACTTCACAAGCCATTACAAATACTGGATTTGACACACAACTGTCAGTACTAACTTCAGTGGCAGCAATACTGTTTAATTTCTTATCAGCATATTAAATCTCTAGGCATAAAACTCAAATTGATAACACAACTCAGTCTGATGGAATTCCTAATGACATCATAAAGAATTCTGATAGTTGCAAAAAATTTTTTACTCTGGAACCACATGCTACCACAGTCAGATAAAATGCCTGTTCAATTTTTCTGTCAGGTTTGAGAATACTATTTCTTGAACTGATATTAGGATCCTTAATGTTCCTAAAGAATTATTTTAAATCAAGAAAGAGTTATACCCCAGCAAATTCCCAGAGGAGAACTCCCTGTGGAGCTGCAAGGATTTCCCTGCTATAAGAATTTCAAAATCTCATTAGAAAGCATTTCCACAGCTCTTTGAGCTCTAATCCCAAATGTAAAGAACTAGATAAAAGGAATGTGGATTTAATAATTTTTGTGTCAATGATTCTCTTTTTTTATAGATAGTTTATATTCACCCAAAAAAGATTAAGGTGGACAGTGAGCTCCTCAATTCCAAAGTAGCAGCATTTCTCAGGTGACTCAGCTCTTGGCTAAATTTGCAGAAATCTACAAATTTTTATTTTTTTAGGACAAGTCACAAAGACTCAATTACATATTTCATTGTTTATTCTTCTGTTCAAAGCCTTAAGCAAAGCCAATATGCCTATCTTTAAATCAAGTGCAAAAGTACATATAAAAAAAAAGAAGAGGCTTTGCTTTTTAAAGGAGAACAATTATTTTCCTTCAGTTAGTATCTGCAGCAATAAAATAATCAAGATCAAACATGCTTCATGTCCTGAGAATCTTGTTTAATATTTAATATAAAATATTTGAGAAATGCACCACCTTTACTGTCTCCTGATGGGTTTTTTTTCCCTTCTTTTGGTCATCAGCAATACGTTACCATTTCAAGATCACAAACATAGCAGTCCAGCTTCCATTTGATTCATGTGTATACATAAAGCAGGTCAGTTCCTGAGTTCCTTTATTTAAGGATAACTGGCTACAGTCCCAGAAGGAAAATGAATAAGTCAAATCATATCTGAAGTCTTATGATCTTGTTTATGATGACTATGATCTTGGACAAGTGGCCCAGTGGTGCTGAACAAAAATTACGTAAGTGGGCATAGTTATTCACTTCATCATTTATCTGGAAATGCCATAATCTTTTTAAAAAATATAGTCACTTTTATCCTTAAACTCTGTTTGATCTATTTTACTGTATATGCACACAAAGGGGGAAAAAAAAGAGAGAAGTTTTATGTTCTATAAATATTATATGTTCTTATAGTACTATATTCCACTGAGGTTAAAGAAATGATTGTAAATATTCCCTTGAAAAATTTAAAGAACCCTGTCCTCAAAATAAATGGATGCATGTTTATTTGCTCTTAAACAAAGCAATTTGTTTATGTCACATATATAAAGTGATTCCCATTTGATTTAAACACAACTAAGACCCACTCTCAGTCTGAGGGAGTTCAAAGGAGCCACCAGCTACCTCAAACACATCCAAAAAATGTTCTTTGGAGAGATTTGTTCATTTTGAGGCCAGAAGTACACTTCTGATTATCTAGTCTGATTTCCTGCATAATAATTAACACATAGCTTCCTGTAGAGACCCTTACCAAGTGATTTCTTCATCAAGCTTTTATTTTCTGATTTAGCTAGACCACACAGTTTATAAAAGAATTGTGTTTATTTCATTCAGTACTGACTTATATTTCAAGTTCTCTCATGTAGGGAAGGAACCAGCTGACTCCTGTGAGTACCAGATTTAAAATGAGATGGTCAGCACAAAGTACCCCTGAGAGCTTTGCATTTTCCTGTATTGGCTCTCCTCTGAAGGAAGAATCAGTTCTAAGAATTTCTTTGGCTCGGTTTCAGCTGCAGCATGGGCTCCTCTATGCACTGCCCTGCAGTTGTCTTTTTGTACTCACTTGCTGACTCTTTCTTGTACACACATACCCCTCCACTAAAAATATTCCCTGTATGTACTCAGACCCCAGGGAAAATTTCAGAACCCAGCCTGGTGCTCTGGGCACTTGCAGGCTAGGGAGAGGTTGCCTAAGTAATAGCAAGATAAAGTGCTTCTGACATTTTGCTAACTGACCTCTCATGCTTATCAGTTCCAATGAGATCTCCAGCTCCTAACATCCTAACAAGTGAGATTCAGTCAAAAGTAAGACTAATACATAAAAATCTTAATTTTAGAATTCTTAATCTATATTTTGTGTATCCCATTCCAAAGCTTATGCAATGACAAAAAGTGTTAAAAGCATTGTGCTTTACTTTTAGTGGCTAAATAATACTGAATAATTATGAAATATACTTAAATACTTTAATATATTAAATATTATGAAATATTTACTTGAATAAATAAAACAAAAAAACCCCCATTAAATAATGCATAAATATCTCTATCCATAAGCTAAACAATGGTCTTGAGGCAGATATTCTAGTTTCCCAGAGTGAAAAAGTGATATCTTTCCTTGAAGACTACAGTTCTGTCACTGAATTACAAGCGAAGAGACAACACTTTGGTTAGAATAGAATCTTCACCAGAGAACACTGATAAGAGCCAGAGGGAAGGCAATAGCTGAGACTTGTTTCAGAGATCTTCTAGCCAGCAATGGGAACATCACTGCTTACCACTAGAAACCAGGAGAAAACAAAATATACCCAGTAAAGAGCACTGTGAGAGTGAATCTGAAGCTACAAAACTTTCTGACATGAGTTTAGCTGAGTTTCAGACATTCTCTGGGTAGCTTTATATTTTTCTGACAAGTACCTTTTTCTCTTTGCCCATAGATGTTGCGCAAGTTCCAGCTGCATAGATGACCCTCCATCTCACTTGCTTTTAGAAGATAATTCAGGTCACAATGACCTGGAATTTCAGACTTTCCAGCTCTCTCCAAGTATTCCCAGCTCCTTCACCACCCATGGGCATTTTACTCAAATAAAACAAAGAATATCCTGAGTTGGAAGGCTATAAGGATCACTGACTCCAAGTCCTGGCTGCACAGGACAACTACCAAACCCAGTTTGGGCTGTCTGCTAATGGCCTGACCTTTCATCAGACACTCAGCTTCTTTCACTATCAGTTGTGACACAATCCAAAACTCACCTGCACTTGTTCAGAACACTTTAGCAAACTCTCTCCTTCCTGCTTTCAGCTCCTACCATCTGTACTCTGGTTGGCTTTAAAGCAGATCAGCTGATTTTAAAAGTACTTTCTTCTCTCTGTTCATCTTCTGTCTCCTCAGTAATTTAGAAGCCTTGCCTTGCTAGACTCCCTTTTTAATTTCAGGCCTTGGCTATCAACCTATATTATCATCAACAACAGCCTCTTCCACAGCTTTCAAAGGATTTTTGTTCAGTCGTGCTGTAAAATTAACTATTTCCTTCAAATGTGGGTATCTTCAAGTCACACTTTGCCAGTGTTTCTATTAACAGCATTAAAGGCTCTTGTTCTGATTAGCAACCCAAATAAAATTTCAGCTTCATGTTGCCGTTCAGTTCTTGTCAATTTTTCTCGCACTTTTACACTTAAAAAAATAAAGATGGTGAGCAGGGAAACATTCAGAGGCTAGACGTTTGAAAGGTCAGCTGGAGAGCAGATTACTAGAGAAATCAAAGACAGAAAAAGCATTAGAACTGAGAATCAGTAAGGCCTCAATGTCAACTGTAATGATTTTTGATATTCAAAACCCCCACCCCAAACCCCAAAAATATTTTTGTTTTCTTTTCTGTTTTTCTTTTTGCTTCTTTTCTTTGACACTTCACCTTTTTTGTATTTTTCCTAAATGAGAACTGGAAAAAACCAATCAGCTGTTCAGGGGTCTTCTCCCCAGACCCCCGACTCTGGGGGATCTCCTAGGACTGGGGACTCCCCATGGCAGACAAGCACTTTTCCATCACCTCTAAGTCTCTGAGGCACCAGACTCTGGCAGAGTTTATATCAAAAGATCTGGGGACCTGGACTAGGGGCAGTCAAACCCAGAATTAGAGTATTTTGGTGTTATTTCAAGAATACCACTGGGATGGCACCTGCTTACCTTAGCTTAGTCTATTTAACTTAATTCAGCTGGATAGAAAACTTTGCTGCATGCAGATCTGTCTCCAGAAAAACTAACATAGCATTTGAAAAAAACCAAGGTAATTGGAAATGCTTTTCTGTCTGGTTATTTGCTGACTTGAAGTAATTTCCAAGGAGACATTCTGAAAGCTGTCCAATAGCTTCTGGCAATTAGGAGGGAGGCCACACTTACTTTATATGGGTCAGCTCTGCCCTCAGATATGTGATTTTAATTTCAGTGAGATTCCTATGCTATACACCATCATCCAAGAACAAAAATAATTAAGCCCTTTGTGCCCAATTATCAATTCTCTTAAGCTGTGCTGAATTACATCTCTTCTTCCCAAAAATATCTGTACAGAAAATTAGGAGCAAATTCACTGACAGATACATCTCTGGGAAAAACAAACAAACACATGAACAAAACAAATGAACAAAAACACCCACCAAAAAAATCCCAATACCCACCCCCCAAACAACAAAAAAACATATAAAACATACAAAAAAAAAGACAGAAAAACCCTCCTCCTTTCAAACCTATTATATTTCAGTGTGAATGAGAACTAAACCCTCACTGTTTGTGCACAGTTGAACTCATTGTGATGAGAATAGCAGTCCTGTGATTGCCACACTCGAGTCTTATTTTGAATAATTTTATTGGCAGTCTGGTTGCTGCCTGTAAAGATGAGGCCACATCTGGTCAAGTGCACAATCAGTAGGTTCAAGGCTTCAGTTCCCAAATGAATATTGCAACATTCAGACACTTTAGTGACTAGTTTCTCTTTTTATAGACCCTGGATGTAGAGAATTAAATAGCATTTACCTCCCAGAAGCTGTTGCCTTCTTAGACCATCTGGGTAATAAGATGTATCATTTTCACCACATAAAACTGTGACATCTGGAAAGGAAAAGGCCAGGCTGATAAGAGGACACATACAAGCAGAGTGAACCAGCTTTTAATCAGCTTTTCACAGTTTGTGAGGTGGCTTGGGTTTTTATGCAGTTTGTTTTGCCTTTAAATAGTGGAGTTGAAGTAAATAATTGTTAAAAAAAAATAGTTGAAAATCAGACAAATAAAGCATTTCCAAGAAATAAAAGCATCTTCAGTTCACACTGCAAACACCTAAAAATGTGAATGTGATGAACAACCACAGTCAGCGTTTCTTTAAAAGACAAGCATGAACAGCCCAAGAATATAATGCAAGTCTAAACTCCATAGGCATAAAAATCTGTATTTCAGTATTATCAGAGGATGAATGTTGTCATGTCATTATCATTGGAGAGGCTCCTACTTTTTAACACTCACATATTTATTACAGAATGCAAAGATGATCTTTAAAGTGATGTCACTTTACTAAGAGGGTTACATCATTAAGCAATCCCAAAAAAAACCCCAGTAATTCCAGTTTGGTTCCTCACAGTAAATTAACATGCACACTCAGTTTCTTACATTTATCAGTCCAAGAGTAGACATTTTCTGCATATTTTCCCTCTTTATTTTATTGGAGGTGACTCATAAAAGACACACAAAAAAAATTTCATTGAGCCCACATTCAGGATCCCCTCTCTGCAGTCAGAGCAGCTGGACAGTGACATGGAAAACAAGTTAATACAAATTAATTCCATGCTAAAATTCTGATCTTCCTTATCTGATGGCAAGCACCATACCAGAAATCTTACAGGAAATGCCACCACCTCTATAATTTTGTTTCTACTTCTGTCCAGTATCTGATTTACATAAATACAATGTAATGAAAATCAGAATTCTTAATTAATTAAGTTTATTTCAAGTCTATTTTATTTTGTTATTGAAACACCTCCCTGAGGACTACTACTTAATATATTTAAGGGCATGAATAACCCAAGTAAATAGTCCCAGGGACATGAGAGAGACACATGAATTCAGTTAAATACAGCCTAAAACTAGACAGGAACTTAGGTGCATCACAGAAATATCCAGAAAACTCATAGCTAATCCTTGAAGTGTCCCCCACATTCCCACTAATAAACTCATCTTTTTCTCTGCATGTTTAGGTTCTGTATCTGTCCTGATAAACATAGACATTTAATGCCATCTCCTGTTCCCACACTGATGGTTACATTTGCTGTGCAGTAATTTCTTAAACACCCAGTCCAAAAGATCAAGAGTTGAGTGATAAGGATTGCCCCAGGAAGAGTTCTTTTTGTTTTATTAACAACAAAAACTAATTTCACTGACAGATCAAATACAACCATGGCTTTCTTGACGCTTTTAAAATTGTTTAAAAGCAGGAACTTTTCTTCCAGATGGGAAAAAGCAAGACCAAGCTGTACCTAGGTTTTCAAATACTTTCTTTATATAAAAGCACAAATAATTTTTTCCTCAGAGAGTCTAGAATAACTGCTTTGGAGAGTGAATCACTCATAAAATGACTGTGAAAATTGTTCCTGAAGAAAGAGCACTGATAGATGGGACATGAGCCCCACACCACGGTCAATTGTAACTAATGATGATGATCATAAAACCATATCATGGCATCCGGAGCATCCTTGGCTTCAGATGCACATCCTGGCAATGCCCTAAATTCAAAACAGGGAGCCTGACATGAACCATTTCTTCTTTCCACCCTTCCCACACCCTGGTTTTCACATCAAGGAAACCCAGATTGGGTTTAACAGGTTTCCTAAATGAATAATTTTTGCTCTGACAGAAAAGTTTCAGTATCAGAAGATTCAGTAAATATGCAACAGTTCTTGAACTCAATCAGAAAAATGCTGGTCAGCTGCAAAGATCTTTACAAGGGCTACTTAATGACAGTATGTGCATCAGGCTGCCTCTATTGCACAGAGAGGTTACTGTTCTTTTAAACTATCAATACTGAATCTGCACAGGCACAGCAGATATTTACATCAAAAGAGCATAACCTAGGGAAGATGTAGCAGATACATTTCTGGTTTTCTGTTCCACATCCACCTATTGATTTCAACATGCTGCTGATTTAGCTTTAACTTTTTTAGCAGAATTTTTTGCCCCTGACTGACCAAAAACTTTGGCAGCATTGCTGCTTGGAAAACGGAAACTGCACTGCCAAAATAATTGCCTAGGATAAGGATAGATCCAGTCTCTGGAAAAGGCATCATGCTTTCAAATTGCCAGTTTTCACCTGTCCAATACACTGTGCACTTTGGCTTAATACAGCCTAAGCTGACTCCAGTGAAAACAGAAAGACTCAGGACCAAAGCTCTAACTGGGAAGGCAACTGAGCGTCCTGTCCCATTTGGGAATGGAGACCTGGAGAATAAATTGTGTGCTGAGTGTACTCAAAATATCTGTGTGCAAGTAGGGGAGAAAAAGGGGTTTACTCAGTAAGTGTTAAGCTCAATATTTTAATAATTCCTTCAACTTTTGTTGGCTACTTTAGGGTGGTTTGGATTTGCTTTTTGGAGGTTCTGTTCAATTTCCGTTTGACAGGTGCTTCAGATTCTTAAAAATAAGCTCTTTCTGTGCCTTAAATTATCTCTTTTTTTTTTTTTATTCACTATTTAAGTGTTGGAATTCTGCAGAAAGTAGAACTTGGCTTATACTTTAGTATAGTCTCCTTTCAGAAAATCTTTTATTCACAGAATGTAAGGAAAAAGGATTCATGAAGTTATCCACAGTCATCCACTGTCACCTCCTGTAAAAATGCTCCTGTGTTCATGTCAATAATTTTCTTTATTCATAAATTCAATGAGAAGCAGCAAAAAGGGACCATTCATATCCTCAAAAGTGTTTGAATTTGGGGCCCCGGTTCAAGAAATCTTTTTCTTTAGCTCTCCACCAAAAAAAAGGCTGTGCTCAGGTGAGGTTTTCTGCCTCCTCACCTCCCATTGGTTCAGGTGCAGTTCTCATTTCCAGTCATACTAAATGTTCACAACTATTTTAGAAGATTCTTTTGGGACCTGATCACATGTGAACTGCCTCCACCATCTCAGAGAGCTGGAGTTCTCAAGTCACCTCCCTGTTTCATTGCTAGTCTGAGCAGGATAGAAGCCCCATCTGGAAGTTAATCCCACTTTTAATTATTAACCTGCTTTAACTGTTACACTGTTAAACAGAAAAATTTACCAGAACTCCAAAGTTCCTGGAAAATATGCCCCTTCCCAACAGAGGCAATATTCCAAAATGAAGCCTCACATGCAAATTTTCAGAAAAGCTGAAATCCATTACTCCAGCTCGCTCTCACTTAGCAACTTTTCAGCTCGAGCCCAGACAATGCAGATATTGTTCTACCTTCAGCTGACAGCAGGAATATCTGGGATGTTCAACAACACATGGAGCCATCTGATGAGAGATTAGCCAGCCAGCTGAAGGCAGACAACCTCCTCCAAGAGCAGCCTCTGCGAGCCTCATCCTGCAAGGTGCAGAGAGCCTCGACTCCCGCTGGCTGCAATGGGAATTGAAAGCAGACAAAAAGTTGCAGGAGATGATCAATATCTCTGAGACATGGGCCCTTAAGGGGCTCAGATTTCAAATGCCTGGCTCTCACTGCAGATGTGCAACAGGAATAAAACTTCCTACAGCTCTGAGGGGCTGTTACACTGGAACAGAACGTGGCCAAATCTTAATGGTTGTAGGGACATTAGATCCCCCTAAAATGCAGGAGCCAGTGAGACAGATGAGCAAGTTTTAAAACCAGGTTGAAAACAAAGTCCATAAATGCACTGGCCAAGAGTGATAGTGAATTTGCCTGTGGTTCAAATTACAAAATCATCTCTCCTCAAAGGAGCCACGGAGAAAAAACAACTGTATAACCCACCAAATGGAAGGTACACAGCAAACAGAGCTCTCAGGCAGTTTTAAACACAAGGCCAGCACTTCTGCAGATGTACATCCATGATGTCAGCAGCACAGGCAGCGACAGAGTTAAGATGATGTGCCTTCAGCTGACAGGGACTCCATCTAATTGTGGCGCTCAGGGGTGTTTCTGTCTCTCAAGCCTATGACAGCAGGGAGCAGATGCTGCTCACACAGCCCGCTCCTTCCCTCGGGGCAAACCATGACAGAAATGGGACCCCCTGTTTCAGAAGGATGCCCCAGTCCAGAGCTCATTTAATTTTTTTCCCTTCTTGGCCCTTCTTCAGATTCTTGCACTACTCCTGGTTGTGTGTGGCATGACTTCGAGGAAAAGTTTAACACCTTCCCCCTCTCAGCCCATTTACCACCATTTTGTTAGTGTATTTCAGCTTAGTTCTCAAAGCACAGTCCTTCAGAAGAGGGTTAGAAGACTTGAGAACACAGATGAACCCTGAATCTACTTCTTGTTTTTTATCTTGATTTTTTTCCCATCAAAGAGCTCTATGCAACAGTGTGTTATACAAAAGATTTGTACTATAATTATTTTTTATTAAAATTAATATGACTATGATGCACTTAGATAAGCTCTGCACTTCTACCTTCTGTCAGCTTTTTATCTAGCAGGTGTTTTTTTGGTGTTTTATTTTTTATCATATGCACTGTTAAGTCTGTACCTCATCACATTAGTTGGTAATTTCTAAAACATTATGATTTTTTTTGTTTATTTACTTGCTTTGAAAAGTTATGTCAAACAACTCTTAAATATTACAGAAGACTTACTCTTAAAAAGCTGCATAAATAAGCAATTGCTCATACACAGTATTTGATGGCAGGACAAGGATCCACTTTACAAATTCATGACCCAACATATATAGAAGTGAAAACAGGTAGCTAAGCAAGGTATATGAAAGAAGAAAAATGACATATGAAACCAAATAAAAAAAAGACCCTTTCAACAAAAGACCACTAAATATGCATGGCTATTCCAGATGTTTCCTGAGATGAAACAAAACATGCAGCCATTGTTAACAGATTGATGATAGAGGATTAAAATGGATGGAAAAAAAAGAATTCCAAGGCACTGAATATATGTGACACCTGAAGGCTTCAAGGTTAGGCTGGGAGCCCAAGAGAACAGAGGTTCCAGGACACTGATCATCCATCAGGTACAAGCACAGGGCTAAAGGAAGCCCATGAGTAGGAAAAACGTTAAGAAGCATTTGTGGAGAGGAGGGGAATGAGCATGGCTAAACACGTGGAAGAATTACTGCACTTTCTTTGTGGATTTACTTTTACCTCCAAGGAGATAAAGAGCAAGGTCCCAAGGCATTTAAATGCCTTGTGGCTGAGGATCCAAGGTTTTGGAACTGATTACAAGGCCCACAAAGACTGCATTTTTCACCTCTGCAGTAATAAGAACCTAAAGTTACAAGCAGCTGAATTGATTCTGTAACAGATAAAAATCAGCATATGGCATTTTGATGTCTTTGTTTTAATCCTGCAGGTCCCACTTGTAACATTAAAATACATAAAGTCCTCTAATAGTTGTCCATCTTTGTTCATTACTCTTGGAAGTGTTTAGCTGAACAAGAAAATGCACATTTTTTACAAGTTCTCATACCACATTTCAGCACCAAATAACAGGCTTGCTTGTGTCTCCTAACAAAATAGGGCTTAACTGTGCTGCAGATCCTAAATTGTACCCAACTCCCCTCCTGCCCTCCACATCAGTATTGAAATATCTATTGTTTAACTTCACTTGTTGCTGTGACTTTGCAATGTGGGTGTTAAATGAATTTAGAATCTCTGGATTATTTTTTTTCACTTTCATCCTCTCACCAGTATTTATTTTGAATCCTGGCACTTTGATACTGGGGAAATAATACCAAACCCCAGTACAATCAAACAGAGGCGTTAGATTCAGGGACACCACTGTTTCCCATATTCTGGCTATGTTTGCCATGAGAGTAAGCTGCAGCTGAGTGAAGACAGACTCAAATTCCTATTCCAGAATAAATAGGTCTTTCTGTTCCCAAATACATTTTTAGCTTATCATGAAAAATGATATGATGATATGAGACTCCTAGCCAAGATAATAAAGATGAGCTCCAACTATGTAGGGCCACCTTGTGAGCCTAAATGAGTAGGGAAGAAGGTGACAGTGTCTTCTCTGTGTGCTATATTCTACATTTATACATATTAATGCTATTCTATCTTAATTGTTCACAAAAAATGGACTCTGAAGTGGTGATTAACAGTCAGGAACTGAAATCTTGCAGCTATCACACACATTGTCATGAAAATGAGCTCAGGAGCTTAAAAAAACCCCACCAAAACAAAACAAATAAAATTCGAAGGAACAGCCTCACTAAGCCAGCGTGGTACTGGAGAGCCAGAGAAAAGAAATGACCTTTCACCTCAAATTTTATTTCAGAAACATGCTCGCAAAAACGTGAAAATCCTTCTAGACTGACCAGTGAGTACAGAGCTGCTGATTCTTTTTCCTTACACAGGATCTTGATTGTTACCCACATGTGAATATCAGTCACCCTTTAAGGAATTGTCATTGTTCAGACTGTTATGTTGTCCCATAAAAGCTACTTCTGGCCCTAAAGACGGGATCCTGCCTAAGTGATCTGACCTGGTTAAACTGCTCTTAGCTGCTCCTCTTCCCCTGGAAAGGAAATGAATCCAAAGCTTCCACAGATAAAATTTATCTGCATTTTCTCCTGCCCAAGCAAAAGCACTCCATGGTGATGGGGGGCATAAACTTGCCCAGTTTCAGTGAGAAATGGAAATACTTGACTGTTCTTACAAAACTTCCCAGAATAAAAGTGAAAAATTCTACAAATAAAAGTGAAAAATTTTATATCATTCTTCACAGTGAGAAGTGACAATATTTTCTATTTATGCCTCAGTCCCTGGAGAGGTTTCAAAACCACCATCCCTATGCTGTTTCCAGCTACCACTGAAATCCCACAGCTCTGTGGAGTTCTTGCAAAAGAAGTCTCACCTTTACTCACAACGAAGGTGGATCCAAACTGAAGCTTTCTAGTTTTACTCATTACAAAATTAAAGAGCATGTCCCTGGGCAGGTAAGAGGACAGGACTAAGAATCACACACAATTATGATCTATTTTACACACCATGGTATCTGAGCACTTAAACAAGATGAGAATCAATTTCTCACTTTTTAAGACTGAGTTTTATGAACTGTGGTTATTTATTACCAATTTTATGACTCAGGTAGTATCACAAACACACTTAAAATTAAAACTAGCAGAAAAGTAATTTATTAGCAAGATAAAATATATTAAGTGAGACCTACTCAAGTAAAAGGAAAAATTGTTCTCAGCACCAAGAGAAGGAAAAGACAGAGCCTTGGAGAATGAGAAAAATGTTGGTGGACATGTGGAATTCTTTCTCTACTTCACTCTTTTATAAATTTTCCTCTCCACTCCAGGTAGTGGAATAAGGCTTCCTGAAATTTCTGGCATAAAAGGCTGTGCTGATGCAGAAGGAGAATTGAAACCTACTCACCAAAAACATCAAACACTGACACAGATCCATTGTACAAAAAAATAAATAAATTAGTTAGAATCCCAAAGAGGTTTGCAACAACCATGCTTGAAGCCTTGATGCTGCTTTGTTCTGTGCTTAAGTTGTGTCATCTTTGTCCTTTCCACTCTGCAGGAACCATTATCAGTGCACCTCACCCAGGGCTCTGCTGCCTCTCCCAGCTCCCACAGCAGATTTAGGATTTACTGAGGGTAATTCAGTAGTGCTGCATTTCCTTAGAGGAAAAAGAACAAAAGAAAGCCCAGTAAATCCAAAGCAGAAAGAAACAAAACAGAGTCAGGCTGGGAAGGATTTTCTGGGGACATATTTTTTTAGGCTCATTGCTGAAAAGATTTTATGTTCAGAGGTACAATCATGATAATTTATTCTGACTAAATTTTATGGTCTCTTATCCAGCACCTCCAGTTTGATTTGTAACCCACTGAGCAACCTTGTCACTTCCCCTCTCAACAGCCTCTGCAGGGGTGAGAATACCATCTATCTCCTGTGATCTGAGATCTCTTGATCTCCAAAAGCTGGATGCCAGCCTTGGGAATACTTGGCTATTTGCCAAATAGTATTAAAAACCAGGCCCCATACTCATACTTCACATGAGAAATAGCTGAGCAAACCAAATGTAATTCTGGGGTAAATCTAGTAAAAGTTTCCTTTTTCTTTTTAAAATCAGAATGATCTCCTTCTTACTGTCAGGCCTAAGTCAAAGCCAGCA
Source organism: Pyrgilauda ruficollis (assembly GCF_017590135.1). Taxonomy (NCBI): domain Eukaryota; kingdom Metazoa; phylum Chordata; class Aves; order Passeriformes; family Passeridae; genus Pyrgilauda; species Pyrgilauda ruficollis. Next base: position 2,408,995 of record NW_024527488.1, read on the forward strand.
CATTTTAGCCCATGAAGAATCTCCAGGGGTGAAAGACCTGCCATTACATTGAAGTGACAACGAAAGTTTTCAGGGCACTTGATGAGACAGAAAATATTTACAAAACATTAACACCAACAAATTAATATTGATATTATCCTTACAGACATGTTGAAACTTTAACTACTGAACTATTTAAAATGTTCAACTCTTTAACTATACAGTTCTGCCTGAGATCCTCAACCCATCCTGTCCTTCCTTCTTTTTTCCACCCTCTGCGGCAATTAAAGCTCCATTAATAGCTCTAAAGAAAACCTTCCAAAGCAGCACCTTCCTCTTGCCCACCTAATATCCTTCCTTGCCAACCTCAGCAGCTCTCTATCCTTCTAAGCATAACTGTCTTTTTTTTTTTTTTTCCAAAGCCCTGAATGTCACATTTTTTGTGTTCAGAAAGGGGTCTGTACTAATGATTTTTTTGTGGGCACCTCAGTACCCTAAAACTATTTTTCATAAAATACTTCCCATGTAAATCAAAGTCCCTAATTCTCTACAAAATTTTGGACAGCCACATTGCAAGAAGCTGAACTATTATTTTGGAAAAATAGTTGTTTTTTTTTTTTACAAAACAACCATTTTTTAAAACACTAAAAGCTTTCTTTGTGGTGATAAGCATTACTGTAGAGTGATGCACAGAATTAGATCAAGAATTAAGAATTAGATCAAGACAGTTTAAAGATGATGTAAAAATACCCTCTTCTAAGGCAGGAAAAAATTAGAAAAAAATAAATTTTTCCTATTTTACATTAAACTTGTAAGTATCAAGAGTATCATTATAAATACATTATGGTATGGAAGAAATCTGTCATTAGGTACTTGGTAGCTTTTTTTTCTACTAAATTAGGCTGACCTCTAGAAACATGTTTTGCTCCTTATGCCTCAGTCCCTACCCCATCTCCTTCTTGCAAAATATTTACAATAGGATCCTATTCACTTATTACTTCATGAAGACACTGTGTATTTATTTTTGCCAGCAGAAATCCCAAAGTATGTCTCTATTTCCTAAGAATAATCTTTCCAACAGCAGTAAAGAGGAAGGAATACTAGATCAGCAGCAGTGAAAAGAGCTGTCAGAAGACATCAATGAAAACATTCCAGGAACCCCTGAACTCTAAACTATGTCCTTCCACTTTGAAGCAGCCGGTTGGGTTTTTTTTTGGGTTTTTTTTTTGTTTGGTTTTTTTTTTTTTTTAATCTATCTGTTTGATATTTGTGTTTTGTTAAAAATTTAGCAGAGCTGTCAGTGCCATGGTGGCATCAGTGCCATCACTGCAATGGTGCCCTCAGCTGCAGTCTGCAGGAAGCTGTGGCCTGCTGCTATCAGGCTGGCTCTCCAGCTGAGAACCCTTCTCTTCAGTGCAGGATTTCTTTCCTCCCTGCAGCAGTATCATTTCCCTACTCATGCAGGGGCAAACAGTCCCCAGCTGTTCAGACAGCTATCATTAAAATACCAGATCATGAAAACTGACTAATTCGTCACTCTGCAAATCCTCTCCAAAAGAAGGCAAAACATAAAAAAAAAAAAAAGGGAAATTTTGGAGTTTCAAGCTCCAAGCTTCCCTTTTCTCTGTATTTCCTTACCCCGGTGCACTGGAAAAAGCTCCTTGCCACACACTGGCGGCTAAAAATAGTTTGAATTGATTTTTTTCCTCCTTCCTCTGTATTTGTTCATGGGATTTAAATGACTGTAAGAAGACAAATGACATATTAGGATATATTCAGCTTTTGGCAGGTTATCTAAGAAGATTTTCAGCAGAGTTTATGTCCTGTCAGATCTTATGCATGATAATTATTGAGTACTTATGTAATACTATTTATTCATAAAGACTTTTGCTTTATCTTTCAAATTTCCTTCTCTTTTTACCTAAAAAGTACTCCTATGAGTTAAACAAGGACAGATGTCTCTCAGCTCCTCTGAAAACACCTGAGTCACAGCACTGAGCAGCAATGGCCTTCTTGGCAACATTGCTACAACTGAATTATGGCTCTAAACATTGAATCTGATTAATTAGAGGCTTTGTGAACATTTCTAATAAAGGTTGCAAACAGTCACATCTCTTTTTCACTTGGGCCCCAAGCAACTTTTTTTACCTCTCTTGATTTAGTTTAAAATTAATTGCCAGTGACTATACCACTCAAAGAAAGAAAGAAAGAAAAAACAAATCTTAGTCTAAGATTAATCCAACAAATTATCTTACAGAAAATATTTTGTTTTCTCCTGCATCCCACACTCTTTACATGAGCCTTTCTGGCTATTTGTAACTCTACCCCATTACAATCCCACCATACCATTTCACTAAATAACCTCATTAAAGTTCCTCAATAGCCAGGGCTGATCATAGTTTAAACAATAAAACATATTTCATCTTCACCTGGTGTTTTAGCCACTTTCAGCAGGGTTGGGAATCCTGACCTGCAGATCAACTGTGGAACAGGAGAGAAAGAGAAAGAGAACAGCATCACCAGCCAATGCATTCCCCACCTGAGAGAGCTAACAAAAATCACCATGAGCAGCACCTGTGCTCAAGCAGCTCCTGTTGGGGTTCTGAAGGGTAATCACTGTACAGGTGCATCACACAGCCCTCAGGATCCACTTTAAACACTCCACAGAGCTCCTGGCAATGACAACTTTTTATTTCCCTCTCCACTTACAAGCATAGCCCTGCCACTTGCTCTACATACATAAAACACAGGCCCATGGACTCAAAATTAGTGACAAGGACAGAGTTTAGCAGCAGCTTTTCAGTGTGCTCAGGGATTCCAAAAGGAACCCTCAAATCCAAGTGTGCATTTAAGTCTTTGAAAGAATCTATCCAAAATCTTAATAAGAGTATTTAAGAAAAATAACATAGCATAAGCCATTAATTATTGTCCTGTAGCAATGAGAAGTCTTTACTGAAAGGGGTGCAGACCCTCCACTCTCTCCTTGCCTGTTGCTGGAGTTTCTAAGCTGGTACAATGTCTCTGACTGAAAACATCTATCAGCTGCCCAGAATTTATCTGTGAGACATACTGCTTAAATAGGACTTAGAGCTGCCCCTTTCAAAAACCTGAAGTGAAAAAACAGAAAGCCTAGACATCTCCTGATAAAGAGAAATCAATGTACAGAACAGCTGCCCTCCCCTGATTCCCTTCATGGCCATTTGTGAACACCATCCACTGCTTCTCATCACTACTTGTGAACTGCTTTTAGAGGATTTGTGAAAGGCAAGCCTAACAAGACAGCAAGTATTATGTGGCTTAAATTCTCTATAAAAGTGTCCATACCAGCAAAAGGAAATGTTTCCATCTGTATGTTCTTATTTAATTTCTGTTTCCTTACCTCTGCGATCAGGTGTAAACTCCTTTCTAATTAATTCTGTAAATTCCACTATTTCCCCATTTCCCTTCCAAGTAAATAAATCCTCTATCCTGTGGCAGTGATGGTGGGGCCAAGGCACACTGACAGTTCTAACCCTCATCCAAGGAATGCTCTGAGCCAGGCACTTTTTAGGGAAAATGCAAGGGAAGATGACAAGCAGGCTCAGTCTGTTTGACACATTCCTGGTCACCTCTCTTCCATTGGTACACAGGAAGGTCTTTCACATGGGTTTAACTTCCCAAGAGTAAAAACAAAAATCCCAGTGGATGTACTGACTTCCTGCTGCTGAAGTCACCTCCCTGAAGTGAAGAGAGTTTTGCTGATATAATGCAATGTAATTTATGAACCACTTCAGACACAGTTTGTCCAAATGTCTTTTGAAAACTTGGTCTGGCAAGTGTAAGAGCTACATTAGCACTATGCTGCTAAAACTGCCTCAAGGGTTATCAAACTATCCATCTATCTTCCATGGAAACTGGGGTGGAAAAGAGCTCCTAGGTGCTTAGCTCACATCTCTGCCAACACAAAACTGCTCCATGCTGTGCTCCAAGAGTTTTGTCCAGTTTTTAATAGAGTAAAGAAGCTCCCACCACTTCTCCCAATGGAAAAATTATTCTCTATCACAAAAGATTTCAGTGCAAAGAAACAGTTCCTGACACTTAGCCTAAAATATTCCCTTGCTGACATTTTTACATTCATCTCTATTATATACACACATATATTTATATACTATGCTATACAACAAAAGCCAAACTGCTCCCACTTACATCATACAGGCCTTGAAAAATCAGTCACATTGCCTTGGTGTAAGGCTGGAAAGAATTTGTTCTCACACTTTGTTCTTCTGGAAATCTTGGTGGGGGTAACAGCTTGATTTTCATGACACACATTAAAAGAATAAACAATATAAACTGTCAGAAATCCTCACATCAAACGAAAATCTCCAATTCTGCATCAGCCAAGCCCTGGCTGAAAGTTATTTTAAAAAGCAAAAGGTGCTGGGGAGTGTGTAGGTAGTAGAATGATGTCATTTACCAACAAACAGATGCACTCTCTGCAAAATTTTCTCTTTGCAAGAAGTTCATTTCTTAGTGTAGAGCTGCTGCTTCTTGGTTCTTCAAGTCCATTAAAAGGACAAACACAGCCAGCAACAACCACATCATAGACATGCAGATTCCTTGGCTCCTACTCCTACAGTAGTATTTAATCAGGGGATGTTCTGCATTTCCACTTTCTTAATTTCTGACCAGCCCATCTTTAAGGATAGGGAACTGCTGCAGCTCCATGGCACATGTGACCCAGGGATTAATAAATCCTACATCACCAGTTGTACAAAGGTTCTGCTAATCTTGCTTTCCTAGATATCCCCTAAAAATAATCTTTTTAAGAAAAGCCTGTTCCTTTCAAAAGTTCAAAATTCCTTTCAAAGCAGGAATTAGCAAAGCAATTTGCCTTTAAGTTTTAATCTGGATCACTTTGATTATTGATCAAATTGTTTAATGCAATTTTCTGAAAAATTGTACCATAAGTAGTTCTAGAAAAGGTCTGTATGCTTCAGAGTTAACATCTTTATATGTGAAATAAAAGCTGAATTTGAGCCCTGGTAGATATTAAAAACAGATGATTTTTTTTCTGACTTTCACTGACAAGTACTTCAATTAGTTTGCTCTTTAGGTTTGCCAAAATTACTTGTGACATTTTATGCATTGGCACAATAACTATAGGTCATTTTCAATAACCCATGCATAGCCCCATAGAAAGAGATTAAGCAAATTCCCTTATTTCTCATGGGAAACGTTAAGGTCAGTGTTAAGGCTGTAGAAAGATGGAAGGGTTAAAATTCCACCACCAGAGCTTCTCCAGCAATTACAGATGGAAAGAAATCAATGTTAATTACACCAGTCCCTCAGGAAGGAGGAACAAAATTTGTACAATGAAAAAATATCTTGCTCTCTCTCCTTTTTAAACTAGCCAACTGAAATACTTTATAATTCTCTTTTAGTCACAGCTCCTGTGGGGAAGGAATGCTGCAGACACCTCAAAACCAGAACACCTGATATGGTACCCCATACCCAGTTTCGGTCATCCTTACCTCCTGCCATCACTCTGATTTTCAAGAAAAGTGCTACTGTGGCTGAAGGCGTAAGAATAGTGAGAGAGGCCCACAAAATCTCACAGGAGATTCACTGACCTTGCTCTCTTATCGCTCACAAGCCCCTCTCACAGCTCAGACCAAGACCTGGGCTGAGCCATCTCCTGATGGTTTGGGTGTCACTAATTAAGGGCATGGAATTTACAATAGATAAGAAATTTGGGCAATTTCTACTGAGAGCCAGCACCTGGTACTGCAGGGCAACTCCCAGCTCACCCCAGCTCCTCCACCCTTTGGATTTGTTAGTCTATTCATTCAGCCTCCAGGCGACACCAGGGAAGAACAAGCCACATCAGCAGAGCTGCAGGGACAGAAGGCTTTGGAGTTGAGGAATTCCTTTTACACAGCTCCATGTGTCTCCAGATCCCCTGAAAGAAAAGCAGGCCAACAGTCTGACAAAAAACATGCTGCCTGAGCTACTGCATTTTGAGTTTGCAGTGCCATGGAGATTATGAATGCCCAAATCAGCACTTTTTTTTTTTCTCTCCTCTTTTTTAAACTAAAATACTTTCCCTTATGGACCTAGTTTGTCCTTGTGACCTGCAAAGTGTGGCAGTTCTGCAAAAACAGGCCTTCAACAGTGGCTTTGTGAGAGTCTAAGTATGGCTGATTGAATCAAGCCAGAAGTTCCTCTGTTTATTTATTTAACTTTGCTAATGCAAACTAACTCCCTCAGAGCTTACCTGCAACTGGAGGCTATAATTTTTCTTGGTTTTGGTTGTGTTGGATTTCTATTTTACTTTTCTGCTTTTAAAAAAAAAAAAAAAACAACCAACAAAAAGCAAAAACCTCAGATAAAATTAATCCCAGTTGTAATGCAGTGTACAGATGATAGTTAGATGCTGTTGCAACCAGAAATTATGATTATATTAACAGTTATCTCATTCAAATTAATTTGTCTGAGAATGGAACCTGAAAATCTGAGTAATGAAGTCCTGGAGAAAGGTCTCTGTTATTCTTTCAAAACTGAACTGCTTTGCTTGCAGATAAGGGGCAAGTTAGCTAAAAAGAATTGGTCTGAAATAGTAAAAAGATCAAAATCACAAAGACACCTAATACAGAAACGTGTGATAAAATGACATTTTTGTTGACTCCACAAAGCTTTATCATGCCTGTTTGAGGAAAAACATTTTAAAGATAAATATCTGAGATAAGGCAGACATGAAGGTGTTATCTGTGGGAAGGATTGTCCAGAAAGTCACACATATTTTGAGATTATAAAGTAAATCTGAAATGTAATTGTGAAATAACATTATGTACTTCTGCCACTGCTGCTGCATGTGAAAGAAAACATAACAGTAGTAGAATGGTTCTCCCAAGTACCATTACAAGTATATTTGAGAGATTAAATTCTGCCAGTAAATCTAGAAGTCTTCCATGTTCCTCCCTTATCACCTCTATCTGTGAAATTAGATATTGTACTCAAGAAACTGGATTATTCAAACAGTACAGAAAATCCATCTCACAGCATTCAAGTGCACGGTGGTAAGGCTTTGGTTTGTTATCATTTTTCATGCCTTTTAAGAAAACCACTAGGGGCATGCTTTGCAATGCAAACTTTTTGAGATTTTTGTGGTAACTGTAACTTTAGGAGACAAATTGCCTTTATAAAGGAGTAGGGTCCAAGGCAAAATATGAGTCTATTCCCAGGGAACTGAAATTTCCATTCATATTGAAAGATTTTGGCAAGAAATTTCAGTTTTGCCGAAAAACTCAAAGAGCTCTTGCTGCAGATTCTGAGGGAAAAGCAAATGGCTGATGGATGACCAGGCTGCAGCAGTAACACTCTTCCAGTAAGAATGCTTGGCAGGTGTCTGCAATTCTGAGGGGCATGAAGCTGGAGCAGGGATCCAAGTGCTGCTTATCCACGTCCCTGGAAAGCACTCTTACTGTAAGATTTTGCATTTTCAGCTAGAAACATTTACACAGCTGTAATATTTGCCCCAGTCTTGTAGGAAAAGTATGTTATGGTGGGTTCCCCATCCCTGGAAATGTTCAAGGCCAGGCTGGATGAGGCTATGAGCAACCTGGTCTAAGGGAATGTGCCCCTGCCCATGGCAGAAGGGTTGGAACAAAATGGTCTTTGAGGTCCTTTCCAAGCCAAACTGTTCTGTGATTTTGGGATATTGCACAAAATGTGATGAATGGCCATTGTAGATCATTTAAAAGAGCAAGAGAATTCAAGCAGACAATCTCAAACTGGTCCATAATCCAACAATTCTCATAGAGGCAACAACATCAGTGACAGTGATAAAAAGAAGTAAATTAATTTCAAAGTTGTAAGATTTTAACCCATATTTGTATTGGTAAGTATGGGGATCTTCTGTTGTCACTGAACATCACTGCTCTGATTCAGTTCCTACTGGGAGAGAGGCTATCACCTAGCAGCAATGCTATAACTCAGGATTAGTTTGAAAGCTTAGGGAAATCCCTAATTCATTTCACACATATGAGAAAGCATTTTGGAAAGTGGAGCCTGGCTAGTTTTGTCATTTTTACACATCTTCCTTGTAGCCTTCTTTTATTTTTATCATATGGTTGAAAAAGTTGAGTTTGCTTTTCATCTTCTGCAGCCTAAACATTTCAGGAAGCATGAGCAAAAAGACATTGATTTTTCACATTGGATGGCTTCAGCTGAGCTCCAAATTTAGAGCTATGTGCTGGCAAATATCCTCCTCCACTCCATTTTTTTTTTTTTTTTTTAATGAGATACCCAGAATAAGTGGTTTCTCAGATTTTTGCCTCCCAACTTGCATGATTTAATCATGATTTATGTCTTTAGTTTGGATTCTATATTTGAATTCTAAACTTGGAAGTTCCACCCTCTAAGTCCTTAGAATACTGACTAGTATGAATTACTCACTGTATCTGCATTTTTCTCTCAAATTACACAGGGCTGGTGTTCAGATCAACATTTCTGTTGATGGTTTTTGTGATCCCAGGAGTACTCTGAAGAAGCTACAGTGGCTGTATGAGGGACTGAAGATGGCTGTATCTGCCTTCTACTCTCTCAGATCTCTGATCTTGGATAAATGCCTTGGCTGAAAAAAATGAAACCTGTTCAGATGAAAGCACATGGGTGGCAATTCCCATTCATGGTCTGGGATAAAACCCACACATTTTACACCAAATTTGGTGAGGGCTTCCCCAGTATCTTTATCACTGCGCTCTTCCAGAAGGGGCCTTGTACTCTTAAAAGGTTTCAAGGCATGTTGAGGTCACCCAGCCAGCACATCTGAACAGGGCTGAGGTTGTACCAGAACTTTTTAGGTGTCCAACAGAATGTCACAGTGTACGTGCAAAGGAATGAGGGAAATGATACCAGAAACTAAGGACAGAAATCATTTTACAGAAATACAGCCCTGACAACAGTGAAGAAAAGCCATCATCTCCTCCAGGTTCCAACACATCTGAATGCTGAAACCATATTTGTCTTTGGCATCTGGCAATGTCATTTAATACATTCTTATGGACCTGCATGCAGTTAAGCATGCACTGTATATTATTTTATGATGTTTGGATTGGAATCATACTTTCTGGGTACAAGTATTCATGTTTTTGCAGATTCTTGTGTAAAGCTGGGAGAACCTGTTTCCAATTTCATGACCGTTTATCGCTAATCCAAAATGACTGCAGCATTACCTACAGACAGGAAGCTGGATGAGGTCTTGTGTGTTTTGGATTCATCATGCTCTTCCCAGGAAACTCTGTTAAACTAGTTTTATGCTTACATGAGAGGAAGACAGAAATTACTAATGGACATGACTGTGCCTAATCTATATATAGTTTTACAAAATAGAGTTAAAACTGAGATGGGTCTTGTAGCAGCTCTTCATCCATATGAACTCAAGTAATCATTTCGGCATTCCATTCAGGTTTCTGCTTTTGCTTTCTGAAAGTTCAAACAGCATAAAAGCACCCTGCACTCACTAGTCCAGCCAACCTTCAGGAATTTTATTGGTTTTATTCTCTAGGTCGAATGGTGAACTTTTCCTGAAATAAACAAAATCTTGCAGCAAAACAATCCTTCTATACAATTCACACTACCATCTGGCAAGAGATTATGGTGGGCTGCAGTCATATTACATGTCAAAAAAACATATTGTAGAATATTCCCTTGAGGAGCAAAAATCAATGTTGACAAGAGGACATATTAAACTGTCCTCCAGAATTGGGAACTGCTTAAGAAAGATATACTTATTATTTTATAAACTTCTAAAACTTTAGAAGCTCATTTCGGCAACAGCTGATTTAGAATTCTTGTAATAATTCTTGTGAGAAAAGGAGTTCTGATTTATGGCAGTCCAAGGTTTTGATGGATAGAAATACCCGTCAGATTGCTCTCTTAATAATTCTGGAATTTTATGTTTAATCATAATCATACAGTAAAGCTGCACATATTTTTTTCCTCCTAGAAAGTTAATAATTTCATTGGAATTTTGCCAAAAAGTGTTAGAATCCTACTTGTCTGAAAAGGATTTGAACTGATTGGATTGTTTATTATTCTGTTCAAATACTTTGCTCATTATGTTACTCAAGCAAGGTTTTCAAGGAACATGTATTGTTGAATACCATTCAACAGTTGGAAAAGTTACTCTAAGATTAACTTCCAATTAATTGAACCTGTAGTTAGTTAGTGGTAAGCTTAAACAACAGCAAGCAACCCTCAAAGTCGCATCTTCAGTAGGTAGCATTTGATATTAAGGAATATCTATATGACCTATTCAGCATTGCAGGGAGAAAAATCAAAAAGTGAACTTTAAAAACGTTGTACATAACAGTAAAAAAACCAATAAAAGATATTAGTAGGGCTCTGAATAAAAATCCATTTTCAGAAACCAATTTAAAACTATTTGATACAGTAGTGTCATAAATTATTTAGGCCTTTTGTTGTCTTTGACTAACTTTCCTTAAGAACATGAAATTTCAGTCAACCAAATCCAAATGCCTGCATCTAACCTCCTCCATCCCAACAACTCCATACCTAGATTTTATTCCCTGAGAAAAAGCTGTACCTACACTTGCTCCTTTCTCTTGTGAGAAAGTTAAAGGAGAAAACCCCCTTTATGAAGGGTACTGCTCTCAGTGCTTCTGAACATGGTGGAGATCTCTGAAGACAGTCTTTTCTAGTGCTTACTTGGTCTACAGGATAAAATCTGGCACTTTTTTTCTATTGAAAACAACTCATGGTTATTTGACTAACATAATCATGAATTTCACCATGCCTTGGTGTTTCTTTAAATGATTTACATTTTTCTACATTACTTTATAAATGCCTTCAGGGTTTTTCCCAATAATTTTATTATTGGATTTTTATGTATTTAGTTACAGTAGATTATGATTTCCCTGGCTAGCTTTTTAACTGTCCAACCATTGAAAAGCCTGGAAATGTAAAAATCAACAAAGAATATATGTCAAAGTACATTCACTATCGATTTATAAATCCCTAGAAATAATTGCATTTGTAGAAAACTAAGAACAAAGCCATGTTTGTCCCTTGCCACTTGAGCTCTAGGGTGTGAAGCCCACCAGAATTCAATAGCTGTGAAGCCACAGGCACTACTCAGTATCCTGAAAGGAAAATAACCTGAGTCAGCTCTAACAGCTCCCCATATCCATTCAGCACAAGTTTCCCTCTCCTCAGGAATACTCCGTCACTCAGGCTCAGTATTTTTCAGGCAGATTCTGGGTGATTTTAGGGAAAAAAGATGAGAACCATCAACTTGACCAGAGGGTACCAGTGGAAGCCAAACATCTCAAAAGGGAAGACTACTGTCCATCACCTTCCCCAACGGAAAAGGCACTTCAGCATGAAAGGGAAGTATGAAATAAGAATTTCTGGGGTGTGCAAGAATAAATTACCTTGAGGCACATGAGGATCTAGAAATCACAAGAATGTCTGTGCCCAATATGCAGCAAGTCATAAAAGACTCCACATCTTCTGCAAAATGAGGGGCTTGATTGATGATCACAGTCACAGTCTTAGTGCCAGGTGTCACATCCAGAGGAAAGGAGGAGAGAAAATGCTTCGTTCATGGGAAAATATCACAGTTCTAAATACCTACAGGACTGTCAAAGACCCAGAGAACAGTTCATGGATGAAATGCAGAAAAAAGCACCTAAAGGTGCCTGTTCCACTTCCAGCTTCCAGGAAGTGACACTTTAAAGAAGGTAATTAACTTTGCTGTGCCCTAATACCCACAAGATGTTTTTACATTCCAAATTATTCTACAGCTTGTTGACAAATAGGCTCAGTCCTTTCTGATTTCACAGAAAGGATATTTCACATGGAGTAATTTAATAGCCAGCAGAGAAAAAAGAGTGCGTGAAATCCTCAGGCACCTTCCCAACTGTTCAGATTTTTTAATTCATTATCATTAATATTATTGAAAAGCATTTCTCTTCAAATAGCACAGACTTGTCTAAACAAAACCATTTGTATGAAAGTATCAATTTAAAGTGCTCCATGTCCAAAACACAAATTGTGTTGCAACCCCAAGATTTTTCACTACTACCCATCTCTCCTATATCTTAAAGGTGAGGGATTAATCTCAGGAATGCAGATTTAAGTCCTGGTTTGACTCAGAGATAAGAGGTCTTGAATCTGTGTCATGCAAAGCAGAAGTCATCGATAACCTTAACCAAAGGATAGATTGGTCTCATTCATAATTGTTTTTTCTTAATTGCTATTGTTATCCAGACACAAAATAGGAAATGTTCTACATTCCCATTTTATTTTTATTTTTTTTTTTCCCCCTGTAGTCTGGGAAACCTATTTCCTGTTCAGCTTTGGGCACAACTTACTCTCCCCTCACCATTTGTCCGTTGGAGGACTTTCTGTACCTTCAATTATTTTCCCTAAATAATATTGTTTTAATTTTTCCTAAAGCTGCCATCAGGGAATTAGTGCTTCAGGTTAATTTTTGAGCAACTTCCAGGGATAAAACATGTCTGTCAAAGCAAGTGCAGTGCTCCCTGTTAGTTATATTCAAGCTGTGAAGGTAGAGCTTGGCTCAAGTACTGCACATCCAGCAGCACTGAGTTCTGAACCTTGCTGGCTTCTCGTTTCAGGAGACTAACCCTGAGCCTTTCCCACAGCAACCTGCTGTATGTTTAAACAAAAAAAAAACCCAAAAAACCACCAACCAAACACATGGGTTTCTGAACTCACTGAAAAGATATAAGACCAGATTCACCAATAAGTTCCAGCTGCTTTGCACTCCTTTGGCAGCAGAAAACAGCTGTAAAGCTGGTTTATCTGTGTTTAGGCAAGCCCAAGGATACTTTGCATCACTGGAGTATGGAAAAGTCAGGACTTTATACTGAATCTGGCCAGCAGAAAATATTAGACTGCTACTACACAAGGCACAGGGAGTTAAGACACAAAGGTACCTTCAGCCTGCTGTACACTATTATTTTGGACTAAATCTTGTCACAGCTTTCCCAGAAGGGGAGGGGGAATCTCAATTTTTTTCTTCTCAGTTATGTATCTGAAAAATGCTCCACACATATGCTTCTTTAAACATACTCAAGACAACAAATAACCCCATTTAAATGCTCCAAAAGTATCAGTTTTTAATGATACTTTGAATGCATTTTGTTATACAACATATTTGAAATATTATGAAAATTGGCAAAGTTGTCCCATTTAAGACAGACTATTTTATACAGGGGATATATATTTTAAATACACTTACAATAAATTTTAAGCAAATGCATTGCAAGTATATAGAAAACCTATATTTTTTCCATGTGCAAAGCAATGATCCCTGTTACAGCCATTTTATTGCTCACTGAAGACAGTTATGTGAAGCAGACTGCATTCATTTTATTTTTTTCTCCTAGAAATCTGGAAAATTTTTGCAGATCCCTCACTTACTGTTAGCACGACAACTGAACCCTATTACAGACACCATGTAGCTGCAATGTAAAAGCTACCTCTTGAGCTCCACTGACAGAGCTGTGTGTTTTAACATGAGCTCTTAAAAAGCTGGAAAGCAAATCAGTCCTACTTGGGTTCATGTCCTCGCTCCTCAGAGATCCATATCTTTATATCCTTGACTTAATCACGCTGCATCTGAAAGCTTCCACTCACAGTTTCCTCTCAGTACTGGAAATATCTGCATCAGAAGCAGAGGGCCACAGTAAAAATAACCTGGTGACTAAGCCAAGATTACTTGCAAAATCCCCCTAATGTTGGTGGAGTGATTTCATTTCACAACCAATTTGTTGTCGCTTCCAAATTTTTGAGTGTTTCGAGCACTGAAAGAACTGGAACTCTGGGTTTAGCACTTGGGATCATCGATCTTTCTTGGCTGTAAAATAGCTTTTGTTTGTTAAGAATGAATTCCCAGCTGAAAAAAAAATTATTCATATGCTATAGTAAAACCAAACAACTGATCTGCCTGGGATGTGGAATTCCACAACATTTTATGGCGCTTCTCAGGTGCCCAAACAATAAGAAATTAGGAATCAAAAGACAGATCTGTTCTCCAATCATGTAAACTTTTGATCCAACTTGTACAAAAAACTATTTTGTTCAGGGCAGATCTATTTCTGGAACTTTAAAAGATTTCTTGATTGTAATCTCATCCTGTTGTTTCTATTTTATTTCAACAGCCAGCTATTTTAGTATTCCAGTTTCTACATCATTGCAGACTAGATCTGTCCTCTTTTGACAGATACAAAATACCAGTGTGTGCAGAACATGCAGTCATTTTATGGCTTTTTCAGATAATAAATTTTACTCTCCACAGAATAAATTGTTTAAATCATATCCAGACACAAGCTTACTTAGGAGGCTCCTGCCTTAAGCCATTAAACAGCATCATTCCCACTACTGGGGAAAGAACAATACTCAATTTCCCCCATCAAAACCCATCCTGACCACAGCTAGTAGACGACACCTCAGACTTACTGAGAAATCCTCTCTGAGGCTTCAGGCTCTTTGTAGCCATTTCTGCACCCTGTGTATGTGTACCAACTGGAAACGAAGAAGCCTGGCATCTGAACAGACACAAAAATTTGTGTGGCTTCATAAACAGTCACGAAGACACAAATGTGGTTGTGGAATCACCAGATCAGTAGATGACAGGACCTTTAATTGCTTACATGGCAAAATACTTCATTACTTAATAATTCATGAGTTGCACAGTAATCAGCAGCTCTGAGCCACAGCACTTTCCCTCCAGCTCTCAAGAAATGCTGCCTTCTAAGAGAAATTATGAAAGTTGGCATTCTCTTTTTCTTCCTGTTATTATTTCAGTGGTGTGGTAAAGGATTTCTGGAAGTTCTACAGTGACTTAGACGCAATCAAAGAAAAAATAAAGATATTTAAATGGTGACTGCAACGCACATGATGGTAAACATCCCAGCTTAAACTAATCCAGGTAACAACAGCCTAGAATGCACACCATTATGGGTCTGTGATTCCTGCACATAACCACAGCTGGGGAAGGGTCTGCACTCTCTTTTGATGTATATAAAAACTTGTGCCATCTCTGCTCCACTGTTATTTCATCATGCGAAGCAGGAGGAGTTAAGACAGGGATGCAAGCACATGCCAAATTTACTCTTATAATTACATGTCACACCCTGACTGTGGTGCTGGGAGCCAGTGCATCCCAGTGGCTATGAGATTCCTTGGAAACACCTCCCAAAATGGGAAAGTTCTGTAAAGTTCAACTGTCTTTGTACATTTAAATGACAGGTATGATACACAAAACCCCATGCATATTTATATATATTTATAGAGAGAGTGCACATCTGCAACTGTAAAGACATACATAATATGTCCAGTCATCATATAAATTTCAGACATATATGTTAGTCAAATGATTGGATGCCACCATTGTTAATGAGCAAGTCATGTTGCAAAACTTACATTAATCTATATCAGCACTGCATAAATTGCATTGATCAGTGTTAAGGTCATGTGTGTATCTGTATTTTTCATTTGAAAGTAAAATTTTTTAGTGTTTTATTTTTTGTTTTGTTTTTGAGTGATAAAGGGTTTTTCCCAATAATCTTGGGCAGAGAGAACATGTACCATCATTACTTGATGGTACATGTTTTCTAAATTTCTCTGGGTACAATGAGACTGATTTCCCTTCCCTGAGACCCTTCCTCAACTGCCTCCAAAAAATGAGCCACATCTCTGAAGATGTTTCAGTACAACTCCTCTGGAATGAAACATCTTCTTATGCACTAAAAATATACAGGGCTAGAAATTAGTGTGTATCTGTGCCTCCACTTACCATCTCCCCAGTCACCCAGAGGCTGCCTCAGAGTCCAAGTTTACAATGAAATTCCAAAAAAGCCATATGATGGTATTTCCACCCAACATCAGAAGAATGTCTGCTTCTCGCACACTGCCAACTTACTCTGAAGAAAACAAGAAAGAATTCAAATTTTTTTTCTAACAGACCAAGACAACTCTGACCCTCTTTTTATCACTACCTGCAGTAAAAGATCTCACAAACATCCGGGAGCATAATCCTAACAATGCTAGGCACTTTGGGAATTCCCTCCTGTATTATTAAACAAGCATTCATTTTGGCTTGCTTCTCTGCAAAGTATTTTTGTGTACATCAATTTTTGTCAGGAAGCAAGTGTTCCTCTAAATGCATCACCTGAACAAATGCTTTTGCATATATGTCTGTAAATATCTAAATTAATGTGAATCAGCAGTGGAACTGCTGCTTTGACCACCCTGTCTGTAAAGCAGGCCCTGTCTTCAAGAAATGTGACCAGAAAGAAGTTAAATGAAAAGCTTGTAGGTCAGCCAAAAAATCTGCCTTGTGTCTTTCTCTCTTCCTCAGGCAGGAAGCAGCCCAGATATTTCTAAGTCTGCTGTCCAGGTACATAGCCAAAACAGAATGCTACTTCTGCTGGAGAAGAAGACAGGAAAAGGTTTTATACATTCTAAAGATGTCAGAAGGCTTGGTAGTCTCCTCTCTCTTTGTCCTTGGTGTGTCACACACTCCTATCCCAGGATAATTTACTTCCCACTGATTTTTTTCAGGTGCTGCCTTATCCAGTTAGCCAACAGATATGACACTGCTCTATTTAGAGTACAGCCTTAAGAAAAAAAACAAACAAAACACAATCTCCCAAAAAACTCCCACAATTCTACTTAGTTCTGTAGAATTCTACTTTGCAGATGTCAGAGTAATAAACTAACATTTTGCTTCAGAGCTTTTACAAACCATTCTATAACCCAAGTCTATTCAAATTATTTACTGTCATAATTTCAAAGAGTAGACACTATAATTAGTATTACAGTCAAAAAGGGAAAGATCTATGAAGATTTTATTTCTTTTCAGGACTTTTTTTAGAGTAGACACTATAATTAGTATTACAGTCAAAAAGGGAAAGACTTTTTTTGTTTCCTTACATCAAAAAATTGTTCAGAAAAATAACTTGATTTCCCTTTATTACCACATAATTTAGGTTTATATACATAATGTATCATTAGAAAGTCTCCTGGACTTTCACAGAACCAATTCATATAAACTTTTAAATTTGTTGCAACTATCTTCCATAATTCATCACTATTTACACTTTATCCTTCTTGTCAGTCAGTCAAAAAGCATTTTAACTAGCCTTTAAACCAAAATCAAATTTTCTTCATCACTTCTCTGTTTTAACTTCTCTCTCCCTACTCTTGATTTCTTTTTTTTTTTTTTTTTTTCAACCCTTAAGGTCTGACCAGAGCTTTTGGAAATTACATTAACAAGAATCTTTCCTAAAAAGCACACGTGATTTATTCAATACTGCATCTCTACAGCAATTCTGTGCCATAAATTGAGATCCAGTTGCAGCTATTCTTCTGAGAGTTTCAGATGGCAGGCAGCTCCAAACATGGGCAGGTAGCATTTCAAGTTGAGTGTGAGCTGCCTACAAAAGAAATGTCTCACATCCAGTCAGGAACTAATCCAGATTGAACTGATGCAACTCTTGAACCTCTTCCCACACAGTCAGCTTGCCAATTTCAATAACTTAATAACAAGATATAGTTGCCAAAGGACGTTTTGAGACATGAAACAATATGATTCTCTTTTAATCATGCGGCAATAGGGCACGTGTACTCCAATGTTCTTGCGATGGATGCAGCTGTATCAGTAATAAAACAGAGAAAAACATTGTGTGAGTGGATCTTTCAAGCCTGTGGGGAGCACAAGTGACAGAATTCTGTGTACACAACAAATGTGTGGATTCCCTGGGCAACAGACCTAAACAATTCTTTACTCCAGACCCTTTGCTTTGAAAATTACAAAATTTCTTAACCATTCCAGCAAAATCATTGCGTTCGAAATTCACGATGACCGTTCCACAGCCAGGTTTTCACCAACTGTCAAGATAAAAATTCTGGAATTCAATTGAATTCCAAGGAACGCTTGAGTCTACAGAAGAAGCAAAATACTCCATTTCTTCACCACGGATTGATTTTGAAGGTCATGTTTGAGTTGTTTAGCTAAAAGCAGCCCAGGAGGGCCATGCTGTATCCTCACTCACCCTCAGGAGTGCACAAGGTGATCGTGTTTGAAGGGTTGAAAGAGCAGACTGAAGCTCAAATGGATCAATTAAGAGGTTTATAGGAAAAAGCTTTATGACCCTGTGTTCTCTAATAAACTTTTCTCATTATAAAAAGGCAATGAAATTATTCACTTTAATAAATCCTCTGGAGTTTTATATAAAATATAATATTAAATAATGAGAAAATAAATATTCTGCTTTTTTTTTTTTTTTTTTTTTTTTTAAACAGATGGTTGCAGAAAACTACTGGAAGGAATGCATTCAAAATATTCTTTGCTATTGTGAAAAAAATGAAAATGTCTCATCTAAACCGCTTTTTATCAGGGGTTCAATGAACAAAAATCCAGAGCTCGTATAGGAAAATGAGCATGGTAAAAGCATGCACTGTCCTGGCAGGACAGTGTGGAAAAGTATATCACAAACTCCCCTGTCATAACCTCACCTGGCCTGCAGTTCAGCCATGAGATCTCCTGGCTGCAAGGCTATGAAACCTTCATTTCATCACTAACACTCAGCATCACTGCAGTCATATTACAGGGTCTGTAGAAAGAACTGAGGGAAGAAGGACAGGAGCAAAGGTAGAGATGGGGGTCACAAACAGTAGAGAGTGATGAGATTTGTTTTCTCCACAAAGTCTTTTGTGTGTGTCAGAAACATTTCTTAGTGATAAAAAATTCCAAAAGGAATTCGAGAAAAAAAATTAAAGAGTAGAATGATAAAACAAGGCATTTCCCCATTGCTGTGGTGCAGTGGGAAACATAAAGTTTGACTCACACCAGGATGCTCCAGGATGCAGTCATAAAAAATGAAAATACTCCAGAGGAGCAACAGAATTCTCAGGGCTACAAAACTTAGGGGTTTTATTCAAACATATTTGAAACCAATGTGTTCCCTTATAATTTTTTCATCTTTCAATTCAGAGGAAAATGCTCTGATGGTGATTTACCCATCAGTAACTCCACTTTGGAGCTACAAGTACCAAAATCCTACCAGCAGCAAGCAGTTTCCATGGTGTTGTTGACTGTTTCCCTTACACTGTTGCTTTCTTATGGCAAAGGTTGGTTCAACAAAGATTAGGAGCTTAGGATGACCATCTTCGACTGAGCCATCTAATTTAGGGCAGGTAAATCTCATCTTGCCTAAGGTGATCTGTGTGTTTAAATGCCCATCTGTTCCCTGCACGCATATACCCCATCACAGTTCTGCAGGCCAGAATATGAAATATTGTGTTATGGTGGCTTCAGGCCCAGCCTCTCTATAATCATTTTCTACACACACCTGACACACTGGATCTTTTGATGGCAAGAGTCTTCCACAGTCCTCTCTGAAATGCAATGTTCAAGTTATCCCATATAACTTAGGATAAAGTCTTTAGAATAAACTCTGTATTCCTGTCTCATATGCTAATTTAACCAAAGTGTTTCTACAGTATCACTATATTTCTGTGTTATTTCTGGGACCTGTTGAACTGGATACATGCAGAATTTCAGAAATATCACAATATTTCACAATATCACAATCAAAACAGGCATTGTTTAGCCAGATTCTACTTGACTCTACTTCCTGGATGAGCTGCCCACAAAACATCCTTTGAAATACACTGTAGGAATAAAATGTACACTGTAATCCTTCCTTTTAAAAACTTTTTCTAACAGAAAGAAGAATTTAAGCAAGCCCAGGAGTCCTGCATACCATTTTCACCACTTATTTACATTCTCTATCACAGGTGGAATGTTGTGTTTGCTCCCCTTTTAGATTAACCCATTTTCTCCTGAACACCAAGGGCAAGTCATCTGCCTCATTTCACAGTTCAGGCCATTATTTAGTGTGTCCCATTTGCTCCTATGTCTTTTAGCTACCTGAGAAAAGCTACTTGACAAGCCACTAGTTTTATTTGGCTATTAATAGGGGAGGTTTGTGTTTTCTTTTGCTTCCAGACAAGTATTCAATCAAGCTCATGCAAAAAGATTCCAAGCATAAGGGTGAGTCTTCTCACTCTGTTCATCATGTTTGGTCCAGACACAGTACTTCCACTGGAAGAGATTTTGTACCTAACTTCAGTGACTTAATGAAAACATCCATAACTTTCCCAGCAGATTCCTTCTAGGTTGCACTAGCCTGAAATTTTGGGGAAAACACAGACGAGATCTGTCTTCTGCTGTCCATCATAGCAACCTTTTTTTAATTTATCCCAGATCTTCTCTATGTCCTAACACACCGCCATAAATACTTTTGCTTGCAGCCAAATTTTAACTTTAAGTTACAAGACAGAAAGTCAAGAGCTTCTTTCATTCCTACAGCTGAAAGGAACCGGTTTAACTTCCCAACACAGCTTTCTCCAAAATACAGACCACTGAACATGACCCTGAGTTCTTGTTCAAGGTTATAGATTCCCTCTGAGCTATATTCTTCAGAAAGCACTCCACTTCTGGTTTAAAAACTTTAAGACACAAGGAAAACTCTACAGTTTTGTGAAAATTCCACCCCGTGTAACTTTTAATGCATCACTTTAATGTCTACCTAATGTCCATGCCCATAAAGTGATTATAGCTCCCCTTGAGCACAAACAGTATTAAAAGCCCAATTAATAACAGAAAATGTTTTATGACATGCAATTAAATTGCACCTTTACTAATAATTTGAGGTTCTCAACATGCAAGCCATATATTTGCAGATGCTAATATAACTTCATGCAAAAAACTCCCACTTTCTGCCCTTCACTAGCTATGTATATGTATGTATTGATGTATTTCTTCTTTTTTTGAAAATTTCTTGTTTCTTTTTTTTGAAAATTTCTTCTTTTTTGATGTATTTCTTCTTTTTTGTATTTCTTCTTATTTTGAAAATACATCTTTTTATAGATGTATTTCTTCTTTTTTTGATTTCATCTTTAGCTTTAAAGCCCTGATATTCACTGAGATTTGAAATCTCTTCTATTTTCTTTTTACTCTTGTCTATCTCTGAAAGTTCAGAACACAGACATGAAAACCATATCCAGTAAGATCCAAGGCAGAATGATATATTTCCTCACCAGACTCTAAATTATATTATATTTTTATATATTTTATATTATATCACATTATTATATTTTTCTAGCAACTCTCAGTGCACTCACTCTCCACACTAGCACATGTGACTGAGCCATGTGTATCAGCTCACTGCCTTTTGGAATTGTGCTCTTACACCACTGGCTTTTTCAGTTCACAGTTTCATAAATCCAGCATTAAAAGGACAGTAAAGTGACCAAGGACAAAACACCCCCTGGAGAAAGAGGATTCATTTCCTGATACTTCCTTTGAGACAAACATTCTAAAGACTGTATTTCTCAGCTTACTCATCTCTCAGACAGCACACATTGCATCCACAGCACGATCCACATGATTATTTATTAAGTATTTAGAGATGTTATCTTCTGCCAAGTTGGCATTTGGGATACCAGTTCTTTTAGGGTGAATTTAAATAAGTCTGGCCTTCTTTGTGCCTCAGTCCTTCAGCTTTAAAATGGAAATTATTCTCTTTATCCTCTTCTAATTAGCAAGATACACAGTGATAAAACAAAACCTCAGAAGCTACATGGAACTTCCTCTACTTCCTGAAAAAGAAATAAAGCTTTGTGGCCTCATTAGTCTGATTCATTACCCTGTCATGATTTTGCTAATACAAGTATTGGAATGAAATACACATTTTGAGATTAAAATCCAAGCGAATACTTAATGGCCTTTCCAGTTTAAGAGGCAGCTGAAATTCCTTGTCCCTGAAGGATCTACTGAAGACCACTTAACAGCAACAGAAATCCTCCTCTAAACCTTTTAGGGACCACCACCTTCAACTAGTGTCCCACTCTTCCAGTATCTTTTTGTAATAATCTACACACCAAATATTGTATCTAACCCCAGCAGAAGAGACATGGAGAGGCAGTAATCTCTAAGTTCAACCTCAGACATTTATGGCTGTGCTCACCCAGAGTGTTTTCAGAAGTAAAGCAGAATCAGAAGCTCTCCCCACAGGCTCAGCCTTGTGCCACTGTTTGCCATTCTCTGAATGCTGTCAATAGCTGCACTCCTTGAATTAATTCAGACTAAATAAGAAGAATAAAGTGAGACAGGACCACTGCCTCTTTTCCCAAAGCATGTTAGAAACCTCTGGCCCAGTAAATTAGGTTTCTGAAAAGCTTTGTAAATCAGAGTTCTGGAGCCATGGGCTTTTAGTATTACAGGTTGTTACATTTTAAACACATAGTTGTAAGGCAATACTTTCATTCCGTAAGAATGGGAATCCTCTGGCTGAGCAACTTCAAGTTACAGGAGGACTGAATCAGCTCTGGAGAGTTCAGCCTCAAAAAAGAGGTTACTCAAGCCTCTTTTAACTCTCTATTTTGTACACACCTAGACCTTAATAAGTACTTTCTTGCAGTGATGTTTGAGCACTGTTGTTGCTGTAGTTATAGAAACTTGTAGATATTTATTGCTGGTTTTGACATATTAGCAGTTTCCCAGTTAGAGGATGGCTCGTTGCAGCTGCATACAGCAGAGTTTGTAAATTCTCAGTTACTAACAACTCAGATTATAAGAAACTCCCACCTGATATTATTTACTAGTTCTTCCTACAGCTGTTGATGGCATAAGTGAAAAGTGTGAACCCTGAAAAGCAGTTTTATGTGCTGAGGCCTGAGCACAGCCTCAAGACTCTGTGCTGTGTGACAGAAGTGCAGGAGCACAGCTGCTCCCCCCCACTCATGCAGCAGCTCCTGGGGACCTCAGCTGACTGGGGGGAACTTCTGGAGGCTGTCAGTCACCTCTGAAGTCTCCTGGCCACCTTCCCTAATTATTCCAACCTTCCAGTCATCACAGGGTCTTTCTTGTTTCTTTAGTAATCAGGGTTATACCACAGCATTTGTTTCTTAAGCTTTGAACTATGCTTGTGGACAGCCAAATTCTTCCCCCACTTGCACTCCCTGAATTTGAAGCCATCCTGGATTTGAAATGGAGAGCATATCTGCAGGAGTCTCCATTTGGTGATGACAATACAGAAAAGGGAGAGATCAGATAAGAATATCAGGAATTAATCAAAAGCATAAGATGCTTTCTTCATAGTTATTCAAAGCCTTGAGGCCCATTTTTGAGCAATTTTTCTGCAATCATTTGGTGATGATATTTTTGGCCCTCTGTGGTTGTCATTCATTTATGTACTTAACTACATATCAGTGATAGAAGAAATCTATTCTCTCACATATTCATATTTGGTGAGCTTATCTTCATGAAGTAGAAATTATTCTAGAGATAACAACAACCATAACAAAATTCTGATGGTTTTGGTTTATCCCCTTGGGCATGACAAATACTGAAAATGCTCATTGCCACTCTATGCTGTGTGGGGAAAAGAATGCAAAAGGAATTTTCACTGTGACCCTGGGAATGAAGCCAGAAGTCACGTGCTCTTGAACATGTAGAGTGAAGGCATTCTTGAATAATAAAATCCATTAATGTTCATACAGCAATACCCCCAGTCATAGATCTAGTCCTGAAAGATCTGAATAAACCTTCAAGTATATTTGAGATTCAGGAAGAGCTATTGAAAGCTGTAAGGATTCTCTTTTTTTCTGGCATTTTGAAGGTGGGGATATGCCTTTTGACAGTAATTCATTTTTCAGACAAAAGCTGTCTTCATTACTATTTGCCCAGCACTGTTGTAAGGCAGCTTAAAACAGCACAAAGGACCTGTTCTCATGTACAAACTCCTTAAGTAAAATCCAGATAGAGGGCGAGTCAGTGTAAAGTCACAATAGGCAGCTGTCTCCCTTACCAACAGCCAGAGACTCCAGGGCTCACAGCTCTCAAAAAGCTGTGGCTAACACTGCTGTTTTACTTTCTTTTTACGAGCATAACAATGTGGGAGATGATGTTTTCGAAGAATCATGATTAATCCCTTTCTTCATTAAGTCCTGTCTAACTGAGGCAAAACCAGCTGGTTTGGGATAAGCCAGGAGCAAACAGAAGCCGTTCTGGGTGAAGCTTTGAATGGCACTTTATCCACCCTTTCACAGCAATCCAAGCAACTTCCACTGAGTCATATAGCTTCAAGTTGTTGTCCTGTACCTGCATACAAGGAATAAGCAGGTGTGGAAAATCTAGGCATCTGTCCTGGCTGAAGGGAGATACCCAACTTAATTATCACTTGAGTTTCAGAGATCCAGTACTTTGTTTATCTCCTCCAGTGTCTCAGAAGAGTTTGGCTGGTGGTCTACCCATTTATGGACCCATCAGCTACATCCTTGCACACTCTCCAATCCCTACTGGCTCCATGCATCATCCTCTGCCCTTCCTCCTATCAGCCATGTGCAAGAGGAAGCTACCATACACACTGAGCTGGTGGAACTGCAGTGGTAATGTTCAGTTTTCCTCTTGTAAGGGAATCCTCTGCAAGTAAAGACTGCTCCTCACATCTCCTTCACTGCCTTTCACAGTTTCTAGAGGTGTAACAGTTCATGTGACTGGATGCCTCATCCATTTTTATAGATGATGACAGAAAGACTCTTCCCTTCATAGCAATATATACATAATTAAGCAGTTCTGGATTCAGCTATAGAAAAAAAAAATGGATGGGTGCCCACACCCATTTTTCATTATTTGTCCATGCTCCAAAATGGCCCAGTAGGACTGACTGAACAAATATGATACCAGCCATTACTAGCAGTTGGAATAGACCAGGACAAATCAAGTGGAACATCTTTCCATTTCACTGCAATTAAAACCTGCTGGAACAGAATCAGTGGTGTATTAATGAATCCAAATCTTTACTGTTGTGGTATTGGAACAGACAGCTTCCAGAAGAGGAAATGGGAAGGCAGCCATCAACCTCAAGATGACAAGAGAAGAAATAATTTTTTTCTGTAGAATCCTTATGAGGACACTGAAATAGTGCTCTGTCACAAAAAGGGAAAAATAAGAAAAAAAGAAAAAAGAAAAAAAGTGAGTGCAAGAGAAAAGAAGTTTCAGGAGCCTTTCCATCAGACTCCAAACATCTTTTTTCTTAAACTAAGAGCAAGTGATGATTTTCTGTATATGAAAATTAATTTTTTTTTCTCCCCCAAAAATATATCGTTCAATTCCCTGTTTAGTGACACTTCTAATTAAGGCTCTTCTATACATACTTTGGAAAGAGATTACAAGAAAGGAATAATACACACTGTAGACATGAATGATACATGTGTTGAAAATAGCTTAAAATCTAGGAATTAGGAGGTAGGATAGCTATAAACAACTTAGCTGATGAATTATGTAACTCTTTAAAGCTATTGATTAACCAATTATAGATAATTTATTAAACCCTAAAGTACCTCGAGAAAGCAACTGCCATACAAATCTTAAGTAGAAAAAGACATGTACCAAAAGAGAGGAAAAAAGGACATTAGCTAATCCATACAGTCTGTTGGAAATTCTTAAGACCTGCATGTTGGCAGGCTGTCTAGGGGAGAGAAGCAAGGAAGGGTAAGGGCCAAATTCCTGAGATGAGAAGCTTTTTAATAGGAAATCCCCACAACCTCCCATGGAAATCTTTACCTGAGGAATAAACAGCCAATTGTATGCCCCACATCTTAGTATGGGGTGAGAGGCCATGTCTTAGATAACAGGTCCCAGACATGGTGGGATTTAGAGATAATCACCAACAGCTTGAGTTGCACCTGGACGAGGACAGGAAACCAGTGCAGAAACATGAGCACAAGCATTATCCTCTCTCAGAAGCTCACCTCACAGATGGGAGTGCTCTGTAATAGCTGTAAATTCCTCAAAGATTGGCTTTAATTAGAGCCTAACCTTGCCAGGAGAGGGATGGAGAGCCATCACCCACCCAGCAGGAGTGATCCCAGTCTCCTGCCTGGCTGGAGATGATGAAAGGCACCACTGCTCGCTGCTGCTACTCCAGATTGCAAAGCCAGTGGAAGACGTGAAAGGCAAGGCTACAAAACTTCATCATGGTGAGAAGAATGATTATGACATAAGAAGGATGAGAATTCCTACAATCAGCCTGAGCTGGCCTACCCTAATTCCTCTCTGGCAAAGCACCACAGGCATTTAAACTCTTTCCTCATTCATGGTCACAGGATTTTATCATGCAATATGAAGACTACAGCAATGCAAGAGCCACATCTTATGGACAATTAGGTTATATTTATACTACAAAAACCCTCAGCAATACTTTGTTTCCACTTCTGCATCCTAATTGCAACCTAGATTCATCAAGGGCAGGTTCATCCATGCACCAGAGCTGTCTTCCATGTCCTGGTTTCAAGGGAGCCTCAGGTGCAAAGCCCATAAAGGAGGCAGAATGCCCCTAAGCAGGCACCCTCTCTGAAGGGCAGGCATGAGAGCACCAGAAAGCATCCCCTGGCCTCCCTCAGCCTGCTGCTGCGGACACAGCTGCTTCTGCCAGTGCTTCCCCACAGCTAGAAGTTGTTTTGTTACTATAGGATGACAAAGTGATTTTGCAGTCTGCATTTTTGAAGCCCACGGAATACCGTAGTAAGAGATTTAGGCATAAAACCAAATCTAAATACCAAATGCACAAACTATCTGCTCTTTAACTCAGGATATGCTAAGCTGCATCCAGCCCTGTGCCCTCCAAGGTGCTGCATCAACTTCCATTCCCAGTAGGGATGAACCACACCCCAGCTCTGCACATTCTTCAAATGTCTCTCCAAGCAAACAAAGCATTGCTGCTCGTTTACCAATGTTGAATCAGGGACAGTTCAATCTCAGCTGGATCCTCACCTTGTCACAAAGTAATGGCCAAATTTAACCCTGGGCACATAAACTCGATTTAGTATAACTGTGATAATTTTATTCAGGAAAAACGCTAAAATTGAAGAATTTTTGTTAAGAAAAGAAGACAAAAATCAAAATATTAGTTTAATGACTCTGCAGTTTAAAATATTCCTCAGAGTTTCCTGGATGGTCTACATGAAAAAAAAAAAAAAAAGGAAACAAATTAGGAAAAGACCACCAAACCCCAAAGAAAAAAAAAAGAAAAAAAATCCAGACTGGAAGAGGAGCTTCATGAAAATCTGGAAAGGAGAACCTCTAGGAAAGTTGAGTCACTGCTCAACTATAATGTGTATTTGATCAAATTGAACTTTTTGCCTACTTCTCACACATATAGATTATATGAAAAGAAAAAGAGACTTCCAGGCACCTTACAGATATAAATGGCAAACCATGGGTAAAAAAAAAAAACCAAAAAAAACCAATAAAATGAGAAGGTCTGTTAATGCCTCAGTGTGAATCAGGTCCAGAAGTGAATCACTGAAATGGAAACTGCCTCTCAGTTACCATTAGTAGGACTGGAACTGGATCTTCCCAAGGTACCATTCACATTGATATGGAGCAGAGAGGTAGCTGAACCCTGGACATGGGTTTATCTCTGCCCCAGGGATGTCTGCCTCCAGCAGAAGGGTGAAGCAGAGTCTTAAACTTCTGCAGACAGCTTAGTCTGCACTTTCAGCATGAATTATTTTAAGACAAGCCCACTTTGATTTCTCTTGGAAACTTAGCATTTCTGCTTTCTTCCTACTGTTTTCTGGGAGAAAGCAACTTATTTTATATTAAGGATGTACAGAGCTGCTCCATTTGCAAGGGAAATGTGTTGGAACCCAAAAGCTTCAGAGGAATGCAGGAGGAGGAAGAAAACCTTTGCACTTATTCTATCACAATGTAAATAATCTAAAAAAAGAAGGGTTTGTCCAAATCAAGTGAAAGCTCAAACACACTGCAGAGAAAATGGAGAAACAGCAAAAGACAGCATACTCAGGGAGAGAGTTACTTTGAGCACATTTCTGAGACTTTACCACAGCATTTGTCAGACGGTTATCCTGCAAATCCAAATTTACCCAGAGTACTTAAGCTCCCATGCTCTGCCATGCAATTGCATCCTACCCATCACAAGACCCATGGCTGCTTCAGCAGCAAGCATTTCAGCTAATTAGGGTGCACAATGGAAAAAATTAAAGGTTTTTTACATTTTTTCCAAACATTTCCAAACACAACCCTTTCACAAAGGTAACTTGTGACTGCTCTCTGTAAGAACATGTCCTCACTCCGTAGTCAAAGCTACTAAGGAAAAAAAATTACACAATAGTTTGAATTTAAAATGTATCAATTTTAAGTGGAAGCAGAGATGGGGTTTTTTTGTTTGGTTTTGTTGGTTTTTTGGTTTTTTTTTTTTTTTTTTTGTTTTTTTTTTTTTGTTTTTTTTTTTTTGTTTTTTTTTTTTTGTTTTTTTTTTTTTGTTTTTTTTTTTTTGTTTTTTTTTTTTTTTTTGTTTTTTTTTTTTCTTTCAGGCTGTTGCAAGTTTTCTGAGGAGCAAACTAAGGAGCAAAGAACGGAGGGCAGCTTTGCTGTGTACCGCTGCCATCTAGTGACCTGCCTCTGAGAACGGGACTCCAGCAGCAGCGTCACCGTGTCAGCACTGTCCCAGTTATACCCTTTATTTCAGATTTAGCAGGATGTTAAACTATTATTTCAGTTCACAGCTCCTATTGCGCTGCATAAGTATTCAAAGCAAAGAATAAATTTCAGTTAATGGTGGTGGCATATGTGTGATCATATCACAGTAATGGAACATTTATTCACTTTGCATAATTGCTATCTCTATAAATCACCCATAGGAGAATGGTCCTTTTAGAGAAAGAGAGAGAGAGGTTTTTTTTTTCTGTGAAGGCAAAGTTAATCCATCTGAAAATCAATTGTGGTATTAAAACATAATTAACATCCAGAGACTTCATTATTTGCCTATGACATTGCCATAAATGAGCTTCAATGGCATGCACAAGAGCAGACATTATGGTTGTGTGTTTCTTTCAGCTGCTTGTGATAAGCTCTCCATGAAGACTCAATTTTGAACAGCTTCTGGCAATGACAGTGATTTAGGAAATGCAAGGGCAAATTGTGGCACAATATGATTAAGAGTGGGTCTGTCTGAGCTGCTTAGGAGAGGTCCCATGAAACATCACAGTGACACTGCTGGCTCTGGGCTAACTCAGCCGAGCCAGCCCTCCCTGTCCCAGAATTGAGGGGGTAGGTCCAAATGAAAAAGAATTTGAGAGACCCTGATATTTCAGAGTCAGCTCTGCAAGTAAAAGGTAGATGTGGGAAAACAGGCAGAACCCAAGAAGCAGGCTGTTAACATATAAGAGCAATAAATGTAATAGCCATAGCCTAATACCACAGCCCAGACTGTATCTTCATTTCTTTTATGCTCTAAACTTCTGGGAGGTATCACACAGTCCTGTATGTGGCTGAAAGTAATTTACAAGCCCATGGCAAGGGCCAAAATCAAGTAAACCTATATCAGAGTTGTTCCTAACAGGGAAACTCATAAAGGTATATTGGGGGGGGAAAAAAAAAAAAAGCTATTCAGCAAATTACACAGCCCATTCTCTAAGGAGGTCATTGAAGTCAAATAAATTTCATAGGTCTTTCCTATGCAATAATTTAGATGCAGTTAATATGCCCCAGAACACCACTAACAGCTAGATGCAGAGGTCATTTATTCACATTTTATCAATAGGATCTTTATAAGATGCAGGCTCCTTCTTCAAGATCCACCCCATGCCAACAACCCAGAACATCAATGCTGTCCAGAAACCCACCTCAGTGCAATCATCCATTTCAGACTGCTGACTGAGCAATATGAAGCTAGAAAATGTCTTTAGGAGATACTCAACCCTCTGCCTCTGCCTCAAGCCAAAACTAACTTCAGACTTGCTGGGAGAAGGAAAAGGCTGCCATCCCCCAGCTATGAGGGGTTTTCATATGAAGTATGATAGCATCATGTTTCCTCTGAATAATAACTTACTTCAGCTTAATGTTTGTTTCTTCCTTGCCTGGGGTTCATCATTTCAGTAACACAATGATGGTTTTTGTTCTACATACCCTGGACCAAACAGACATTTCTGGTGCTTCACTACACAGGGCGCAAGCAGATCAAAAATTAGTTTAACAAAACGCATAATTGGCTAATTGACTATATCCCCTTCCTATAACATGGATTGTACTACATTTTCAACTGGGGTGGCTTTTCAGTGGACTTAAGAAAATGTTGTTTGAGTACACAAGATGAAAATATTGTCACACAACCGAACACAGACAAGTCAAGCTCACTTGTTGAAATATATCCACGCACAGCTTGAAAGCCTAAATGCCTCGTATAATCAGCTGATGAGTGCTCCATTGTTCCAGGTTTAGAAAGATTTCCTTTAAGGTCCACCTACAGAACAAATATTCAGAGCAGTCATGTTGGGGAGTGCTGCTGATCCCACCGCTTCCATAACCAGCTGAGAAAAATTACTTTCAAAAATCACATAGCTCATAATGGAGAGTTCTGTTTAAAAAGTCAGTAACATGACTGATCCAGCTGGACAAAAAGCCTCAGAAAAATCAAACAAGATTTGGCCTGAATATCTAGAACATTTAGGATTTCTCTGTTTTCATTTGTAAGTGTTAAAACCGTTTTCTCCGTGCATTCAGAAATTCTGCTTATATAAATATGTTAGGTTTTAAGGAATACTTTTCAGTTATTCTGCTCATAAAAACATCAGCTCCTCCCACTCCCCCCCAGTGACTTCCAGGGAGCTGCTACAGCTTGTTTCCTCCAAATTACCATCATCCTCCACCCCCGCCTACCACCCATTAGGAGCCTGATACAGATATCAAATATGGGGCATAATGGGCATTAAATGAAGACCTCCCAGCTGTCTCCTGACAGTTTCATTGCATAATGGTGACCTCTGCATGTCTTATTCACCAAATAAAAAAAGACAAAACTATACAATTCCAAGCTGCAGATTAAAAAAAATAAAAGTCCTGTGATATATCTGGGAGGCAGGTTGGGGGTCTTCATTTACTTGCATATGTAGATGGTCTTATAAGGCTTCCCTTGGTGCTTCCTACATGTGTAATATTTTGTTTCTTAATAGTAAGTCTTGCTTTCTTTCTTGCTGAAAAGTGATAGTTCACTTTGAAAGCATAGATTTATACTGCAGACTCTTCATTTAAACCTTATGTAAAGAAATAAAATCTTTATGTCCACACATATTTGAGCTCCTACCTTCATACATTTATAGCGTGTTACATTTCCCAGCTTTCCCATATTTAATGTTTTACAGCCTGTTCTCCAGATTCAGGTAGTAAAAGGCTTGAAGGCCAGAAAGCAGGCAGCAGCTCACCATTTAATTAGAAAAGAACCAACACTGCGTTCTCCAAACTGCACAGTTGCACAGAGGTGCTAGCAAGACCTTTCACTAGAATAAGAAAAATCTGACCTACAACTTCCACCAAAATATTTTAATTTAGAGTTTTAAAACTCTTTAAGTGAATCCTTGCTGGACCCTTTGTTGTCTCATCAGTATTTAGAAATAGCACTGGAGGGGAAAAAGAAACAGGAAAGGGAAAGAACTATACACTAAATAGAAAAAAGTCTGGGTAAGCAGAAGTAACTATTCCTTCATTTCCAGAAGGCTTCACTCCCACTCCATTCGGCTATACATCTCCCCGCCAAGATGTGTGACATTTTCTGTGTGTGGCAGCACAGTTGTATTGGTATTTAGCTTGCATCTGACAAGCCTGTGCCTTTGGAAGAATCATAGAATCATAGAATATCCAGAGTTGGAAGGGACCCATGGGATCATTGAGTCCAACTCTTAGTCCTTTGTAGGACACCCCCAAGTGTCACACCATGAGCCTGAGAGCATTGTTCAAATACTTCGTGAACTCTGTCAGGCTGGTGCTGTGACCACTGCCCTGAGCAGCCTGCTCAGTGTCCAAACACCCTCTGGTGAAGAGCCTTTTCCTGATGTTCAACCTAACCCTCCCTGGTTCACTTCATGCCATTTCCTTGAGTCCTGTTCCCTGGTCATGAGAGGGAAGAAGTTGGTGCCTGTCTCTCCTCTTCCCCTCACAAGGATGTTGAAGACCACAATGTCTCTCCTCACTCTCCTCTTCTCCAGACTGAACAGACCAAGTGCCCTCAGCCACTCCTCAGATGGCTTCTCCTCCAGACCCTCCACCATCCTCATGGCTCTCCCTTTGATGGTCTCTAGTTGCTCAATGTCTTTGTTACACTGTGGTGCCCAACACTGCACACAGGATTCAAGGTGGGGTCACTCCAGTGCAGAATTTGATAAGAGGGAGTTATCAAAAATAACCTGTTAACAATATTTCACACTTGTGGAGTCTGACCACAACCTTTATATCCTTCCCACTTTCACTCTCCATGGTGTTTTTTCCCCCCACTTCACACTATATTTCCTGAAACATGAAACAGAGTATAGGAAAATGCCATCAGTCAGGGATCTCAAGAAAATTACATGGCACCTTTCCCTTGCTCCAAAGGAGGATTAAATATCAACTCTGCAATACATTTCAGATGTTTGTCTAATCCAGAAGGGTCCTCTGTCCCAAAACAACCTCCAAGGCTCCATACAGCCATCTGAGGGTAAACCTTGCTGGCACTTCCCACACCTTACTGGATCCATGGCAGGAAGCTCCTCCAGCACGTCCATACACAGCCTTGAGGGTTCCCCAATTTTCCACAGGGCACATGGTGGAAAAAAATGGGAAAATGGGCACCACAGCCTGGGTCTTGTCCATAAGCTAATGGCTCAGAAAGTGGGTATGCAAGTGCTGACAGAAAAGCTGTGCCTGGCCTAGAGCCTGCATGTTACTCCTAAAGTACTTGGCTAAAGTTTTCCTTTCATTTTTCCATGTAGATCACGCTTTCCAAACTTCTTTTATCTGTTGTTATCCTCGAAGTTCTCTCTCTTATTCTACCCTTGACCTCTTTTTCCCTTTTTTCCCCCCTCAAATTAGGTCATTAACACCGGGCAATTTAGGTCATTAACACATTAACACACATTACCAAGCAACACTACTGCTGATGATCACAGCAATTCCTGCCCACAAGTTATTTTTATCTTTTCAAATACTTCTGAGGACTTCTCCTCTGCCACAGCATGACAATAGTGACTATGGCTCAGCCTCCAACCTGCTCTGACTCACAGATTTTCCTCTATGCTACAGCTCACTGGAACATTACCACATTTATGCCTCAGGTTTAAGCATTAGTTTTACGTTACACTACATTTCTTACATTAATTCCTCAAGTTCCTGCGGAAATCCAAGCATAAAGCTGGGATGATATTCCAAATAGTTGAGAATCCAGGTGTGACCAGTAGCAGCAGCTGTCTGCAAGCAGCATCTCTGCTCTTCTTCATGGTGCACAGCACAAGTCAGAGGTTTTGCTGTCCCAAGGTTGCAAGAATGGTGGAAAACAGGACACCTCACCCCCTAACCCTTCATCCAAGGCTCCTTTGAAACCAGGGGATAGAGACCATTGGGGAAAAGGAGCTGCTATCCTCCAGGAAGTGGAGTGTTCCAGGGACCCACATTTTAGACATTTTCAGCCAGGCTCTCCATTTATGCCATCAGTATAATACGAAGTTTAGGAGGTAAAATACCAAAACCCTGTTCAGGCACCTCTTGGCCAGAACACAATTCCCTGCCCTCAGTGCCTAGCATCTGATAGAGAGAATGGCACCTTGTTTTCAAGCATTTATGTTAGGGTAGATTTATCCTGTGTGGACTTATTCTGACATAAATCCTTGCCTCTGACTGTAATAAAAGCTCTTAATGGTGACTTTTCACCAAGCAAACTTCTGTCAGAAGTCTAGAATTGCAAGCCTCCTTTCCCACACCCTGCCTCAACAAGAGGGAATGGAGGAGAACAGAAATTCTTTTGCTGCAGGCAAACTGCCTTTGTGTGCTCCATGTATTTTGGCTTTGGGTTTCTTCACAAAATTCAACAAAGTTTTCATGTAAATGCTTATGGGTTTGGAGGCAACAGTTTACAGTGGCAGCCTGAGGCAGGTCATCTGTGGATTTGAGGGGCTACAAGGAAAATGTTTCCTCTAATTGAAACCCACACTGACTCCTGTATGGAAAAGCATTGCAGAGACACAAGAGGCCACTGAGTCCAGCAGAGATGCTGCCTAAGCAGTTCAGGGAGGAGATGGGGTCTGGCAGGTTTCACTGAAATCAGGGAGCAAGTTGTGCTCCTTCCTCCGAAGAGAGAAGCGCAGCGCACGTCCCTGCCTGGCAGGCTGTGAAGTGAAAGCCTTATCTCTGAAAGCACAGATACTCCAGGGAGTCTGCTGTGGAAAATCCCTCCATCAAACAAATCCCTGTGAGTTTCCAAGGAGTCCCAAACCTCTCTGGTCTGTCAGAAATGGATGCTTAGCTATTGCTAAGGCTTCTCTAGAAGGATGCAGAGAGCCAGCTGTATGACTTTGGCAACAATCAGTGAATCACCACAAAAGGTTGTCTTTTTTTAATGGAGTTAATTTATATGAATATTGTCACTACTGCTCTCTTCCAAAAGCTCAATTTGTAACAGTGGCTCGATCTCAGACGAAAAAAAAGGAAAAAAGAACATGTAAATGTGTATCATGTGATGAACTCACCCGTCACATGAAAACTCCCTCCACATGACAAGCTGTCTGAGACGTCCTGCTATATATACACAATAAAAACTGTGGGAAACTGAGACTCAGAGAAGTGCTTATTTGGTTTACAAAGTTGGAAACTTTGTCTTTATTCAGCTGAGGTTTTATACAGACTAATGTACCCTCAGCTCCAGACACAGACTTGCACATATTCCCCTGTATAAATTTCTACAAGCTCCAATTACCATATGTAACTACACATGTTGGAATAACCAAAGCAAATTTTTCAGAGTACAGCTACTGTGTGCTACAGTGAATAAAACTGGATTCTTGCAGTCAAGAATGCCAGATCTGCAAAGCCAGAAAAGAAAATCTTCTTCACAAGATATTAGCTCATAAACTTGGGTAAAAGAAAAATAGAAAATTGTTGTTGTGCAGGACAGTGGTGCTCAGCTGAAGGATACAAGGATTGGAAGCAGCAATGCAGGTTGCTGGGAAATTCTAATTAAAAGTACACTTTGACCCCAGAAAAGCAGATAAAAATATATTACTTTCTAAGAGAAAACAAGCTTTCTGTTCTCCTGTACCTTTTACAAGCAAGTATTGGATTTAGCACTAAACATATATATATGTTCAGACCCCACACTATTAATAACATTACCAAACATTTATAATGTCATTTATAATACCATATTATATATTATAATATCATATGACTGACCTAAAACTTCCTGCCAATCCCATTATACATTACAGGAATCCACAAAGCTGCAACTTAAAAGTAGTGGTCCAAAACCTACTGTCACTGATTTCTGAATCTGCTCATAGCTGCTACACTGACAAAACCTGACACAGCACTGCCCCACATTTCAAGGGGACAACTAAAGCCTCCCTCACTTAGTTTGTCCCTGAAGTCCCCATAAAGCAGCAGCTATACTGACTGAGAAACTTGAAATTCATGTACAGAGACCACCAAAATCAGTGTCTCCCCCTGAAATCAGTGTTTTCCTTTGATTTTCAAGAATAGCAAGCCTTCCAACCACAACCTTGAGATTCATATGGAAAAAACATTTAGAATTTCATTAGACGGAATAAAGCATAAGTCCTTTAAAATTTTTTATTAAATAATCCTTAGGAATAGATAATTTTACTAGAATTCTAAAATAATTTCTGTAAAATTCCATAGAATTAGAAAGCGAGCATCTGTTCTAAATAACTTTTTAATTGCCATATAGAACTGGAGAAGCAGAATATCTTTTCTTGTTCATTTTTATAGGCTGGTAGATAATTAATGTAGAAAGATTATCAAATTCTATTAAATGGCACAGCACTTTTTCATGCAGGAGTCTTACTCTTTTCTTTCTCTGATTGTGTCTTATTTGAGGAGGGGAACATGTTCTGTGGCCAAGTCTCCATTATTTGCTTTGGACAGTCAATTTTGCAGCTGAGGCCATAAGGTTTCTCCATATAATTATAAAGCATGTCTGACTGCTCCAGTGGTGGGTGGACAATTACAGATGTCAAAACTTTTCTTCCAGATAATAACAAAACTGCAAGGATAGCAAACCTGTTATATGAACCTCCAAATTAAATACCCAACATCATGTCAATTCTTCATCTGAAACACCCTGCTGGGCAGCACACATGGAAATTACCTTATTTGAAAGAAAGAGCTGTTAGGCAGGGTAAATATTAGCACTATCTGGCATGAAAATCTTGCTTTGGCATAAGTTTTAGGTCAAGAAAGAATAAACAATGACAGAAGAAAACCTCCCAGCTGAATACATTATGCTAGTTAAAGAAAGTAAAAGGTGAAAACTCCTTCCAAGACCTTTTGTTTTTTAGATATCTTGTGAATTGCCTGAACCAGATTCCATTTCAGCCATTCACTCAAGTATTATCTTAAGTATAATTTAGAAAACATCAACCTCACTCAAAGTATAGTTTTATTTCAGATATGCACCCACCAAACTAAAGACTCCCAACACACTCAAATGCTCATAAGGTCACTTGCCTGAAGTCCCCCCCATTAACTTACAGTCAGCTCTTCCAAAATTTAATCTTTCTATTAGAGCAATAATAGTTCTGTAAACAAAAAGCATTTTATGATTGTTTCTGTATGTATCAAGATGTGTTTGGCACTGCGGTTTGCAAAAGAGAATTTCCTGTTTACAAGCACATTTTCTGTCCTGAATTTGAATGCATACTTGAGCAAAACCCTTCCACACGACTCCTCATCTTATTTCAAATGAAAAATATTTTGATGAGCATTTTGCTTTAAGTTAACCATAATTATTGTAACAGTTTGACCTCTTCTTTTCTTAAAAAAAAAAAGAAACAAAAGAAAAAGTATTGACAAATTAACAACAAATTATGGATATTGCAACATAATATATGAATCTAAACAACTTTATAGATCTGAGAAGTCCTGTTTGGTTCAATGAGACAACTCTACCACATTGTTGGCCGTGTGTAAATGCAGCCAAAGCCTTTGTTTGTCAGGTTTTTCTCAACAGCTGTTCAGCATCAGTCTCATAAGTCTGACTTTTTGTTATACTTATAATAATCCATACATTATTTTAGACAAAAAACTCATGGAATTATGCAGAGACATTAATTTACCTTATTTTCCCATTTCAAGATATCAAAAAAGGTCTTTTTTTTCCTTACTTTTTATTTCCCATATCCTCATGAAGAACATGCATTAGTTATGCTCTCACTACAGAATCATAAAAGTTCTAAGTTAATATGTGTTATACTCATGAACCTGAGTATTTATGCTGTGAAGGAAAAGAGCCAAACTAACCAGGATAGAAATGAAGGTGAAATAAAGAAATACAAGGTGCGGGATATGATTGTGCTGTCCATGTCACACTTCAAACACTGACCTGGAGCTGTTCCTGAGAGCCATGGCAGAACCTGGGCCCCACATGATCAACTCAGGCTGCTGGGTAAGTCTGCCCAAATTCCCATCCCATTTTCCTGAAGCAAGTATAACTTTGCTGTCTTCAACTTAATCATTTCCAGCTTATAGTAGAATAAAGGATTTATCATCAGGTTTAAAAGAAGATTTGGATGTAAACCAGCCTCAAGGCAATCACATAACCCTTGCTCTCTGGTAACCCTTTTCAGCATGATGCTAGAATCCAAAAGTGCTGCATACATTATTCAGGTCCAAAGTCAGCAGAAATTCAGAGAAATGTTGTATTTACTTACAAGGATATTATATCACCCCAAACACCTGCCAGGTACAGAGCCTGTTATTTTGTCAATTACAAATTTCTAGTCTTAGAAACCTGTTTCATACTATTAATTTGCCAAATGGTGGTAACCTCTATTTAGTATTCATATTCTAAAGTATAGAAAAGCTTCAGATGTGTTGCAGAAAACAGCAACTGAATTAATGTCTCAACCAAATCACTTTCTATAAGAAAGAAGTTCTAGACAGACTTCCAACAGTGTTTTTTATAATAGTCCTTTACACAGAAAAGCAAACAATTTTTGTCTGTGTTAAATAATAAACCCAGTGGGGTGAGGCTCCATAGGGAACAGTAAAGCCACTCAACAGCACAGAAGGGCAGGACCACTTAGGCCTATTAGGACCTGGCTGACTTCTTCACATCTATGACTGAACCTAAGGTTTGCTGTCCCCTGATTATAAAACACTCAGGCACAAGACAGATGTCATCAATAGATTTGAACTTGCTCCACAGGATCCATAACTCCACCAAGAAATACTTAAAAGATTTGGAAATTGCAATCTGATGAAAAACCATGTAACAACATAGCTCCAGACAGGACCAGTTGTTCAATACTTAGGGAGTATAATCCCTAATAATTTAAATTAATTATTCAACAATGATGGGTCTCCATTAGATCATCCACATCTCATCTCTCTGTACTCTTACATGGGGTG
Source organism: Pyrgilauda ruficollis (assembly GCF_017590135.1). Lineage (NCBI taxonomy): Eukaryota > Metazoa > Chordata > Aves > Passeriformes > Passeridae > Pyrgilauda > Pyrgilauda ruficollis. Next base: position 2,447,489 of record NW_024527488.1, read on the forward strand.
TGCTGGGATTAATCTGCTGTGGGAAGCACAGTTTAAATACCGTAGGGAGGAAAGCAGAGCCACAGCCTGGGAATGGTAGGCAGAGCAAGCCAAATTAATATATTTTCAAATGCACACATGTTTGGCAATCAGGTTGCACATGAACATTGTCAGGTGCAATTTCTTTTGCTTTGCAAATACCTTGGTAACTAGAGCAAAGCCTCATGAGCATCTCAGCTCAGGAAGCAGAGGTGTGAGAACTGAGGTAATCCTCTGCTAACGTGCTCAGAGGCACAGAGGACATAGCAAAAAGAGGAACCTTTGGCTATTGCTCTCCTCACTTTAATTGCACCAACATAAATTGAGCATCTTCACCACTTCTCTGCTGACTTTTGCACAGCTACAGACCATCAGTGTCTGACAACTGCTATGCTTTTTACAAAGTCAAGCAGGTCAAAGCCTAGCTTACATGAAATCAATCAGGATTTACAAAATAGAAATGAAACTGTCACTCCTCAAAGGGTTGATCTAACAGATATACTTCATTTGTAAATATATAAAGCCATGTATCTAGTCAAGAGGATAAAGCCTCTTGCAAAATATAGCTGCAACAACTGCTTTGCTTTGCGTGGTTAAGTTGTGCTTTCATGCAAGAATGTGATTGTCAGGGCACTTACCTTGTGGGAGACCCAAGTCCTTTTCTTTTACATCTGCCACTGCCCATGAGAATGATCCAACTACCAGACTGCACAAACAGCACTCTTCAGCCTTTCAGTTGAATCACTGCTGTGTCTCAGTGATACAGAAATATAAGTCTCAGTGATACAGAAAAGGAAAAAAAACCCAAAAGCATGCAAGAGACCATGCTTCTAAAGTCTAGTAGTTATGTCACTTACTAAGAAAAGGACAGTCAGTTCTAGTTCCAAGTCTATGTCTGTAATCCACATCATAGCAAAAAACATATGAACACTACCTCATACCTTCCATCCCTTCAAAAGAAAACAATTTTTTCTGTTCAGTTATTTAAAATAAAAGGTATTTTCAGAAATATTCAGTGGATATGCACCCACACAAGTCACTTTCCTCCTGAGCAAGATGCTAAATCTCAGAAGATTATTAGAGCTGGACACAATCTCCTGTGTTTTTGTCTTGTGCAACTTTTATTAACTATCTTGAAGCATCTCCTCACTCAACACATCCCCCTTCTGAGATACCTTCACTGCATACTCCTCTAGTATGCCAAGGCACTCAACATTTGGATTCTGGATTCCAATTTGCAACCAGGTTAAAGGTTAAAATCAAATGTCTGCTACTTTTGCACCCTCCAGAAAATAAAACAAACATGCACATTTTTAGCAGCCAGGGTCTGGAAGCAAGCTTTCCTCTAGATTTCCATCTTCCATATTTTTCTCCTGTCTCTTGTTCCCTGCAGCTTCCCTCCTCTTCCAGTCTGTCCTCCCAGTATTTTATCAGATGGGCAAGCAGCATCACTTGCTCATCACTGTAGCTGTGCTGATGAGCCAGGATATACTTCTCTTATGACTGCTTCCATCATGAGAAGCCAGGGTTTCCTACCAATCTGTTGGTAGAAGAATTCATTGGGAGTCCACATCCTCACTAGATACTGTTTTTTTCACCACACATCCAACAATTTAAAACTTCTAAACCATGAACTCTTGCCAAATGTAACTGAGTTCACCAGCAGATTCAGAAGGACAATGTGTTATTTTGGACAATAACACATAAATGTACATATGGACAAAGATTCTGACTTCTACACAATCAGGTTTAATGAGGAAGTGAGGCTGGGGCAGAGAAAGAGAGGAATAGGAATTAAGCAAATAGTTGGACCTTTCTAAAGATGAGATTCACCCATCATTTACACTGCAAGCCTTTTGAGCACATGCTCAAGAAACCACTAATTCAGCAGCCAGAGATGGCCTGTGTGAGCAAACAGGGCTGGGGAGTGGGTCCAAGACCTGGCACATCCTCCAGGATGCTCAGATCTCAGCAGGACCCATTTAGGGCTGAGCACTCTGCAGGACAGGGCTGTGAGGACAGGTGCAAGCTGAACAAGGAGCACTTTCCCAGGGGTACTTTGGATGCAGTCCCTCTCTTTGGTGAGGGTGATTTTGCTGTACTGATGCAAGCTAGGCTGGGCCAGTTGGCCTCAGGAGCAGAAAACAAATCCTGTAGAAGTAGCCAGAGAAACTGGGACAACATCATGTGTTAATGTTGGCCCAGCTTATTGTTCACGGAGGGTGGATGGATAAGTAGGGGGAGTGTAGCTCTGTCCACCACTGGAGCCCTTTGGCTCATCCCACACAAACAGCTCTGAGCCTGCATTGCTGCGAGGACATTCCCAGCTCAAGGAACTCAGTGTTCCCAGATCCTGAGCTGATGTGCTCATGGGAAAATGTTCAAAATATCCCTCGTAGACAATGATCTCATGTTTTTCCATAAATGCTCTTTTCTTTTTCAATCCTTCTGTGAAAAACTGAGATTTAAAAACTTGAAGACAACATGAACAGGTCCCATAAACAGCATTTTCTGTTGCCCATAGGGGTTAAATCAGTGCTCAGTGACCTCAATCACAAACTGGAAGACAGGAGTAGTAACAGGAATTAGTCAGAGATCCTTAGCCCTGGACTTGAACCTTTTTCTCCCCATATTTGCACTGTTGGCAAAATATGGATACAGAAACACACATGCACACAAAAAATTCCATAACTATCAATACACACATATAGACATCTATTAATACATTTACACAATAGTTGTACTTGTGTCTACCCCATTTCTTAAACGTATGCTGAGTATAAATACCTAATTACATATGAGTATTTCTGTAAGTTTGTTTAGACATACACTCATATGCACATACACAATACAGATAAGATACATTAAATACTGGCTGGGGAGCAGCTCATGACATACATCCTGAAATATTTTGGCAAAGGTACTCTAAAGGATGGAACTGGAAGAGTGATCTGCTAGAAAAGTGACCACAAGTGCTGGCCTGATCTCGTGTTTCCCTGTGCTAGCCTGCATCACACACTTGTATGTACACACACAAAAACTCCCACAAAAGCCAATATGAGTTTGATTTAGAAGCCACCCTTTATAAGCATCTCAGCTGAAAGAGAGCAAGTTTTGGGTCATTTTGGTGAGTGACAGAATAACCACTCTAGCTAACAGGAAGAATTTTAGTCTAATTTTTCTTTTATTTTTATAAATAAAAACTTTCCTAGACTAAAAAGTAAAACATAGAATCAGGTAATCACATTCTCCAGCCCTCAATCACACATTCAGAAATGAAAAGACTTGAAAAGAATGCACTTTATTTCAAGACTTTGTTTGGCAGTATCTATTTTTTAAAGCTTGCCTTTTCCTTAGGCTTCTATTTCCAGATAGGCTAGAAATATGCTTCCAGATACTACTTCCAATATATTTAATGTTTTAAATAGATGAATTCTGGAGCATATTGCTTTTCTGGAAGTTTCTGTCTCTTAATTCTATCTACCCTGGTACCAGGTTAGCATTGGAAGTGCTTCCCTTTCCCTTGATCACACACAATTTTGTATCTTGTAGCACAGTTGCTACAAGGACACGGAAACCAATTCCATTCCCTTCCTTTCAGGTAAAAGCCTAACTTTAAATTTTGGGTTCACTTCTTTAAGGTCTGTTCTCCTGTATTCATATACCCTGGACTCCAACTGTCATACTCACAGCAATGTTGTTATTAAAAGCCTTAACATTAATGTCACTGATAGCATTAAGCATTAGTATTAAAACCTCTGGCTTCATTCTTACTGAGCCCACCATGCTGCTATTTTAGGAGCAAGATTTTTAATTCTCAGTTATATACAGTTCTACTGACTATTAGCCTAAAAGGCAATACCTTTCCAAGTGTCCTCTTATTTAATTATCCTTGACTGATAACAGTAGAGAACCTTTCCTACAACTACATTCCCACAACATGCAGCCCAGACACTTTATCAAGAAACTCTTCCGTCACTGGTGATGATTTTTGCAAGACAGATAAAACCCCCTGTTTTCTCAAAGTCTGTGCTTACTAACTTTTGAAATATGCCCTTAGTGCTCCTTTTCAGTCCCTACAACAAGGCAATAAGCTAAAAAGTAAAATTCCTCAGGATATTAGGAAGTTAAAAAGTATGGCATTGTGATAATGCATGTGCAATGTATGGAAAAATAAATGGTGTTATATTTCTCTTAAAAATAAATTTTAAAAAGGACATAATACGTCACTACCATTTTGAAATAAACCTGATGATAGCTGAGTCTACAGAATTTTGTTTTCTGACAAGCAGAGCACTTTTATTTGAGACTTTCAATCAGAAATTGGTAAAGCTGGGGGGAAAGCAGCTGGGCATTTCAGAAAGGGAAGGAGAAGGCTCATAAATTAACCAGTTGGCACAATCCTAACTATAGTATCACGAACAGTGCTGTTATAATATTATTGCTGTAGGTTAATGTGATCCTTTATACAGCCTTTTTTTTCCTCCACAGTAGCTCATTTTCAAGAAGTAAAATGGTTTCATTTGAATTGCAAATCCCAACACATATATAGTTTGATTCTTTTGGAGCAGGATGAGTGACAGTGGTATATTAGAGTTAACAAACCTTGCCCACTTTTAAATACATTTCTGGTATTGAAAGCTAACCGAGCTGAAATCTGAATGGGTGAAGGCTCTGCTCTGGCATTCATTCCTTTATTGGGGCCTTGAAAGGACCGTATGGAGGGAACCTGATAGAAATTTCGTGTTGCTGCTAAATAGAACTCAGTCCAAGGTAGAAAAATAAAAGCTTAGGTCTGTTGTCTTTTATAACATTTCATTCCTGGGGGCCACTGCTTTCAAAACTGAAACTAGGGGCTGTGCAGCCTCTTTGATTCAACTGGTTCCTCAACTTAATGGACTACAGGCCTTGCAAAATTGCTGAACCCAGCCTTTTGAAAGATTCTGTGCTTCCTGTACAGACATCCATTAGCACATGTGGCAGCAACAGAAGATTTAAAAAAAAAAAAAAAGGAAGCTTCAGGAAAATGTGGGAAGTAGATAATAATCTCTCTCCAACAGTCCTGCACACTTGAGAAGCTGGTTTTTTAGGTCCAGTATGGAAGCTTAACCTGCACATTGCCATTAGCAACAACCAAAGGCATACCAGAGACATGCAGGCACAGAGCAGCCAAACAACATGAATCTGACAGAGCCATGCCAGACTGAATTCATTTGCTACTTTTAACTTTTTTTAAAGAAAATTCTGGATCCCAAAGGGATATACAAGCATAATTTTATAGGAGGGAGAAATCAAATTTATAATAGGAGAAATAGGAGCCAGCCAAAGCTGTGCTCAGGTGCTCTATGAGAAATACCTGTCCAAGCAGGAATTAAAGGCAGAATTCTTGAGTATCACCCTAAATGTGCTTCCAGAACTTAAGGAAAAAATTAGCAGTAAGGCATATGTACAAATAATACAAATATTCTTCATGTAACCAAGCTACCCATCTGTTTAAAGCATCGAGAAGCAGAGCACTCACTCCACAGCACGGGCACAGACTTGAATGCACTGTGTCCCAACAAAGACGTTTCATGTTTTCATAGTTAATCTTCCATTCAGCCTTTGTACTTTGATGTGCTCTGAAAGCAGAAGAAACTTACTCATCCACCCTTCAGGCTGCAGCAGCTGTGACACTGCAGAGCAGCACAAAGGGACTGTTCTGGGGCCAGGGGATGGCAGAGACCTGCCTCCATGTGAGGCTGATAACTCATTCTGCCATTTAGAGCTCCAGTGTTTAACAAACAACAGATTTACACTCAAAAATGGAAGTTATTCAAGTGAGAGATAAAAAACATATAAAAAGAATGAGTTGCATACAGGAGCAGATATTAATTTAAATATACCTCAACATCAGCTCAGTTGAAGAGTGTCTGATCCCATCATCACACATTCTGACACACATTTCAACAGCTTGCAGAGTCTTGATCCTAAACAAAGAAATCTTTTCTACTCTTTCCTATTTCTGTAAGACTACCACCAGTAAAATTATTTAAATTTTAGTTGTCACCATGCATGTGATTTTAAATGCTGGCTGCAAATGTAGAAATTAAGATTTTTTTATACTCTGGTACCCTTCCAAAATAAGCCAAAGACATCCCTAACAACATAAATATATTATTAGCTGGGCCATTCTGCATTTATTTTACCTGTTACTGTAACAACCTGAAGACCACGAAAGCATCAATTTTAAATGCTTCAGGAATAAATTTCCAACATAAGGTGAATAAATGAAAGTCCACTCAGCCATGGGGTGGACTTTCATGCTTTCTTCAGTAGTGGCTTTCTAGCCTGAGCAGTGGCTGTGATTCCTTCATCAACCTTAGAACCAGACAGAAAGCCAAGAAAAACATGCCTAGACAGCTACTGCAAATGCTGCACAGACAATAGCTTTCTCACACATCACTTCTTTTAAACATTGTCTTCATTTTTATATTTCAGGGGTTTCCAAGAGATGAATGACAGATGTGGCAAGTAGTTTTAGCTGCCAAAACAAATGCTGGTCACTTCACTCATTGTCCAATGCCTTTGACTAAACAGATTCAGGATGTGAAGGATGCAAGGAGAAATTCCACGCTACAAAATGTATTATGGGTTTTGCAATATCTGTCTTTGAAAAAAAAAAGGACAGTCCAAATGTGAAAATCACTTTTAAAAAACTAGTCTTAAATCTCTGTCTTTGGCAGCACAGACTGTAGAAGTCAGAGGCAGAAAAGACCTTGCAAGAAATCCGGATGTTTCCTCATGAACATGATTCCTTCCAACACAGTTACCCCTAATATACTATGTAACCTAATATAATCTATGTTTATGAAAAAATTTGGATGACCCTCATAGAAAGATCTGTAACCAATATATTGGATCACACTTTTCCTCAGAGTCTCCCTGACCTTTCCCAGTTTCATGATTCAGTTCTTTTCATACATATCTGAAGAACAAATGCTTTTGTTTTGCTAGTTACTGTTTAAGATTGAACAAAAATGGAGACAGTTAAGCCAACAAGCTTTATGGGACCACCTGTACATAGCTAGTATTTTTGAATTTATGCATTTTTAAAAAATAAATATTCATTTTGCATCAGAGGTGATTGTGCATGGAGTTGGAATGTGATGGTCAAATTCAAGGACTGGGGAAAAGAGTGGAAGCAGCTGACAATAGAAAAATAATTTATTTTCCTGTATTAATTTATTTGCCTACTAGGGACATTTTTAAAGGAGAAAACACCACTTTCCAATTGATCTGGGTACTTTTCACTTGCAGCGCTCTCTGCTTCTAAACAGGCAAAATTTCTTTGTCAGGTAACACGAAAAAAAAAGAGCTATTTTTCATAGTTTATCAGCCAAGATTTTATACAATCTCATGATAATTCAGGCTGATTGAAAAATACCAATAGTGGTAAGGTAGTAACAGAACCAGGCAATATAATGGAGGAATTGTCAGTGGGATTTCCACACAGGAAGGGTTTCTAAACAACAAGCAAAACAACCAGCTCATTACTTGCATTTCTCTTATTACCTGCCAACAAAATGGCAGTGAAATCTGAAAAATTCAGGTTTTGAAGGCATGTTGTAAACTGCTTCCATCATTCAAGCCAGAACCCAAGAAACTTTTTTCTGTGATGTTTTATAAAATTTAAAAAATATATATATTGAGGGAAATCAGAGATTGTTAACAAGACTGCTTCAAAGCAGGCCTCTTATTTTGGCTCCTCTCTAATTCTCAGGCTGACAAGTGAATCTGGTGAATTAATGTTGGAGATTTGAACAATAAACGCTCTGGGCCTTTTCTATTGCTTCAGTGATGCAAAGCCTAATTAGATGGTTAACTAGGCATATGGCTACTTTGCATCATTGTAGAAGCAGAAAGCATCTCATGTGCACACTGCTTCTAGAAATTTAAAAGCACTGTAATTGTTGGAACTTAATCTTCCTAGATGCCAGTAACAAATGGTTGGGGTTGTAGAAACATGGAGCACATTACAGGTTTTTCTTTATTTTTTGTAAATATCAAGAGTATAAGCAGAAAACTGAATATATACAGTGATTATTTTTTATTGCAGACTCATAAATAAGTCAGACTCAAGCAACAGAAATACACTGAGTGAAAACCAGCTATTTTAGATCAGTACTTGGCTTAGTTAACAACTAACTATCATATTTTGAAAGCAAATTCCAGCTTTAAAAATTGGTGGTAACCATTGTAAATAATGCTGCAATCTCATCAAATATTAAAACAAAGGAACAAAGACTGAAAGCTTGAGAACAACATTTTTAGGGTTGTACAATGCTCATCTGTCCTTTGAAAAACAATGTTTGTTTTTCAGTACTGAAATTTCCATAAGCTAATCACCAAGGGAGTAACAAACCAGAGCAGTTCTTTCAGAACACATGGCTGATCCTTTTTATCATTTGAAGCTCTAATCTAGGATCAGGATCTTCTCTAATGCCTTCATTATTTAAATTTATTCATCAAATAGGTTTTTTAAAAGTTACTTATTTTACTGGCAATTTACAATAAAATCTTAGCAAACGTTAAATATACAGAACTCAAGATCTTCTTGAATAATGAATTTGTATGCTTTGCTTCTGCTTTTTTTTCCTCTGAAGAAAGATTATATTCAAAAGTGGATTTCCCATTCTGATTCCCTTGACTACAAACTTGAAACCCACATTTCTTGCTAATTTGTGCAGCTACTTTTCAAAGAAGCCTAATCAGTGAATGTTCCAGCACTCATGTTTGTTTAAAAGTCACAGCAATCAAAACCAAAGCAGAATATGAAGAAGGATCCTAGAATTTGGATGGCTATATATCAGGAGTTCCCCTGTCACAAGGAGAATTTTTAACAATTTGGAAACAACACGTCTGCCCTGAGAGCTGGAAAGACACATTAACGCATCTAAGTTGGTTCATGAGTAAGAGCCTCATGCAGTCCACATTTCCAACATGCACTCTAAAATTCCATCCAGCTTATCACCCTTACTTATTAATTTTTACTATTTTAATAAGGAAAATCAGGCTAGTGCCATTTAGCTACCTATGTGAATGCTTCCAGTGGCATTTTCTACAAGCATAAAAATGTAATGAGAATAAGTGACAGAGGCTTCACACAGGGCTTGTTTCTGCCAAGTCAGCATGATTACACAGCCTGAGCTATCCATGATCTCACTCATTAGACAAGGAAGAGGTTGGCTGGGAAGTCCCACGCAGTATTCCAGTGTCATAGCTGGGTATTTTGGGCAATTTGCTATATTCCACTTACCTTGGCACAAAATCACTTTTCAGAACTGATGCATATTCCAAAGCAGAGCAGAAGGTTCAGATACAGTGGCCCAAGTTCTTTTCATCCCAAATGGATTTTGCTCATTTCAGTACACATTTTTCATAAATCTGAGTTATTTTTATAAGGCAATAATGTCATTTGAAAGCTAAAATGACCTGCATTCTCTTCTATTACCAACTTGAAACATCCTTTATAAACTTGGAACATCCTTCAAGTACTACTGTAAAAAATTTATCCAACCCAAATGTTTGGGTTGCTTGGTCTTTATATTATCAATCAAATTACTGAGTCTCTCAACTTCCCTTTATATCCTGTACTAATGAGTCCACTGCAAAAATAAACAAGATTATTACCACAGGCACCAACTTTCTACATACAGTAGCTGTCATTCTCACAGTGCTGCAGGCACTGCAGAAGTATTTGTCATCTCAGAAGGGCAAAGAAGGGGAAAAAAAGTGTCCAAAAGTAAAATAAAGGAGATTTCAAATTATTTATTTTAATCATTTGAAATTAAATCAGTCAATATCAAGAGACAGCCAATGCTGGTATGCAAAATAATGGCAATGGGCTTTCTATGGTTTATCAGTTTATCAGTTAATTCCAGGGAATTCAACTCTCTAGGAGGCTATTAGCAAGGAACAGCCCAATAGGAGAAGATACCTAGAATAAATAGTGCTAAAATCTCATTAATCAAAAAGGAGACTATAAGATCTTTTAGGCAAGCATCATGGACAAGGCATCTTGCGGATTTCAGTGTGTTTTCTGTGACATTAGAACAAGAAATTAGAACAATCATACAACAACATCCTCTGCAGAAACCACAGAGTTTGCAACTCCTTTCAATGTTGCTGCACAATGTAACCACTAATGTAAAAACACTCTTTTTTCTTTTAAAATTACACAATGAATAATTGGCCTTGGCCAACTCTTGTCTTCATTACAAAGTGGCTGCTGCCACTTCCTCTCAGTGGGAAGTGATCCATGTGAGATGAAGGCTGCAATTCAGATTTTTAAAATAACATCTCTCCTCTTTAATGTGAAGTGATCCTCAATCATTTCATGCAGATGAAAGAGGAAGTTGACAATTATTCCAGCTTTTTATTCACTCTTCTATAATTAGCGTTTACCTATCCCCAGCTGACATGTCTTACATATAAAATTCAGAACAGTCTGACAGGAATGAACAGGCTTACCTTATAAGAGAGTTGTACATAAGAGAAATGGTGCTAGCTTCCTCCCAGGAAAAGTAGAATCTTCAACATGGAATAAAGAAAATTTTATTTCAGTGGAAATTAAAAGAAATAAATCTTATGTGGGAAAAGAGAGGATTTGTTCCTAAATTTAGAGTGCAGATTGAACAGCAGAAGGCCACCCTGCACTGAAAGAAAATACAAACTTCAAGAACGTAGGTGTTTAGTTAGAAATACCTAGTTCTAAATATCTTAGAAAGAAAATCCTGCCAGCCTGAAACAGGATTTGGATGCAGGAAAAGGGCATTCTAAGCATCACTGCAGTGACACACACAGACAGACAGAGAAGCAGAAGTTCATCCCTGCAGCAGAAAAGAGCAGGAAAAGTTGAGATCAAAACTGAGAGCCACAGGAGCAATTCTCCAAGGAACAGCACAGCCAAACATTCCCAGGAGCCATAAGAAGGAATTCATGCTATGTCACAACAGCACAGCCTGTTCTGTGCTCTGTCAGCTCTCACTCCCAGGACAGAGAGGCTGTGCCCATCCACTCAGGACCATTTCCACAGCTGGTAGCCCAGCTGTGACCAATGACTTCTGCCTGACATAAGGGGTGACGTGCAGGATTCACTCAGGCTGGGCAAGTAAGAACAGACCCAGCCACAATACTCTTTGGAGTTGAGGGCAACTTCACAAATATGAACTGAACAGAGATAATGGCCACAGAGCTGAAAAACTATGAATTAAAAGGCCAAACTCTTCCAATTTATAGCCAATACTTCCTTCAAATGTGTGGCCAAGAAAACATTTTATGTAAGAAACTCTCCAAGCCAAAACAATCATCTTAAAACAACTATTTATTTCATTTCAAACCATGTATCTTTTTTCTCTTTCCTGGAGAAAAAAAAAAGAAATAATTTTCCCTGTTTTTTTCATCTATTCATAAAATTGGGGGAGACAAAAAAAATCCTTACATTGCTTAAAACCTCCTAATAAAACGTATACTCTGTCTCCTTGCAGACATGCACTAGCCCTTTGAATTTCCAACTGGACCACTTGGTCCTGGAAATCCTTCCTGCAATAATGGATTCAATGTATTTAAATACTGAAGCAAGGGAAGAGCAAAACTCAAAGTGGGCAATACACACAGAAGTGGGATCCAGATTTCCTCCTAAGTATGCATTGAAATTCAACCTCACTTTTCTCCATCGCAGCTCATCTGAGACCTGCAGAGAACTAACTTTTGACAGGTGGTGAGAGAAGGCAAAAATCTGTTTAGGACACTGGAAAAATTATCAAAAATGTGTTCTTACATTTAAAAACCTCTAACTCCAGGGTATTACTGTGTGCCAAAAATGATAATACAAAGCTTTAAAAAAACAAGGCATGAAAAAATGCTTTATGTTTGCCAGTGCTATCTAACTCTATTTTTTATTTAACACGTTAGAGCACTGTCACCACCTTTCATGGGGGCACTGGCACTGTGCCAGTGTCAATCCATGACAAGCACGTGAAAAATAACAACTCTTTGAAGCCATGAATGAATCTTACAGGTTCAAATATACCTAATATGTGTGTACACACATATATAATCACCCATCTCCTTACTCAGAAAACATTCTTCATATTTTTCCCATTTTTAACAAATTTAAGTTTTCCTAGATTTATGCATGCGACACTATCATGCTCTCCTCAGATTCTTGAGTGGACTGAACTGCTCAAAAACCTCCTAGAAAAATATTTATAAGGATTGGGAAATAACCTCAGGAAGTTGGACTGACACTCTTGGAATGCAAAGATCAAGAGTTTCTTTGCACTATTTTTATTATAAACAAAGAACCCACTACAATGGCAGTGGCATCACCGGAGGAGGTTGAGGGAGGAGATGAGGAACAGTAGGAAAGCTGGAAAAAAAAATACAGATAATTATTTGAAAGCCATGAGTATATTCCTCCTGTACTCCTCACATCATTATGGCAATGAAAATACCCCCGGGTTTTTCACCAAGTGCTTCGTTTCTGTCTGAATGAAGTAATAGCATTACAAATTTTGGAGGCTCTTTAAAAGATCTTTATGTGAAGTCAGATATGAATCACTAAACAGTTCCCTGTTAAAAAAAAAGAAACAAATACAACAATCAAACACCAAAATACAAAGAAAAACAAAAGTAAGAGGAAGAAATAAAATGAGCTCAGTTTTCTGACCATGTAAATCATCAGGAATTGTTTCATCTTAAACACCAAATGCCCAAGCCATTGCTAGCATGTAGAGATAAGACATTTCCACCTCCACATGACAGCTCATACAAACTGTGTCTTGTTTATTTCCCTATCAGGAGTTCACAGCAGTCACTGAGATGACTTCACTTGATTTGATTTCTTCCCTGCTCTCTGTGGTTCCTTTACCAAGCCCTGTACAAGGCTGTTCACTTCCCTTGGGAAGATCCAAAGTCAGGATTTGTGCTGACAAAAGGCGCAGCAGATAATGCTGTGCGGAGCCCTGGCCGCCGCAACACCGCTCCTTTCGCGAGCCCCATCACCCAGGGCACCTTCCCAGGCAAAGGGCTGGGACAATTCTCCATGCTGCTCCCATCTCACTGCTCTTCCCACCTCTCTCAATCTACCAAAGACAAAACAGGGACAGTTGTGAGGTTGTTGTCTGTGGTTGTTAAATCCCAGGTTTCCTAGTTCATCCTTTCCATTGCAAAGAAAAGTCAGAGTGCCTGAAGTACGTCTGGTTAAAACCAAAATACATTCTCAGCATTTGTTTGAAACTCTTCTTTTTTCAGAGACATAAAACCACAGGTTTTAGCTTTTATATATTTCAGATTCTGTACTGCTTTAGTGTGTACTTCTGAGCTTCGTATGAACAGATAGTGAGCTCTCTTCACAGAGTAGGGAGACAAAACAATTCCTTCTCTAGCTGGGGACCAAGGACAACTGATCCAAATCTCAGGCATAGAAAACAGTAGACTGAAGAGAGAAAAACAAGAAGGATGGGACTTTATAACCTAAAGTTCTGATTGGACAATTAAGTCAAATAAGCAAATGGACCAGAACTTCTAAAAGTGAGAGACCCCATGATCAGTCGTCCATTTTGGGTTCACCTGGGGTGTAGCCCTGGCTGGGCTCTTGTGCTGCCCAAGGTGGCCTCCTAATAAATCCCTACTTGATTCTTTAACTCTGTCTAGTCTCTGTTCTAGGTCAGCCTTCACAAGGCATGCAGAAAGCATTTATGAGTGCTGATGATGAGCCTCTGCTTTTGCTGGTATTCTCTTACTGCTCAATCAAAAGCTTAAGAGAATCCCATCGTATTTCACAAGAAATGCATAAAACCAGTTTCTTCCACAATATAATTACTGAAACAATCTTAGCTCCAGATAATGCTCTCTGCTAGCTAACAAAACCAATTTTCATGTTAGTTTCAGCAAATGACTTTTGGTAAGTTATATCCAGCCTACTGTCCAACCATACATTGTACACTCGTACAGGGTAAAATGTAATTGATACATGAATGAGATACCCATGTCTGCTCTAAAACCTGATATAGCAGAAAAAGCCTTAAAAAAATAAAAAAAAAATTAAAAAAAAAAAACCAAGAAAAAGAAAATTTGTCAGAGTTCCTGAAAAAAATGTTTTTTTCCATTGTGGAGAGCACCATCAACACCACTGAAGAATGACAGCAGAACTCATTCTGGCACATGCCCACAGCTTGCAAAACTAAGCAAATATTAGGGACAGTTAGGAAAAAAATAGTTTGATACCACTAAATAAAAAAATAGAAAAAGGAAAAAGATAACCCACACAGCAAGGTTGTCTTGCACCCCTTTCTGGCCACACCCTATTTGAACAATAATTTAAGAGACTATAAGTTAGTTGGTAGAATTTACTCTGATTATAAGATAAAGCAGATATGCTGTAACATAACCAAATCAAAACAACCAGCCGTGCTTGAAAATTTACAAATATTTTACTAGCTGCAAAACCTGTTGCTTACTGTACCCAAAACATAAGGGAAACATTGGGGGGGGGGGGGGGTTTTTTTTTTCCAATGCAATTTTTTTTTTGAATTTAAAG